>NW_027184617.1:6182820-6491962 GCF_032405125.1 Capricornis sumatraensis | reverse complement strand
AGTGGGGGCATGCACGTGCGCTTTCCTTCCAGGCTGTAGCAGCAATGTCACGCTTCCCATCTCGTGGATCAAAGGATCTGTGGTTTTCCCTCGAGGCTTTCCCTCGAGGCTTTCCCACAGGGCTGTCCCACGTGCCACCGTGGTGTGAGTCGATCCTCGGAGTGAAAGATGAGCCAGTGCAGGGCAAAGAGGTTCCTCTGGAATGGACTGAGACATCTGGGGGACTCTTGGAATGGTGGTACGACCATGGAGTTCCTCTCGCCTTTCCTGTTGAGAGTGCCTCCTCTTGAGATGCGACGGGAACGCCGGGAATTCTTTCCCGTTGAAAGCAGGGAAAGGATCGCTCATCTCGAGCTAGGAGGGGGAAACGGGGCTCCTCTGGATGTGGGCGGGACCATCGTGCTTCCTCTCGAGTGGAGACGGGTATGGCGGTGAACTTCTTGAGTTGCAGCAAGGGTCTGAAAGACCCTTTCGAAGTTCCAGAGGTTAGGTGTCATTAGTCTCCAGACGCCTCATCGGAAATAGGCCTCATCTCGCCTGGAAGGGAGAACTTCCTGGATTTTCTCGAGTTGCGGCAGGTGTTCTCGAGTTACGACGGGGACCACAGGGACCCGCCCTGGTGGCCTCAGGAGAGGCCAGTCCCCATGCGACTTGCTAGGGGGCCTCTCGGGATTCCTCTCCCGTCGATAACGGAGCCAAAAACCTTGTGTGGAGTCAGGGCCAGAACCGAGGATTCCTCTCAGGGGCTGACATGGATCTGTGGGTACTTCTGGAGTCTCCCCATGGGAGTCAGGCCTCGTCTCGAGTGGGGGCATGCACGTGCGCTTTCCTTCCAGGCTGTAGCAGCAATGTCACGCTTCCCGTGGCGTGGATCAAAGGATCTGTGGTTTTCCCTCGAGGCTTTCCCTCGAGGCTTTCCCACAGGGCTGTCCCACGTGCCACCGTGGTGTGATTCGATCCTCGGCGTGAAAGATGAGCCAGTGCAGGGCAAAGAGGTTCCTCTGGAATGGACTGAGACATCTGGAGGACTCTTGGAATGGTGGTACGACCATGGAGTTCCTCTCGCCTTTGCTGTTGAGAGTGCCTCCTCTTGAGATGGGACGGGAACACCGGGAATTCTTTCCCGTTGAAAGCAGGGAAAGGATCCCTCATCTCGAGCTACGAGGGGGAAACGGGGCTCCTCTGGATGTGGGCGGGACCATCGTGCTTCCTCTCGAGTGGAGACGGGTATGGCGGTGAACTTCTTGAGTTGCAGCAAGGGTGTGAAAGACCCTTTCGAAGTTCCAGAGGTTAGGTGTCATTAGTCTCCAGACGCCTCATCGGAAATAGGCCTCATCTCGCCTGGAAGGGAGAACTTCCTGGATGTTCTCGAGTTGCGGCAGTTGTTCTCGAGTTACGACTGGGACCTCAGGGACCCGCCCTGGTGGCCTCAGGAGAGGCCAGTCCCCATGCGACTTGCTAGGGGGCCTCTCGGGATTCCTCTCCCGTCGATACCGGGGCCAAAAACCTTGTGTGGAGTCAGGGCCGGAACCGAGGATTCCTGTCAGGGGCTGACATGGATCTTTGGGTACTTCTGGAGTCTCCCCAGGGGAGTCAGGCCTCTTCTCGAGTCGGGGCATGCACGTGCCCTTTCCTTCCAGGCTGTAGCAGCAATGTCACGCTTCCCGTGGCGTGGATCAAAGGATCTGTGGTTTTCCCTCGAGGCTTTCCCTCGAGGCTTTCCCACAGGGCTGTCCCACGTGCCACCGTGGTGTGAGTCGATCCTCGGCGTGAAAGATGAGCCAGTGCAGGGCAATGAGCTTCCTCTGGAATGGACTGAGACATCTGGGGGACTCTTGGAATGGTGGTACGACCATGGAGTTCCTCTCTCCTTTCCTGTTGAGAGTGCCTCCGCTTCAGATGCGACGGGAACGCCGGGAATTCTTTCCCGTTGAAAGCAGGGAAAGGATCCCTCATCTCGAGCTACGAAGGGGAAAGGGGGCTTCTCTGGATGTGGGCGGGACGATCGTGCTTCCTCTCGAGTGGAGACGGGTATGGCGGTGAACTTCTTGAGTTGCAGCAAGGGTGTGAAAGACCCTTTTGAAGTTCCAGAGGTTAGGTGTCATTAGTCTCCAGACGCCTCATCGGAAATAGGCCTCATCTCGCCTGGAAGGGGGAACTTCCGGGAATATCTCGAGTTGCGGCAGGTGTTCTCGAGTTACGACGGGGACCTCAGTGACCCGCCCTGGTGGCCTCAGGAGAGGCCAGTCCCCATGCGAGTTGCTAGGGGGCCTCTCGGGATTCCTCTCCCGTCGATACCACGGCCAAAAACCTTGTGTGGAGTCAGGGCCGTAACCGAGGATTCCTCTCAGGGGCTGACATGGATCTTTGGGTACTTCTGGAGTCTCCCCAGGGGAGTGAGGCCTCGTCTCGAGTCGGGGCATGCACGTGCACTTTCCTTCCAGGCTGTAGCAGCAATGTCACGCTTCCCGTGGCGTGGATCAAAGGATCTGTGGTTTTCCCTTGAGGCTTTCCCTCGAGGCTTTCCCACAGTTCTGTCCCACGTGCCACCGTGGTGTGAGTCGATCCTCGGCGTGAAAGATGAGCCAGTGCAGGGCAAAGAGCTTCCTCTGGAATGGACTGAGACATCTGGGGGACTCTTGGAATGGTGGTACGACCATGGAGTTCCTCTCGCCTTTCCTGTTGAGAGTGCCTCCTCTTGAGATGCGACGGGAACGCCGGGAATTCTTTCCCGTTGAAAGCAGGGAAAGGATCCCTCATCTCGAGCTACGAGGGGGAAACGGGGCTCCTCTGGATGTGGGCGGGACCATCGTGCTTCCTCTCGAGTGGAGACGGGTATGGCGGTGAACTTCTTGAGTTGCAGCAAGGGTGTGAAAGACCCTTTCGAAGTTCCAGAGGTTAGGTGTCATTAGTCTCCAGACGCCTCATCGGAAATAGGCCTTATCTCGCCTGGAAGGGAGAACTTCCTGGATTTTCTCGAGTTGCGGCAGGTGTTCTCGAGTTACGACGGGGACCTCAACTACCCGCCCTGGTGGCCTCAGGAGAGGCCAGTCCCCATGCGAGTTGCTAGGGGGCCTCTCGGGATTCCTCTCCCGTCGATACCGGGGCCAAAAACCTTGTGTGGAGTCAGGGCCGGAACCGAGGAATCCTCTCAGGGGCTGACATGAATCTTTGGGTACTTCTGTAGTCTCCCCATGGGAGTCAGGCCTCGTCTCGAGTGGGGGCATGCACGTGCGCTTTCCTTCCAGGCTGTAGCAGCAATGTCACGCTTCCCGTGGCGTGGATCAAAGGATCTGTGTTTTTCCCTCGAGGCTTTCCCTCGAGGCTTTCCCACAGGGCTGTCCCACGTGCCACCGTGGTGTGAGTCGATCCTCGGCGTGAAAGATGAGCCAGTGCAGGGCAAAGAGCTGCCTCTGGAATGGACTGAGACATTTGGGGGACTCTTGGAATGGTGGTACGACCATGGAGTTCCTCTCGCCTTTCCTTTGAGACTGCCTCCTCTTGAGATGCGACGGGAACGCCGGGAAATCTTTTCCGTTGAAAGCAGGGAAAGGATCCCTCATCTCGAGCTACGAGGGGGAAACGGGGCTCCTCTGGATGTGGGCGGGACCATCGTGCTTCCTCTCGAGTGGAGACGGGTGTGGCGGTGAACTTCTTGAGTTGCAGCAAGGGTGTGAAAGACCCTTTCGAAGTTCCAGAGGTTAGGTGTCATTAGTCTCCAGACGCCTCATCGGAAATAGGCCTCATCTCGCCTGGAAGGGGGAACTTCCTGGAATTTCTCGACTTGTGGCAGGTGTTCTCGAGTTACTACGGGGACCTCAGGGACCCGCCCTGGTGGCCTCAGGAGAGGCCAGTCCCCATGCGAGTTGCTAGGGGGCCTCTCGGGATTCCTCTCCCGCCGATACCGGGGCCAAAAACCTTGTGTGGAGTCAGGGCCTGAACCGAGGATTCCTCTCATGGGTTGACATGGATCTTTGGGTACTTCTGGAGTCTCCCCAGGGGAGTCAGGCCTCGTCTCGAGTCGGGGCATGCACGTGCACTTTCCTTCCAGGCTGTAGCAGCAATGTCACGCTTCCCGTGGCGTGGATCAAAGGATCTGTGGTTTTCCCTCGAGGCTTTCCCTCGAGGCTTTCCCACAGGGCTGTCCCACGTGCCACAGTGGTGTGAGTCGATCCTCGGCGTGAAAGATGAGCCAGTGCAGGGCAAAGAGCTTCCTCTGGAATGGACTGAGACATCTGGGGGACTCTTGGAATGGTGGTACGACCATGGAGTTCCTCTCGCCTTTCCTGTTGAGAGTGCCTCCGCTTGAGATGCGACGGGAACGCCGGGAATTCTTTCCCATTGAAAGCAGGGAAAGGATTCCTCATCTCGAGCTACGAGGGGGAAAGGGGGCTCCTCTGGATGTGGGCGGGACGATCGTGCTTCCTCTCGAGTGGAGCCGGGTATGGCGGTGAACTTCTTGAGTTGCAGCAAGGGTGTGAAAGACCCTTTCGAAGTTCCAGAGGTTAGGTGTCATTAGTCTCCAGACGCCTCATCGGAAATAGGCCTCATCTCGCCTGGAAGGGGGAACTTCCTGGAATATCTCGAGTTGCGGCAGGTGTTCTCGAGTTAAGATGGGGACCTCAGGGACCCGCCCTGGTGGCCTCAGGAGAGGCCAGTCCCCATGCGAGTTGCTAGGGGGCCTCTCGGGATTCCTCTCCCGTCGATACCGGGGCCAAAAACCTTGTGTGGAGTCAGGGCCGTAACCGAGGATTCCTCTCAGGGGCTGACATGGATCTTTGGGTCCTTCTGGAGTCTCCCCAGGGGAGTCAGGCCTCGTCTCGAGTCGGGGCATGCACGTGCACTTTCCTTCCAGGATGTAGCAGCAATGTCACGCTTCCCGTGGCGTGGATCAAAGGATCTGTGGTTTTCCCTCGAAGCTTTCCCTCGAGGCTTTCCCACAGGGCTGTCCCACGTGCCACCGTGGTGTGAGTCGATCCTCGGCGTGAAAGATGAGCCAGTGCAGGGCAAAGAGGTTCCTCTGGAATGGACTGAGACATCTGGGGGACTCTTGGAATGGTGGTACGACCATGGAGTTCCTCTCGCCTTTCCTGTTGAGAGGGCCTCCGCTTGAAATGCGACGGGAACGCCGGGAATACTTTCCCATTGAAAGCAGGGAAAGGATTCCTCATCTCGAGCTACGAGGGGGAAAGGGGGCTCCTCTGGATGTGGGCGGGACGATCGTGCTTCCTCTCGAGTGGAGACGGGTATGGCGGTGAACTTCTTGAGTTGCAACAAGGGTGTGAAAGACCCTTTCGAAGTTCCAGAGGTTAGGTGTCATTAGTCTCCAGACGCCTCATCGGAAATAGGCCTCATCTCGCCTGGAAGGGAGAACTTCCTGGATTTTCTCGAGTTGCGGCAGGTGTTCTCGAGTTACGACCGGGACCTCAGGGACCGGCCCTGGTGGCCTCAGGAGAGGCCAGTCCCCATGCGAGTTGCTAGGGGGCCTCTCGGGATTCCTCTCCCATCGATACCCGGGCCAAAAACCTTGTGTGGAGTCAGGGCCGGAACCGAGGATTCCTCTCACTGGCTGATATGGATCTTTGGGTACTTCTGGAGTCTCGCCAGGGGAGACAGGCCTCATCTCGAGTGGGGGCATGCACGTGCGCTTTCCTTCCAGGCTGTAGCAGCAATGTCACGCTTCCCATCTCGTGGATCAAAGGATCTGTGGTTTTCCCTCGAGGCTTTCCCTCGAGGCTTTCCCACAGGGCTGTCCCACGTGCCACCGTGGTGTGAGTCGATCCTCGGAGTGAAAGATGAGCCAGTGCAGGGCAAAGAGGTTCCTCTGGAATGGACTGAGACATCTGGGGGACTCTTGGAATGGTGGTACGACCATGGAGTTCCTCTCGCCTTTCCTGTTGAGAGTGCCTCCTCTTGAGATGCGACGGGAACGCCGGGAATTCTTTCCCGTTGAAAGCAGGGAAAGGATCGCTCATCTCGAGCTAGGAGGGGGAAACGGGGCTCCTCTGGATGTGGGCGGGACCATCGTGCTTCCTCTCGAGTGGAGACGGGTATGGCGGTGAACTTCTTGAGTTGCAGCAAGGGTCTGAAAGACCCTTTCGAAGTTCCAGAGGTTAGGTGTCATTAGTCTCCAGACGCCTCATCGGAAATAGGCCTCATCTCGCCTGGAAGGGAGAACTTCCTGGATTTTCTCGAGTTGCGGCAGGTGTTCTCGAGTTACGACGGGGACCACAGGGACCCGCCCTGGTGGCCTCAGGAGAGGCCAGTCCCCATGCGACTTGCTAGGGGGCCTCTCGTGATTCCTCTCCCGTCGATAACGGAGCCAAAAACCTTGTGTGGAGTCAGGGCCGGAACCGAGGATTCCTCTCAGGGGCTGACATGGATCTGTGGGTACTTCTGGAGTCTCCCCATGGGAGTCAGGCCTCGTCTCGAGTGGGGGCATGCACGTGCGCTTTCCTTCCAGGCTGTAGCAGCAATGTCACGCTTCCCGTGGCGTGGATCAAAGGATCTGTGGTTTTCCCTCGAGGCTTTCCCTCGAGGCTTTCCCACAGGGCTGTCCCACGTGCCACCGTGGTGTGATTCGATCCTCGGCGTGAAAGATGAGCCAGTGCAGGGCAAAGAGGTTCCTCTGGAATGGACTGAGACATCTGGAGGACTCTTGGAATGGTGGTACGACCATGGAGTTCCTCTCGCCTTTCCTGTTGAGAGTGCCTCCTCTTGAGATGGGACGGGAACACCGGGAATTCTTTCCCGTTGAAAGCAGGGAAAGGATCCCTCATCTCGAGCTACGAGGGGGAAACGGGGCTCCTCTGGATGTGGGCGGGACCATCGTGCTTCCTCTCGAGTGGAGACGGGTATGGCGGTGAACTTCTTGAGTTGCAGCAAGGGTGTGAAAGACCCTTTCGAAGTTCCAGAGGTTAGGTGTCATTAGTCTCCAGACGCCTCATCGGAAATAGGCCTCATCTCGCCTGGAAGGGAGAACTTCCTGGATTTTCTCGAGTTGCGGCAGTTGTTCTCGAGTTACGACTGGGACCTCAGGGACCCGCCCTGGTGGCCTCAGGAGAGGCCAGTCCCCATGCGACTTGCTAGGGGGCCTCTCGGGATTCCTCTCCCGTCGATACCGGGGCCAAAAACCTTGTGTGGAGTCAGGGCCGGAACCGAGGATTCCTGTCAGGGGCTGACATGGATCTTTGGGTACTTCTGGAGTCTCCCCAGGGGAGTCAGGCCTCTTCTCGAGTCGGGGCATGCACGTGCCCTTTCCTTCCAGGCTGTAGCAGCAATGTCACGCTTCCCGTGGCGTGGATCAAAGGATCTGTGGTTTTCCCTCGAGGCTTTCCCTCGAGGCTTTCCCACAGGGCTGTCCCACGTGCCACCGTGGTGTGAGTCGATCCTCGGCGTGAAAGATGAGCCAGTGCAGGGCAATGAGCTTCCTCTGGAATGGACTGAGACATCTGGAGGACTCTTGGAATGGTGGTACGACCATGGAGTTCCTCTCTCCTTTCCTGTTGAGAGTGCCTCCGCTTCAGATGCGACGGGAACGCCGGGAATTCTTTCCCGTTGAAAGCAGGGAAAGGATCCCTCATCTCGAGCTACGAAGGGGAAAGGGGGCTTCTCTGGATGTGGGCGGGACGATCGTGCTTCCTCTCGAGTGGAGACGGGTATGGCGGTGAACTTCTTGAGTTGCAGCAAGGGTGTGAAAGACCCTTTTGAAGTTCCAGAGGTTAGGTGTCATTAGTCTCCAGACGCCTCATCGGAAATAGGCCTCATCTCGCCTGGAAGGGGGAACTTCCGGGAATATCTCGAGTTGCGGCAGGTGTTCTCGAGTTACGACGGGGACCTCAGTGACCCGCCCTGGTGGCCTCAGGAGAGGCCAGTCCCCATGCGAGTTGCTAGGGGGCCTCTCGGGATTCCTCTCCCGTCGATACCGCGGCCAAAAACCTTGTGTGGAGTCAGGGCCGTAACCGAGGATTCCTCTCAGGGGCTGACATGGATCTTTGGGTACTTCTGGAGTCTCCCCAGGGGAGTGAGGCCTCGTCTCGAGTCGGGGCATGCACGTGCACTTTCCTTCCAGGCTGTAGCAGCAATGTCACGCTTCCCGTGGCGTGGATCAAAGGATCTGTGGTTTTCCCTTGAGGCTTTCCCTCGAGGCTTTCCCACAGGGCTGTCCCACGTGCCACCGTGGTGTGAGTCGATCCTCGGCGTGAAAGATGAGCCAGTGCAGGGCAAAGAGCTTCCTTTGGAATGGACTGAGACATCTGGGGGACTCTTGGAATGGTGGTACGACCATGGAGTTCCTCTCGCCTTTCCTGTTGAGAGTGCCTCCTCTTGAGATGCGACGGGAACGCCGGGAATTCTTTCCCGTTGAAAGCAGGGAAAGGATCCCTCATCTCGAGCTACGAGGGGGAAACGGGGCTCCTCTGGATGTGGGCGGGACCATCGTGCTTCCTCTCGAGTGGAGACGGGTATGGCGGTGAACTTCTTGAGTTGCAGCAAGGGTGTGAAAGACCCTTTCGAAGTTCCAGAGGTTAGGTGTCATTAGTCTCCAGACGCCTCATCGGAAATAGGCCTTATCTCGCCTGGAAGGGAGAACTTCCTGGATTTTCTCGAGTTGCGGCAGGTGTTCTCGAGTTACGACGGGGACCTCAACTACCCGCCCTGGTGGCCTCAGGAGAGGCCAGTCCCGATGCGAGTTGCTAGGGGGCCTCTCGGGATTCCTCTCCCGTCGATACCGGGGCCAAAAACCTTGTGTGGAGTCAGGGCCGGAACCAAGGAATCCTCTCAGGGGCTGACATGAATCTTTGGGTACTTCTGTAGTCTCCCCATGGGAGTCAGGCCTCGTCTCGAGTGGGGGCATGCACGTGCGCTTTCCTTCCAGGCTGTAGCAGCAATGTCACGCTTCCCGTGGCGTGGATCAAAGGATCTGTGTTTTTCCCTCGAGGCTTTCCCTCGAGGCTTTCCCACAGGGCTGTCCCACGTGCCACCGTGGTGTGAGTCGATCCTCGGCGTGAAAGATGAGCCAGTGCAGGGCAAAGAGCTGCCTCTGGAATGGACTGAGACATTTGGGGGACTCTTGGAATGGTGGTACGACCATGGAGTTCCTCTCGCCTTTCCTTTGAGACTGCCTCCTCTTGAGATGCGACGGGAACGCCGGGAATTCTTTTCCGTTGAAAGCAGGGAAAGGATCCCTCATCTCGAGCTACGAGGGGGAAACGGGGCTCCTCTGGATGTGGGCGGGACCATCGTGCTTCCTCTCGAGTGGAGACGGGTGTGGCGGTGAACTTCTTGAGTTGCAGCAAGGGTGTGAAAGACCCTTTCGAAGTTCCAGAGGTTAGGTGTCATTAGTCTCCAGACGCCTCATCGGAAATAGGCCTCATCTCGCCTGGAAGGGGGAACTTTCTGGAATTTCTCGAGTTGTGGCAGGTGTTCTCGAGTTACTACGGGGACCTCAGGGACCCGCCCTGGTGGCCTCAGGAGAGGCCAGTCCCCATGCGAGTTGCTAGGGGGCCTCTCGGGATTTCTCTCCCGCCGATACCGGGGCCAAAAACCTTGTGTGGAGTCAGGGCCTGAACCGAGGATTCCTCTCATGGGTTGACATGGATCTTTGGGTACTTCTGGAGTCTCCCCAGGGGAGTCAGGCCTCGTCTCGAGTCGGGGCATGCACGTGCACTTTCCTTCCAGGCTGTAGCAGCAATGTCACGCTTCCCGTGGCGTGGATCAAAGGATCTGTGGTTTTCCCTCGAGGCTTTCCCTCGAGGCTTTCCCACAGGGCTGTCCCACGTGCCACCGTGGTGTGAGTCGATCCTCGGCGTGAAAGATGAGCCAGTGCAGGGCAAAGAGCTTCCTCTGGAATGGACTGAGACATCTGGGGGACTCTTGGAATGGTGGTACGACCATGGAGTTCCTCTCGCCTTTCCTGTTGAGAGTGCCTCCGCTTGAGATGCGACGGGAACGCCGGGAATTCTTTCCCATTGAAAGCAGGGAAAGGATTCCTCATCTCGAGCTACGAGGGGGAAAGGGGGCTCCTCTGGATGTGGGCGGGACGATCGTGCTTCCTCTCGAGTGGAGCCGGGTATGGCGGTGAACTTCTTGAGTTGCAGCAAGGGTGTGAAAGACCCTTTCGAAGTTCCAGAGGTTAGGT
The DNA here is from genome assembly GCF_032405125.1 of Capricornis sumatraensis. Taxonomy (NCBI): domain Eukaryota; kingdom Metazoa; phylum Chordata; class Mammalia; order Artiodactyla; family Bovidae; genus Capricornis; species Capricornis sumatraensis. The sequence goes on along the minus strand of NW_027184617.1, from coordinate 6,481,824 downwards.
GTCATTAGTCTCCAGACGCCTCATCGGAAATAGGCCTCATCTCGCCTGGAAGGGGGAACTTCCTGGAATATCTCGAGTTGCGGCAGGTGTTCTCGAGTTAAGATGGGGACCTCAGGGACCCGCCCTGGTGGCCTCAGGAGAGGCCAGTCCCCATGCGAGTTGCTAGGGGGCCTCTCGGGATTCCTCTCCCATCGATACCCGGGCCAAAAACCTTGTGTGGAGTCAGGGCCGGAACCGAGGATTCCTCTCACTGGCTGATATGGATCTTTGGGTACTTCTGGAGTCTCGCCAGGGGAGACAGGCCTCATCTCGAGTGGGGGCATGCACGTGCGCTTTCCTTCCAGGCTGTAGCAGCAATGTCACGCTTCCCATCTCGTGGATCAAAGGATCTGTGGTTTTCCCTCGAGGCTTTCCCTCGAGGCTTTCCCACAGGGCTGTCCCACGTGCCACCGTGGTGTGAGTCGATCCTCGGAGTGAAAGATGAGCCAGTGCAGGGCAAAGAGGTTCCTCTGGAATGGACTGAGACATCTGGGGGACTCTTGGAATGGTGGTACGACCATGGAGTTCCTCTCGCCTTTCCTGTTGAGAGTGCCTCCTCTTGAGATGCGACGGGAACGCCGGGAATTCTTTCCCGTTGAAAGCAGGGAAAGGATCGCTCATCTCGAGCTAGGAGGGGGAAACGGGGCTCCTCTGGATGTGGGCGGGACCATCGTGCTTCCTCTCGAGTGGAGACGGGTATGGCGGTGAACTTCTTGAGTTGCAGCAAGGGTCTGAAAGACCCTTTCGAAGTTCCAGAGGTTAGGTGTCATTAGTCTCCAGACGCCTCATCGGAAATAGGCCTCATCTCGCCTGGAAGGGAGAACTTCCTGGATTTTCTCGAGTTGCGGCAGGTGTTCTCGAGTTACGACGGGGACCACAGGGACCCGCCCTGGTGGCCTCAGGAGAGGCCAGTCCCCATGCGACTTGCTAGGGGGCCTCTCGGGATTCCTCTCCCGTCGATAACGGAGCCAAAAACCTTGTGTGGAGTCAGGGCCGGAACCGAGGATTCCTCTCAGGGGCTGACATGGATCTGTGGGTACTTCTGGAGTCTCCCCATGGGAGTCAGGCCTCGTCTCGAGTGGGGGCATGCACGTGCGCTTTCCTTCCAGGCTGTAGCAGCAATGTCACGCTTCCCGTGGCGTGGATCAAAGGATCTGTGGTTTTCCCTCGAGGCTTTCCCTCGAGGCTTTCCCACAGGGCTGTCCCACGTGCCACCGTGGTGTGATTCGATCCTCGGCGTGAAAGATGAGCCAGTGCAGGGAAAAGAGGTTCCTCTGGAATGGACTGAGACATCTGGAGGACTCTTGGAATGGTGGTACGACCATGGAGTTCCTCTCGCCTTTGCTGTTGAGAGTGCCTCCACTTGAGATGGGACGGGAACACCGGGAATTCTTTCCCGTTGAAAGCAGGGAAAGGATCCCTCATCTCGAGCTACGAGGGGGAAACGGGGCTCCTCTGGATGTGGGCGGGACCATCGTGCTTCCTCTCGAGTGGAGACGGGTATGGCGGTGAACTTCTTGAGTTGCAGCAAGGGTGTGAAAGACCCTTTCGAAGTTCCAGAGGTTAGGTGTCATTAGTCTCCAGACGCCTCATCGGAAATAGGCCTCATCTCGCCTGGAAGGGAGAACTTCCTGGATTTTCTCGAGTTGCGGCAGTTGTTCTCGAGTTACGACTGGGACCTCAGGGACCCGCCCTGGTGGCCTCAGGAGAGGCCAGTCCCCATGCGACTTGCTAGGGGGCCTCTCGGGATTCCTCTCCCGTCGATACCGGGGCCAAAAACCTTGTGTGGAGTCAGGGCCGGAACCGAGGATTCCTGTCAGGGGCTGACATGGATCTTTGGGTACTTCTGGAGTCTCCCCAGGGGAGTCAGGCCTCTTCTCGAGTCGGGGCATGCACGTGCCCTTTCCTTCCAGGCTGTAGCAGCAATGTCACGCTTCCCGTGGCGTGGATCAAAGGATCTGTGGTTTTCCCTCGAGGCTTTCCCTCGAGGCTTTCCCACAGGGCTGTCCCACGTGCCACCGTGGTGTGAGTCGATCCTCGGCGTGAAAGATGAGCCAGTGCAGGGCAATGAGCTTCCTCTGGAATGGACTGAGACATCTGGGGGACTCTTGGAATGGTGGTACGACCATGGAGTTCCTCTCTCCTTTCCTGTTGAGAGTGCCTCCGCTTCAGATGCGACGGGAACGCCGGGAATTCTTTCCCGTTGAAAGCAGGGAAAGGATCCCTCATCTCGAGCTACGAAGGGGAAAGGGGGCTTCTCTGGATGTGGGCGGGACGATCGTGCTTCCTCTCGAGTGGAGACGGGTATGGCGGTGAACTTCTTGAGTTGCAGCAAGGGTGTGAAAGACCCTTTTGAAGTTCCAGAGGTTAGGTGTCATTAGTCTCCAGACGCCTCATCGGAAATAGGCCTCATCTCGCCTGGAAGGGGGAACTTCCGGGAATATCTCGAGTTGCGGCAGGTGTTCTCGAGTTACGACGGGGACCTCAGTGACCCGCCCTGGTGGCCTCAGGAGAGGCCAGTCCCCATGCGAGTTGCTAGGGGGCCTCTCGGGATTCCTCTCCCGTCGATACCGCGGCCAAAAACCTTGTGTGGAGTCAGGGCCGTAACCGAGGATTCCTCTCAGGGGCTGACATGGATCTTTGGGTACTTCTGGAGTCTCCCCAGGGGAGTGAGGCCTCGTCTCGAGTCGGGGCATGCACGTGCACTTTCCTTCCAGGCTGTAGCAGCAATGTCACGCTTCCCGTGGCGTGGATCAAAGGATCTGTGGTTTTCCCTTGAGGCTTTCCCTCGAGGCTTTCCCACAGGGCTGTCCCACGTGCCACCGTGGTGTGAGTCGATCCTCGGCGTGAAAGATGAGCCAGTGCAGGGCAAAGAGCTTCCTCTGGAATGGACTGAGACATCTGGGGGACTCTTGGAATGGTGGTACGACCATGGAGTTCCTCTCGCCTTTCCTGTTGAGAGTGCCTCCTCTTGAGATGCGACGGGAACGCCGGGAATTCTTTCCCGTTGAAAGCAGGGAAAGGATCCCTCATCTCGAGCTACGAGGGGGAAACGGGGCTCCTCTGGATGTGGGCGGGACCATCGTGCTTCCTCTCGAGTGGAGACGGGTATGGCGGTGAACTTCTTGAGTTGCAGCAAGGGTGTGAAAGACCCTTTCGAAGTTCCAGAGGTTAGGTGTCATTAGTCTCCAGACGCCTCATCGGAAATAGGCCTTATCTCGCCTGGAAGGGAGAACTTCCTGGATTTTCTCGAGTTGCGGCAGGTGTTCTCGAGTTACGACGGGGACCTCAACTACCCGCCCTGGTGGCCTCAGGAGAGGCCAGTCCCCATGCGAGTTGCTAGGGGGCCTCTCGGGATTCCTCTCCCGTCGATACCGGGGCCAAAAACCTTGTGTGGAGTCAGGGCCGGAACCGAGGAATCCTCTCAGGGGCTGACATGAATCTTTGGGTACTTCTGTAGTCTCCCCATGGGAGTCAGGCCTCGTCTCGAGTGGGGGCATGCACGTGCGCTTTCCTTCCAGGCTGTAGCAGCAATGTCACGCTTCCCGTGGCGTGGATCAAAGGATCTGTGGTTTTCCCTCGAGGCTTTCCCTCGAGGCTTTCCCACAGGGCTGTCCCACGTGCCACCGTGGTGTGATTCGATCCTCGGCGTGAAAGATGAGCCAGTGCAGGGCAAAGAGGTTCCTCTGGAATGGACTGAGACATCTGGAGGACTCTTGGAATGGTGGTACGACCATGGAGTTCCTCTCGCCTTTGCTGTTGAGAGTGCCTCCTCTTGAGATGGGACGGGAACACCGGGAATTCTTTCCCGTTGAAAGCAGGGAAAGGATCCCTCATCTCGAGCTACGAGGGGGAAACGGGGCTCCTCTGGATGTGGGCGGGACCATCGTGCTTCCTCTCGAGTGGAGACGGGTATGGCGGTGAACTTCTTGAGTTGCAGCAAGGGTGTGAAAGACCCTTTCGAAGTTCCAGAGGTTAGGTGTCATTAGTCTCCAGACGCCTCATCGGAAATAGGCCTCATCTCGCCTGGAAGGGAGAACTTCCTGGATTTTCTCGAGTTGCGGCAGTTGTTCTCGAGTTACGACTGGGACCTCAGGGACCCGCCCTGGTGGCCTCAGGAGAGGCCAGTCCCCATGCGAGTTGCTAGGGGGCCTCTCGGGATTCCTCTCCCGTCGATACCGGGGCCAAAAACCTTGTGTGGAGTCAGGGCCGGAACCGAGGATTCCTGTCAGGGGCTGACATGGATCTTTGGGTACTTCTGGAGTCTCCCCAGGGGAGTCAGGCCTCTTCTCGAGTCGGGGCATGCACGTGCCCTTTCCTTCCAGGCTGTAGCAGCAATGTCACGCTTCCCGTGGCGTGGATCAAAGGATCTGTGGTTTTCCCTCGAGGCTTTCCCTCGAGGCTTTCCCACAGGGCTGTCCCACGTGCCACCGTGGTGTGAGTCGATCCTCGGCGTGAAAGATGAGCCAGTGCAGGGCAATGAGCTTCCTCTGGAATGGACTGAGACATCTGGAGGACTCTTGGAATGGTGGTACGACCATGGAGTTCCTCTCTCCTTTCCTGTTGAGAGTGCCTCCGCTTCAGATGCGACGGGAACGCCGGGAATTCTTTCCCGTTGAAAGCAGGGAAAGGATCCCTCATCTCGAGCTACGAAGGGGAAAGGGGGCTTCTCTGGATGTGGGCGGGACGATCGTGCTTCCTCTCGAGTGGAGACGGGTATGGCGGTGAACTTCTTGAGTTGCAGCAAGGGTGTGAAAGACCCTTTTGAAGTTCCAGAGGTTAGGTGTCATTAGTCTCCAGACGCCTCATCGGAAATAGGCCTCATCTCGCCTGGAAGGGGGAACTTCCGGGAATATCTCGAGTTGCGGCAGGTGTTCTCGAGTTACGACGGGGACCTCAGTGACCCGCCCTGGTGGCCTCAGGAGAGGCCAGTCCCCATGCGAGTTGCTAGGGGGCCTCTCGGGATTCCTCTCCCGTCGATACCGCGGCCAAAAACCTTGTGTGGAGTCAGGGCCGTAACCGAGGATTCCTCTCAGGGGCTGACATGGATCTTTGGGTACTTCTGGAGTCTCCCCAGGGGAGTGAGGCCTCGTCTCGAGTCGGGGCATGCACGTGCACTTTCCTTCCAGGCTGTAGCAGCAATGTCACGCTTCCCGTGGCGTGGATCAAAGGATCTGTGGTTTTCCCTTGAGGCTTTCCCTCGAGGCTTTCCCACAGGGCTGTCCCACGTGCCACCGTGGTGTGAGTCGATCCTCGGCGTGAAAGATGAGCCAGTGCAGGGCAAAGAGCTTCCTTTGGAATGGACTGAGACATCTGGGGGACTCTTGGAATGGTGGTACGACCATGGAGTTCCTCTCGCCTTTCCTGTTGAGAGTGCCTCCTCTTGAGATGCGACGGGAACGCCGGGAATTCTTTCCCGTTGAAAGCAGGGAAAGGATCCCTCATCTCGAGCTACGAGGGGGAAACGGGGCTCCTCTGGATGTGGGCGGGACCATCGTGCTTCCTCTCGAGTGGAGACGGGTATGGCGGTGAACTTCTTGAGTTGCAGCAAGGGTGTGAAAGACCCTTTCGAAGTTCCAGAGGTTAGGTGTCATTAGTCTCCAGACGCCTCATCGGAAATAGGCCTTATCTCGCCTGGAAGGGAGAACTTCCTGGATTTTCTCGAGTTGCGGCAGGTGTTCTCGAGTTACGACGGGGACCTCAACTACCCGCCCTGGTGGCCTCAGGAGAGGCCAGTCCCGATGCGAGTTGCTAGGGGGCCTCTCGGGATTCCTCTCCCGTCGATACCGGGGCCAAAAACCTTGTGTGGAGTCAGGGCCGGAACCAAGGAATCCTCTCAGGGGCTGACATGAATCTTTGGGTACTTCTGTAGTCTCCCCATGGGAGTCAGGCCTCGTCTCGAGTGGGGGCATGCACGTGCGCTTTCCTTCCAGGCTGTAGCAGCAATGTCACGCTTCCCGTGGCGTGGATCAAAGGATCTGTGTTTTTCCCTCGAGGCTTTCCCTCGAGGCTTTCCCACAGGGCTGTCCCACGTGCCACCGTGGTGTGAGTCGATCCTCGGCGTGAAAGATGAGCCAGTGCAGGGCAAAGAGCTGCCTCTGGAATGGACTGAGACATTTGGGGGACTCTTGGAATGGTGGTACGACCATGGAGTTCCTCTCGCCTTTCCTTTGAGACTGCCTCCTCTTGAGATGCGACGGGAACGCCGGGAATTCTTTTCCGTTGAAAGCAGGGAAAGGATCCCTCATCTCGAGCTACGAGGGGGAAACGGGGCTCCTCTGGATGTGGGCGGGACCATCGTGCTTCCTCTCGAGTGGAGACGGGTGTGGCGGTGAACTTCTTGAGTTGCAGCAAGGGTGTGAAAGACCCTTTCGAAGTTCCAGAGGTTAGGTGTCATTAGTCTCCAGACGCCTCATCGGAAATAGGCCTCATCTCGCCTGGAAGGGGGAACTTTCTGGAATTTCTCGAGTTGTGGCAGGTGTTCTCGAGTTACTACGGGGACCTCAGGGACCCGCCCTGGTGGCCTCAGGAGAGGCCAGTCCCCATGCGAGTTGCTAGGGGGCCTCTCGGGATTTCTCTCCCGCCGATACCGGGGCCAAAAACCTTGTGTGGAGTCAGGGCCTGAACCGAGGATTCCTCTCATGGGTTGACATGGATCTTTGGGTACTTCTGGAGTCTCCCCAGGGGAGTCAGGCCTCGTCTCGAGTCGGGGCATGCACGTGCACTTTCCTTCCAGGCTGTAGCAGCAATGTCACGCTTCCCGTGGCGTGGATCAAAGGATCTGTGGTTTTCCCTCGAGGCTTTCCCTCGAGGCTTTCCCACAGGGCTGTCCCACGTGCCACCGTGGTGTGAGTCGATCCTCGGCGTGAAAGATGAGCCAGTGCAGGGCAAAGAGCTTCCTCTGGAATGGACTGAGACATCTGGGGGACTCTTGGAATGGTGGTACGACCATGGAGTTCCTCTCGCCTTTCCTGTTGAGAGTGCCTCCGCTTGAGATGCGACGGGAACGCCGGGAATTCTTTCCCATTGAAAGCAGGGAAAGGATTCCTCATCTCGAGCTACGAGGGGGAAAGGGGGCTCCTCTGGATGTGGGCGGGACGATCGTGCTTCCTCTCGAGTGGAGCCGGGTATGGCGGTGAACTTCTTGAGTTGCAGCAAGGGTGTGAAAGACCCTTTCGAAGTTCCAGAGGTTAGGTGTCATTAGTCTCCAGACGCCTCATCGGAAATAGGCCTCATCTCGCCTGGAAGGGGGAACTTCCTGGAATATCTCGAGTTGCGGCAGGTGTTCTCGAGTTAAGATGGGGACCTCAGGGACCCGCCCTGGTGGCCTCAGGAGAGGCCAGTCCCCATGCGAGTTGCTAGGGGGCCTCTCGGGATTCCTCTCCCATCGATACCCGGGCCAAAAACCTTGTGTGGAGTCAGGGCCGGAACCGAGGATTCCTCTCACTGGCTGATATGGATCTTTGGGTACTTCTGGAGTCTCGCCAGGGGAGACAGGCCTCATCTCGAGTGGGGGCATGCACGTGCGCTTTCCTTCCAGGCTGTAGCAGCAATGTCACGCTTCCCATCTCGTGGATCAAAGGATCTGTGGTTTTCCCTCGAGGCTTTCCCTCGAGGCTTTCCCACAGGGCTGTCCCACGTGCCACCGTGGTGTGAGTCGATCCTCGGAGTGAAAGATGAGCCAGTGCAGGGCAAAGAGGTTCCTCTGGAATGGACTGAGACATCTGGGGGACTCTTGGAATGGTGGTACGACCATGGAGTTCCTCTCGCCTTTCCTGTTGAGAGTGCCTCCTCTTGAGATGCGACGGGAACGCCGGGAATTCTTTCCCGTTGAAAGCAGGGAAAGGATCGCTCATCTCGAGCTAGGAGGGGGAAACGGGGCTCCTCTGGATGTGGGCGGGACCATCGTGCTTCCTCTCGAGTGGAGACGGGTATGGCGGTGAACTTCTTGAGTTGCAGCAAGGGTCTGAAAGACCCTTTCGAAGTTCCAGAGGTTAGGTGTCATTAGTCTCCAGACGCCTCATCGGAAATAGGCCTCATCTCGCCTGGAAGGGAGAACTTCCTGGATTTTCTCGAGTTGCGGCAGGTGTTCTCGAGTTACGACGGGGACCACAGGGACCCGCCCTGGTGGCCTCAGGAGAGGCCAGTCCCCATGCGACTTGCTAGGGGGCCTCTCGGGATTCCTCTCCCGTCGATAACGGAGCCAAAAACCTTGTGTGGAGTCAGGGCCGGAACCGAGGATTCCTCTCAGGGGCTGACATGGATCTGTGGGTACTTCTGGAGTCTCCCCATGGGAGTCAGGCCTCGTCTCGAGTGGGGGCATGCACGTGCGCTTTCCTTCCAGGCTGTAGCAGCAATGTCACGCTTCCCGTGGCGTGGATCAAAGGATCTGTGGTTTTCCCTCGAGGCTTTCCCTCGAGGCTTTCCCACAGGGCTGTCCCACGTGCCACCGTGGTGTGATTCGATCCTCGGCGTGAAAGATGAGCCAGTGCAGGGAAAAGAGGTTCCTCTGGAATGGACTGAGACATCTGGAGGACTCTTGGAATGGTGGTACGACCATGGAGTTCCTCTCGCCTTTGCTGTTGAGAGTGCCTCCTCTTGAGATGGGACGGGAACACCGGGAATTCTTTCCCGTTGAAAGCAGGGAAAGGATCCCTCATCTCGAGCTACGAGGGGGAAACGGGGCTCCTCTGGATGTGGGCGGGACCATCGTGCTTCCTCTCGAGTGGAGACGGGTATGGCGGTGAACTTCTTGAGTTGCAGCAAGGGTGTGAAAGACCCTTTCGAAGTTCCAGAGGTTAGGTGTCATTAGTCTCCAGACGCCTCATCGGAAATAGGCCTCATCTCGCCTGGAAGGGAGAACTTCCTGGATTTTCTCGAGTTGCGGCAGTTGTTCTCGAGTTACGACTGGGACCTCAGGGACCCGCCCTGGTGGCCTCAGGAGAGGCCAGTCCCCATGCGACTTGCTAGGGGGCCTCTCGGGATTCCTCTCCCGTCGATACCGGGGCCAAAAACCTTGTGTGGAGTCAGGGCCGGAACCGAGGATTCCTGTCAGGGGCTGACATGGATCTTTGGGTACTTCTGGAGTCTCCCCAGGGGAGTCAGGCCTCTTCTCGAGTCGGGGCATGCACGTGCCCTTTCCTTCCAGGCTGTAGCAGCAATGTCACGCTTCCCGTGGCGTGGATCAAAGGATCTGTGGTTTTCCCTCGAGGCTTTCCCTCGAGGCTTTCCCACAGGGCTGTCCCACGTGCCACCGTGGTGTGAGTCGATCCTCGGCGTGAAAGATGAGCCAGTGCAGGGCAATGAGCTTCCTCTGGAATGGACTGAGACATCTGGGGGACTCTTGGAATGGTGGTACGACCATGGAGTTCCTCTCTCCTTTCCTGTTGAGAGTGCCTCCGCTTCAGATGCGACGGGAACGCCGGGAATTCTTTCCCGTTGAAAGCAGGGAAAGGATCCCTCATCTCGAGCTACGAAGGGGAAAGGGGGCTTCTCTGGATGTGGGCGGGACGATCGTGCTTCCTCTCGAGTGGAGACGGGTATGGCGGTGAACTTCTTGAGTTGCAGCAAGGGTGTGAAAGACCCTTTTGAAGTTCCAGAGGTTAGGTGTCATTAGTCTCCAGACGCCTCATCGGAAATAGGCCTCATCTCGCCTGGAAGGGGGAACTTCCGGGAATATCTCGAGTTGCGGCAGGTGTTCTCGAGTTACGACGGGGACCTCAGTGACCCGCCCTGGTGGCCTCAGGAGAGGCCAGTCCCCATGCGAGTTGCTAGGGGGCCTCTCGGGATTCCTCTCCCGTCGATACCGCGGCCAAAAACCTTGTGTGGAGTCAGGGCCGTAACCGAGGATTCCTCTCAGGGGCTGACATGGATCTTTGGGTACTTCTGGAGTCTCCCCAGGGGAGTGAGGCCTCGTCTCGAGTCGGGGCATGCACGTGCACTTTCCTTCCAGGCTGTAGCAGCAATGTCACGCTTCCCGTGGCGTGGATCAAAGGATCTGTGGTTTTCCCTTGAGGCTTTCCCTCGAGGCTTTCCCACAGGGCTGTCCCACGTGCCACCGTGGTGTGAGTCGATCCTCGGCGTGAAAGATGAGCCAGTGCAGGGCAAAGAACTTCCTCTGGAATGGACTGAGACATCTGGGGGACTCTTGGAATGGTGGTACGACCATGGAGTTCCTCTCGCCTTTCCTGTTGAGAGTGCCTCCTCTTGAGATGCGACGGGAACGCCGGGAATTCTTTCCCGTTGAAAGCAGGGAAAGGATCCCTCATCTCGAGCTACGAGGGGGAAACGGGGCTCCTCTGGATGTGGGCGGGACCATCGTGCTTCCTCTCGAGTGGAGACGGGTATGGCGGTGAACTTCTTGAGTTGCAGCAAGGGTGTGAAAGACCCTTTCGAAGTTCCAGAGGTTAGGTGTCATTAGTCTCCAGACGCCTCATCGGAAATAGGCCTTATCTCGCCTGGAAGGGAGAACTTCCTGGATTTTCTCGAGTTGCGGCAGGTGTTCTCGAGTTACGACGGGGACCTCAACTACCCGCCCTGGTGGCCTCAGGAGAGGCCAGTCCCCATGCGAGTTGCTAGGGGGCCTCTCGGGATTCCTCTCCCGTCGATACCGGGGCCAAAAACCTTGTGTGGAGTCAGGGCCGGAACCGAGGAATCCTCTCAGGGGCTGACATGAATCTTTGGGTACTTCTGTAGTCTCCCCATGGGAGTCAGGCCTCGTCTCGAGTGGGGGCATGCACGTGCGCTTTCCTTCCAGGCTGTAGCAGCAATGTCACGCTTCCCGTGGCGTGGATCAAAGGATCTGTGTTTTTCCCTCGAGGCTTTCCCTCGAGGCTTTCCCACAGGGCTGTCCCACGTGCCACCGTGGTGTGAGTCGATCCTCGGCGTGAAAGATGAGCCAGTGCAGGGCAAAGAGCTGCCTCTGGAATGGACTGAGACATTTGGGGGACTCTTGGAATGGTGGTACGACCATGGAGTTCCTCTCGCCTTTCCTTTGAGACTGCCTCCTCTTGAGATGCGACGGGAACGCCGGGAATTCTTTTCCGTTGAAAGCAGGGAAAGGATCCCTCATCTCGAGCTACGAGGGGGAAACGGGGCTCCTCTGGATGTGGGCGGGACCATCGTGCTTCCTCTCGAGTGGAGACGGGTGTGGCGGTGAACTTCTTGAGTTGCAGCAAGGGTGTGAAAGACCCTTTCGAAGTTCCAGAGGTTAGGTGTCATTAGTCTCCAGACGCCTCATCGGAAATAGGCCTCATCTCGCCTGGAAGGGGGAACTTCCTGGAATTTCTCGAGTTGTGGCAGGTGTTCTCGAGTTACTACGGGGACCTCAGGGACCCGCCCTGGTGGCCTCAGGAGAGGCCAGTCCCCATGCGAGTTGCTAGGGGGCCTCTCGGGATTCCTCTCCCGCCGATACCGGGGCCAAAAACCTTGTGTGGAGTCAGGGCCTGAACCGAGGATTCCTCTCATGGGTTGACATGGATCTTTGGGTACTTCTGGAGTCTCCCCAGGGGAGTCAGGCCTCGTCTCGAGTCGGGGCATGCACGTGCACTTTCCTTCCAGGCTGTAGCAGCAATGTCACGCTTCCCGTGGCGTGGATCAAAGGATCTGTGGTTTTCCCTCGAGGCTTTCCCTCGAGGCTTTCCCACAGGGCTGTCCCACGTGCCACCGTGGTGTGAGTCGATCCTCGGCGTGAAAGATGAGCCAGTGCAGGGCAAAGAGCTTCCTCTGGAATGGACTGAGACATCTGGGGGACTCTTGGAATGGTGGTACGACCATGGAGTTCCTCTCGCCTTTCCTGTTGAGAGGGCCTCCGCTTGAAATGCGACGGGAACGCCGGGAATACTTTCCCATTGAAAGCAGGGAAAGGATTCCTCATCTCGAGCTACGAGGGGGAAAGGGGGCTCCTCTGGATGTGGGCGGGACGATCGTGCTTCCTCTCGAGTGGAGACGGGTATGGCGGTGAACTTCTTGAGTTGCAACCAGGGTGTGAAAGACCCTTTCGAAGTTCCAGAGGTTAGGTGTCATTAGTCTCCAGACGCCTCATCGGAAATAGGCCTCATCTCGCCTGGAAGGGAGAACTTCCTGGATTTTCTCGAGTTGCGGCAGGTGTTCTCGAGTTACGACCGGGACCTCAGGGACCGGCCCTGGTGGCCTCAGGAGAGGCCAGTCCCCATGCGAGTTGCTAGGGGGCCTCTCGGGATTCCTCTCCCATCGATACCCGGGCCAAAAACCTTGTGTGGAGTCAGGGCCGGAACCGAGGATTCCTCTCACTGGCTGATATGGATCTTTGGGTACTTCTGGAGTCTCGCCAGGGGAGACAGGCCTCATCTCGAGTGGGGGCATGCACGTGCGCTTTCCTTCCAGGCTGTAGCAGCAATGTCACGCTTCCCATCTCGTGGATCAAAGGATCTGTGGTTTTCCCTCGAGGCTTTCCCTCGAGGCTTTCCCACAGGGCTGTCCCACGTGCCACCGTGGTGTGAGTCGATCCTCGGAGTGAAAGATGAGCCAGTGCAGGGCAAAGAGGTTCCTCTGGAATGGACTGAGACATCTGGGGGACTCTTGGAATGGTGGTACGACCATGGAGTTCCTCTCGCCTTTCCTGTTGAGAGTGCCTCCTCTTGAGATGCGACGGGAACGCCTGGAATTCTTTCCCGTTGAAAGCAGGGAAAGGATCGCTCATCTCGAGCTAGGAGGGGGAAACGGGGCTCCTCTGGATGTGGGCGGGACCATCGTGCTTCCTCTCGAGTGGAGACGGGTATGGCGGTGAACTTCTTGAGTTGCAGCAAGGGTCTGAAAGACCCTTTCGAAGTTCCAGAGGTTAGGTGTCATTAGTCTCCAGACGCCTCATCGGAAATAGGCCTCATCTCGCCTGGAAGGGAGAACTTCCTGGATTTTCTCGAGTTGCGGCAGGTGTTCTCGAGTTACGACGGGGACCACAGGGACCCGCCCTGGTGGCCTCAGGAGAGGCCAGTCCCCATGCGACTTGCTAGGGGGCCTCTCGGGATTCCTCTCCCGTCGATAACGGAGCCAAAAACCTTGTGTGGAGTCAGGGCCGGAACCGAGGATTCCTCTCAGGGGCTGACATGGATCTGTGGGTACTTCTGGAGTCTCCCCATGGGAGTCAGGCCTCGTCTCGAGTGGGGGCATGCACGTGCGCTTTCCTTCCAGGCTGTAGCAGCAATGTCACGCTTCCCGTGGTGTGGATCAAAGGATCTGTGGTTTTCCCTCGAGGCTTTCCCTCGAGGCTTTCCCACAGGGCTGTCCCACGTGCCACCGTGGTGTGATTCGATCCTCGGCGTGAAAGATGAGCCAGTGCAGGGCAAAGAGGTTCCTCTGGAATGGACTGAGACATCTGGAGGACTCTTGGAATGGTGGTACGACCATGGAGTTCCTCTCGCCTTTGCTGTTGAGAGTGCCTCCTCTTGAGATGGGACGGGAACACCGGGAATTCTTTCCCGTTGAAAGCAGGGAAAGGATCCCTCATCTCGAGCTACGAGGGGGAAACGGGGCTCCTCTGGATGTGGGCGGGACCATCGTGCTTCCTCTCGAGTGGAGACGGGTATGGCGGTGAACTTCTTGAGTTGCAGCAAGGGTGTGAAAGACCCTTTCGAAGTTCCAGAGGTTAGGTGTCATTAGTCTCCAGACGCCTCATCGGAAATAGGCCTCATCTCGCCTGGAAGGGAGAACTTCCTGGATTTTCTCGAGTTGCGGCAGTTGTTCTCGAGTTACGACTGGGACCTCAGGGACCCGCCCTGGTGGCCTCAGGAGAGGCCAGTCCCCATGCGACTTGCTAGGGGGCCTCTCGGGATTCCTCTCCCGTCGATACCGGGGCCAAAAACCTTGTGTGGAGTCAGGGCCGGAACCGAGGATTCCTGTCAGGGGCTGACATGGATCTTTGGGTACTTCTGGAGTCTCCCCAGGGGAGTCAGGCCTCTTCTCGAGTCGGGGCATGCACGTGCCCTTTCCTTCCAGGCTGTAGCAGCAATGTCACGCTTCCCGTGGCGTGGATCAAAGGATCTGTGGTTTTCCCTCGAGGCTTTCCCTCGAGGCTTTCCCACAGGGCTGTCCCACGTGCCACCGTGGTGTGAGTCGATCCTCGGCGTGAAAGATGAGCCAGTGCAGGGCAATGAGCTTCCTCTGGAATGGACTGAGACATCTGGGGGACTCTTGGAATGGTGGTACGACCATGGAGTTCCTCTCTCCTTTCCTGTTGAGAGTGCCTCCGCTTCAGATGCGACGGGAACGCCGGGAATTCTTTCCCGTTGAAAGCAGGGAAAGGATCCCTCATCTCGAGCTACGAAGGGGAAAGGGGGCTTCTCTGGATGTGGGCGGGACGATCGTGCTTCCTCTCGAGTGGAGACGGGTATGGCGGTGAACTTCTTGAGTTGCAGCAAGGGTGTGAAAGACCCTTTTGAAGTTCCAGAGGTTAGGTGTCATTAGTCTCCAGACGCCTCATCGGAAATAGGCCTCATCTCGCCTGGAAGGGGGAACTTCCGGGAATATCTCGAGTTGCGGCAGGTGTTCTCGAGTTACGACGGGGACCTCAGTGACCCGCCCTGGTGGCCTCAGGAGAGGCCAGTCCCCATGCGAGTTGCTAGGGGGCCTCTCGGGATTCCTCTCCCGTCGATACCGCGGCCAAAAACCTTGTGTGGAGTCAGGGCCGTAACCGAGGATTCCTCTCAGGGGCTGACATGGATCTTTGGGTACTTCTGGAGTCTCCCCAGGGGAGTGAGGCCTCGTCTCGAGTCGGGGCATGCACGTGCACTTTCCTTCCAGGCTGTAGCAGCAATGTCACGCTTCCCGTGGCGTGGATCAAAGGATCTGTGGTTTTCCCTTGAGGCTTTCCCTCGAGGCTTTCCCACAGGGCTGTCCCACGTGCCACCGTGGTGTGAGTCGATCCTCGGCGTGAAAGATGAGCCAGTGCAGGGCAAAGAGCTTCCTCTGGAATGGACTGAGACATCTGGGGGACTCTTGGAATGGTGGTACGACCATGGAGTTCCTCTCGCCTTTCCTGTTGAGAGTGCCTCCTCTTGAGATGCGACGGGAACGCCGGGAATTCTTTCCCGTTGAAAGCAGGGAAAGGATCCCTCATCTCGAGCTACGAGGGGGAAACGGGGCTCCTCTGGATGTGGGCGGGACCATCGTGCTTCCTCTCGAGTGGAGACGGGTATGGCGGTGAACTTCTTGAGTTGCAGCAAGGGTGTGAAAGACCCTTTCGAAGTTCCAGAGGTTAGGTGTCATTAGTCTCCAGACGCCTCATCGGAAATAGGCCTTATCTCGCCTGGAAGGGAGAACTTCCTGGATTTTCTCGAGTTGCGGCAGGTGTTCTCGAGTTACGACGGGGACCTCAACTACCCGCCCTGGTGGCCTCAGGAGAGGCCAGTCCCCATGCGAGTTGCTAGGGGGCCTCTCGGGATTCCTCTCCCGTCGATACCGGGGCCAAAAACCTTGTGTGGAGTCAGGGCCGGAACCGAGGAATCCTCTCAGGGGCTGACATGAATCTTTGGGTACTTCTGTAGTCTCCCCATGGGAGTCAGGCCTCGTCTCGAGTGGGGGCATGCACGTGCGCTTTCCTTCCAGGCTGTAGCAGCAATGTCACGCTTCCCGTGGCGTGGATCAAAGGATCTGTGTTTTTCCCTCGAGGCTTTCCCTCGAGGCTTTCCCACAGGGCTGTCCCACGTGCCACCGTGGTGTGAGTCGATCCTCGGCGTGAAAGATGAGCCAGTGCAGGGCAAAGAGCTGCCTCTGGAATGGACTGAGGCATTTGGGGGACTCTTGGAATGGTGGTACGACCATGGAGTTCCTCTCGCCTTTCCTTTGAGACTGCCTCCTCTTGAGATGCGACGGGAACGCCGGGAATTCTTTTCCATTGAAAGCAGGGAAAGGATCCCTCATCTCGAGCTACGAGGGGGAAACGGGGCTCCTCTGGATGTGGGCGGGACCATCGTGCTTCCTCTCGAGTGGAGACGGGTGTGGCGGTGAACTTCTTGAGTTGCAGCAAGGGTGTGAAAGACCCTTTCGAAGTTCCAGAGGTTAGGTGTCATTAGTCTCCAGACGCCTCATCGGAAATAGGCCTCATCTCGCCTGGAAGGGGGAACTTCCTGGAATTTCTCGAGTTGTGGCAGGTGTTCTCGAGTTACTACGGGGACCTCAGGGACCCGCCCTGGTGGCCTCAGGAGAGGCCAGTCCCCATGCGAGTTGCTAGGGGGCCTCTCGGGATTCCTCTCCCGCCGATACCGGGGCCAAAAACCTTGTGTGGAGTCAGGGCCTGAACCGAGGATTCCTCTCATGGGTTGACATGGATCTTTGGGTACTTCTGGAGTCTCCCCAGGGGAGTCAGGCCTCGTCTCGAGTCGGGGCATGCACGTGCACTTTCCTTCCAGGCTGTAGCAGCAATGTCACGCTTCCCGTGGCGTGGATCAAAGGATCTGTGGTTTTCCCTCGAGGCTTTCCCTCGAGGCTTTCCCACAGGGCTGTCCCACGTGCCACCGTGGTGTGAGTCTATCCTCGGCGTGAAAGATGAGCCAGTGCAGGGCAAAGAGCTTCCTCTGGAATGGACTGAGACATCTGGGGGACTCTTGGAATGGTGGTACGACCATGGAGTTCCTCTCGCCTTTCCTGTTGAGAGTGCCTCCGCTTGAGATGCGACGGGAACGCCGGGAATTCTTTCCCATTGAAAGCAGGGAAAGGATTCCTCATCTCGAGCTACGAGGGGGAAAGGGGGCTCCTCTGGATGTGGGCGGGACGATCGTGCTTCCTCTCGAGTGGAGCCGGGTATGGCGGTGAACTTCTTGAGTTGCAGCAAGGGTGTGAAAGACCCTTTCGAAGTTCCAGAGGTTAGGTGTCATTAGTCTCCAGACGCCTCATCGGAAATAGGCCTCATCTCGCCTGGAAGGGGGAACTTCCTGGAATATCTCGAGTTGCGGCAGGTGTTCTCGAGTTAAGATGGGGACCTCAGGGACCCGCCCTGGTGGCCTCAGGAGAGGCCAGTCCCCATGCGAGTTGCTAGGGGGCCTCTCGGGATTCCTCTCCCGTCGATACCGGGGCCAAAAACCTTGTGTGGAGTCAGGGCCGTAACCGAGGATTCCTCTCAGGGGCTGACATGGATCTTTGGGTCCTTCTGGAGTCTCCCCAGGGGAGTCAGGCTTCGTCTCGAGTCGGGGCATGCACGTGCACTTTCCTTCCAGGATGTAGCAGCAATGTCACGCTTCCCGTGGCGTGGATCAAAGGATCTGTGGTTTTCCCTCGAAGCATTCCCTCGAGGCTTTCCCACAGGGCTGTCCCACGTGCCACCGTGGTGTGAGTCGATCCTCGGCGTGAAAGATGAGCCAGTGCAGGGCAAAGAGGTTCCTCTGGAATGGACTGAGACATCTGGGGGACTCTTGGAATGGTGGTACGACCATGGAGTTCCTCTCGCCTTTCCTGTTGAGAGGGCCTCCGCTTGAAATGCGACGGGAACGCCGGGAATACTTTCCCATTGAATGCAGGGAAAGGATTCCTCATCTCGAGCTACGAGGGGGAAAGGGGGCTCCTCTGGATGTGGGCGGGACGATCGTGCTTCCTCTCGAGTGGAGACGGGTATGGCGGTGAACTTCTTGAGTTGCAACAAGGGTGTGAAAGACCCTTTCGAAGTTCCAGAGGTTAGGTGTCATTAGTCTCCAGACGCCTCATCGGAAATAGGCCTCATCTCGCCTGGAAGGGAGAACTTCCTGGATTTTCTCGAGTTGCGGCAGGTGTTCTCGAGTTACGACCGGGACCTCAGGGACCGGCCCTGGTGGCCTCAGGAGAGGCCAGTCCCCATGCGAGTTGCTAGGGGGCCTCTCGGGATTCCTCCCCATCGATACCCGGGCCAAAAACCTTGTGTGGAGTCAGGGCCGGAACCGAGGATTCCTCTCACTGGCTGATATGGATCTTTGGGTACTTCTGGAGTCTCGCCAGGGGAGACAGGCCTCATCTCGAGTGGGGGCATGCACGTGCGCTTTCCTTCCAGGCTGTAGCAGCAATGTCACGCTTCCCATCTCGTGGATCAAAGGATCTGTGGTTTTCCCTCGAGGCTTTCCCTCGAGGCTTTCCCACAGGGCTGTCCCACGTGCCACCGTGGTGTGAGTCGATCCTCGGAGTGAAAGATGAGCCAGTGCAGGGCAAAGAGGTTCCTCTGGAATGGACTGAGACATCTGGGGGACTCTTGGAATGGTGGTACGACCATGGAGTTCCTCTCGCCTTTCCTGTTGAGAGTGCCTCCTCTTGAGATGCGACGGGAACGCCGGGAATTCTTTCCCGTTGAAAGCAGGGAAAGGATCGCTCATCTCGAGCTAGGAGGGGGAAACGGGGCTCCTCTGGATGTGGGCGGGACCATCGTGCTTCCTCTCGAGTGGAGACGGGTATGGCGGTGAACTTCTTGAGTTGCAGCAAGGGTCTGAAAGACCCTTTCGAAGTTCCAGAGGTTAGGTGTCATTAGTCTCCAACGCCTCATCGGAAATAGGCCTCATCTCGCCTGGAAGGGAGAACTTCCTGGATTTTCTCGAGTTGCGGCAGGTGTTCTCGAGTTACGACGGGGACCACAGGGACCCGCCCTGGTGGCCTCAGGAGAGGCCAGTCCCCATGCGACTTGCTAGGGGGCCTCTCGGGATTCCTCTCCCGTCGATAACGGAGCCAAAAACCTTGTGTGGAGTCAGGGCCGGAACCGAGGATTCCTCTCAGGGGCTGACATGGATCTGTGGGTACTTCTGGAGTCTCCCCATGGGAGTCAGGCCTCGTCTCGAGTGGGGGCATGCACGTGCGCTTTCCTTCCAGGCTGTAGCAGCAATGTCACGCTTCCCGTGGCGTGGATCAAAGGATCTGTGGTTTTCCCTCGAGGCTTTCCCTCGAGGCTTTCCCACAGGGCTGTCCCACGTGCCACCGTGGTGTGATTCGATCCTCGGCGTGAAAGATGAGCCAGTGCAGGGAAAAGAGGTTCCTCTGGAATGGACTGAGACATCTGGAGGACTCTTGGAATGGTGGTACGACCATGGAGTTCCTCTCGCCTTTGCTGTTGAGAGTGCCTCCTCTTGAGATGGGACGGGAACACCGGGAATTCTTTCCCGTTGAAAGCAGGGAAAGGATCCCTCATCTCGAGCTACGAGGGGGAAACGGGGCTCCTCTGGATGTGGGCGGGACCATCGTGCTTCCTCTCGAGTGGAGACGGGTATGGCGGTGAACTTCTTGAGTTGCAGCAAGGGTGTGAAAGACCCTTTCGAAGTTCCAGAGGTTAGGTGTCATTAGTCTCCAGACGCCTCATCGGAAATAGGCCTCATCTCGCCTGGAAGGGAGAACTTCCTGGATTTTCTCGAGTTGCGGCAGTTGTTCTCGAGTTACGACTGGGACCTCAGGGACCCGCCCTGGTGGCCTCAGGAGAGGCCAGTCCCCATGCGACTTGCTAGGGGGCCTCTCGGGATTCCTCTCCCGTCGATACCGGGGCCAAAAACCTTGTGTGGAGTCAGGGCCGGAACCGAGGATTCCTGTCAGGGGCTGACATGGATCTTTGGGTACTTCTGGAGTCTCCCCAGGGGAGTCAGGCCTCTTCTCGAGTCGGGGCATGCACGTGCCCTTTCCTTCCAGGCTGTAGCAGCAATGTCACGCTTCCCGTGGCGTGGATCAAAGGATCTGTGGTTTTCCCTCGAGGCTTTCCCTCGAGGCTTTCCCACAGGGCTGTCCCACGTGCCACCGTGGTGTGAGTCGATCCTCGGCGTGAAAGATGAGCCAGTGCAGGGCAATGAGCTTCCTCTGGAATGGACTGAGACATCTGGGGGACTCTTGGAATGGTGGTACGACCATGGAGTTCCTCTCTCCTTTCCTGTTGAGAGTGCCTCCGCTTCAGATGCGACGGGAACGCCGGGAATTCTTTCCCATTGAAAGCAGGGAAAGGATCCCTCATCTCGAGCTACGAAGGGGAAAGGGGGCTTCTCTGGATGTGGGCGGGACGATCGTGCTTCCTCTCGAGTGGAGACGGGTATGGCGGTGAACTTCTTGAGTTGCAGCAAGGGTGTGAAAGACCCTTTTGAAGTTCCAGAGGTTAGGTGTCATTAGTCTCCAGACGCCTCATCGGAAATAGGCCTCATCTCGCCTGGAAGGGGGAACTTCCGGGAATATCTCGAGTTGCGGCAGGTGTTCTCGAGTTACGACGGGGACCTCAGTGACCCGCCCTGGTGGCCTCAGGAGAGGCCAGTCCCCATGCGAGTTGCTAGGGGGCCTCTCGGGATTCCTCTCCCGTCGATACCGCGGCCAAAAACCTTGTGTGGAGTCAGGGCCGTAACCGAGGATTCCTCTCAGGGGCTGACATGGATCTTTGGGTACTTCTGGAGTCTCCCCAGGGGAGTGAGGCCTCGTCTCGAGTCGGGGCATGCACGTGCACTTTCCTTCCAGGCTGTAGCAGCAATGTCACGCTTCCCGTGGCGTGGATCAAAGGATCTGTGGTTTTCCCTTGAGGCTTTCCCTCGAGGCTTTCCCACAGGGCTGTCCCACGTGCCACCGTGGTGTGAGTCGATCCTCGGCGTGAAAGATGAGCCAGTGCAGGGCAAAGAGCTTCCTCTGGAATGGACTGAGACATCTGGGGGACTCTTGGAATGGTGGTACGACCATGGAGTTCCTCTCGCCTTTCCTGTTGAGAGTGCCTCCTCTTGAGATGCGACGGGAACGCCGGGAATTCTTTCCCGTTGAAAGCAGGGAAAGGATCCCTCATCTCGAGCTACGAGGGGGAAACGGGGCTCCTCTGGATGTGGGCGGGACCATCGTGCTTCCTCTCGAGTGGAGACGGGTATGGCGGTGAACTTCTTGAGTTGCAGCAAGGGTGTGAAAGACCCTTTCGAAGTTCCAGAGGTTAGGTGTCATTAGTCTCCAGACGCCTCATCGGAAATAGGCCTTATCTCGCCTGGAAGGGAGAACTTCCTGGATTTTCTCGAGTTGCGGCAGGTGTTCTCGAGTTACGACGGGGACCTCAACTACCCGCCCTGGTGGCCTCAGGAGAGGCCAGTCCCCATGCGAGTTGCTAGGGGGCCTCTCGGGATTCCTCTCCCGTCGATACCGGGGCCAAAAACCTTGTGTGGAGTCAGGGCCGGAACCGAGGAATCCTCTCAGGGGCTGACATGAATCTTTGGGTACTTCTGTAGTCTCCCCATGGGAGTCAGGCCTCGTCTCGAGTGGGGGCATGCACGTGCGCTTTCCTTCCAGGCTGTAGCAGCAATGTCACGCTTCCCGTGGCGTGGATCAAAGGATCTGTGTTTTTCCCTCGAGGCTTTCCCTCGAGGCTTTCCCACAGGGCTGTCCCACGTGCCACCGTGGTGTGAGTCGATCCTCGGCGTGAAAGATGAGCCAGTGCAGGGCAAAGAGCTGCCTCTGGAATGGACTGAGACATTTGGGGGACTCTTGGAATGGTGGTACGACCATGGAGTTCCTCTCGCCTTTCCTTTGAGACTGCCTCCTCTTGAGATGCGACGGGAACGCCGGGAATTCTTTTCCGTTGAAAGCAGGGAAAGGATCCCTCATCTCGAGCTACGAGGGGGAAACGGGGCTCCTCTGGATGTGGGCGGGACCATCGTGCTTCCTCTCGAGTGGAGACGGGTGTGGCGGTGAACTTCTTGAGTTGCAGCAAGGGTGTGAAAGACCCTTTCGAAGTTCCAGAGGTTAGGTGTCATTAGTCTCCAGACGCCTCATCGGAAATAGGCCTCATCTCGCCTGGAAGGGGGAACTTCCTGGAATTTCTCGAGTTGTGGCAGGTGTTCTCGAGTTACTACGGGGACCTCAGGGACCCGCCCTGGTGGCCTCAGGAGAGGCCAGTCCCCATGCGAGTTGCTAGGGGGCCTCTCGGGATTCCTCTCCCGCCAATACCGGGGCCAAAAACCTTGTGTGGAGTCAGGGCCTGAACCGAGGATTCCTCTCATGGGTTGACATGGATCTTTGGGTACTTCTGGAGTCTCCCCAGGGGAGTCAGGCCTCGTCTCGAGTCGGGGCATGCACGTGCACTTTCCTTCCAGGCTGTAGCAGCAATGTCACGCTTCCCGTGGCGTGGATCAAAGGATCTGTGGTTTTCCCTCGAGGCTTTCCCTCGAGGCTTTCCCACAGGGTGTCCCACGTGCCACCGTGGTGTGAGTCGATCCTCGGCGTGAAAGATGAGCCAGTGCAGGGCAAAGAGCTTCCTCTGGAATGGACTGAGACATCTGGGGGACTCTTGGAATGGTGGTACGACCATGGAGTTCCTCTCGCCTTTCCTGTTGAGAGTGCCTCCGCTTGAGATGCGACGGGAACGCCGGGAATTCTTTCCCATTGAAAGCAGGGAAAGGATTCCTCATCTCGAGCTACGAGGGGGAAAGGGGGCTCCTCTGGATGTGGGCGGGACGATCGTGCTTCCTCTCGAGTGGAGCCGGGTATGGCGGTGAACTTCTTGAGTTGCAGCAAGGGTGTGAAAGACCCTTTCGAAGTTCCAGAGGTTAGGTGTCATTAGTCTCCAGACGCCTCATCGGAAATAGGCCTCATCTCGCCTGGAAGGGGGAACTTCCTGGAATATCTCGAGTTGCGGCAGGTGTTCTCGAGTTAAGATGGGGACCTCAGGGACCCGCCCTGGTGGCCTCAGGAGAGGCCAGTCCCCATGCGAGTTGCTAGGGGGCCTCTCGGGATTCCTCTCCCGTCGATACCGGGGCCAAAAACCTTGTGTGGAGTCAGGGCCGTAACCGAGGATTCCTCTCAGGGGCTGACATGGATCTTTGGGTCCTTCTGGAGTCTCCCCAGGGGAGTGAGGCCTCGTCTCGAGTCGGGGCATGCACGTGCACTTTCCTTCCAGGCTGTAGCAGCAATGTCACGCTTCCCGTGGCGTGGATCAAAGGATCTGTGGTTTTCCCTTGAGGCTTTCCCTCGAGGCTTTCCCACAGGGCTGTCCCACGTGCCACCGTGGTGTGAGTCGATCCTCGGCGTGAAAGATGAGCCAGTGCAGGGCAAAGAGCTTCCTCTGGAATGGACTGAGACATCTGGGGGACTCTTGGAATGGTGGTACGACCATGGAGTTCCTCTCGCCTTTCCTGTTGAGAGTGCCTCCTCTTGAGATGCGACGGGAACGCCGGGAATTCTTTCCCGTTGAAAGCAGGGAAAGGATCCCTCATCTCGAGCTACGAGGGGGAAACGGGGCTCCTCTGGATGTGGGCGGGACCATCGTGCTTCCTCTCGAGTGGAGACGGGTATGGCGGTGAACTTCTTGAGTTGCAGCAAGGGTGTGAAAGACCCTTTCGAAGTTCCAGAGGTTAGGTGTCATTAGTCTCCAGACGCCTCATCGGAAATAGGCCTTATCTCGCCTGGAAGGGAGAACTTCCTGGATTTTCTCGAGTTGCGGCAGGTGTTCTCGAGTTACGACGGGGACCTCAACTACCCGCCCTGGTGGCCTCAGGAGAGGCCAGTCCCCATGCGAGTTGCTAGGGGGCCTCTCGGGATTCCTCTCCCGTCGATACCGGGGCCAAAAACCTTGTGTGGAGTCAGGGCCGGAACCGAGGAATCCTCTCAGGGGCTGACATGAATCTTTGGGTACTTCTGTAGTCTCCCCATGGGAGTCAGGCCTCGTCTCGAGTGGGGGCATGCACGTGCGCTTTCCTTCCAGGCTGTAGCAGCAATGTCACGCTTCCCGTGGCGTGGATCAAAG
The DNA here is from genome assembly GCF_032405125.1 of Capricornis sumatraensis. Taxonomy (NCBI): domain Eukaryota; kingdom Metazoa; phylum Chordata; class Mammalia; order Artiodactyla; family Bovidae; genus Capricornis; species Capricornis sumatraensis. Next base: position 6,458,129 of record NW_027184617.1, on the reverse strand, counting down.
GATCTGTGTTTTTCCCTCGAGGCTTTCCCTCGAGGCTTTCCCACAGGGCTGTCCCACGTGCCACCGTGGTGTGAGTCGATCCTCGGCGTGAAAGATGAGCCAGTGCAGGGCCAAGAGCTGCCTCTGGAATGGACTGAGACATTTGGGGGACTCTTGGAATGGTGGTACGACCATGGAGTTCCTCTCGCCTTTCCTTTGAGACTGCCTCCTCTTGAGATGCGACGGGAACGCCGGGAATTCTTTTCCGTTGAAAGCAGGGAAAGGATCCCTCATCTCGAGCTACGAGGGGGAAACGGGGCTCCTCTGGATGTGGGCGGGACCATCGTGCTTCCTCTCGAGTGGAGACGGGTGTGGCGGTGAACTTCTTGAGTTGCAGCAAGGGTGTGAAAGACCCTTTCGAAGTTCCAGAGGTTAGGTGTCATTAGTCTCCAGACGCCTCATCGGAAATAGGCCTCATCTCGCCTGGAAGGGGGAACTTCCTGGAATTTCTCGAGTTGTGGCAGGTGTTCTCGAGTTACTACGGGGACCTCAGGGACCCGCCCTGGTGGCCTCAGGAGAGGCCAGTCCCCATGCGAGTTGCTAGGGGGCCTCTCGGGATTCCTCTCCCGCCGATACCGGGGCCAAAAACCTTGTGTGGAGTCAGGGCCTGAACCGAGGATTCCTCTCATGGGTTGACATGGATCTTTGGGTACTTCTGGAGTCTCCCCAGGGGAGTCAGGCCTCGTCTCGAGTCGGGGCATGCACGTGCACTTTCCTTCCAGGCTGTAGCAGCAATGTCACGCTTCCCGTGGCGTGGATCAAAGGATCTGTGGTTTTCCCTCGAGGCTTTCCCTCGAGGCTTTCCCACAGGGCTGTCCCACGTGCCACCGTGGTGTGAGTCGATCCTCGGCGTGAAAGATGAGCCAGTGCAGGGCAAAGAGCTTCCTCTGGAATGGACTGAGACATCTGGGGGACTCTTGGAATGGTGGTACGACCATGGAGTTCCTCTCGCCTTTCCTGTTGAGAGGGCCTCCGCTTGAAATGCGACGGGAACGCCGGGAATACTTTCCCATTGAAAGCAGGGAAAGGATTCCTCATCTCGAGCTACGAGGGGGAAAGGGGGCTCCTCTGGATGTGGGCGGGACGATCGTGCTTCCTCTCGAGTGGAGACGGGTATGGCGGTGAACTTCTTGAGTTGCAACCAGGGTGTGAAAGACCCTTTCGAAGTTCCAGAGGTTAGGTGTCATTAGTCTCCAGACGCCTCATCGGAAATAGGCCTCATCTCGCCTGGAAGGGAGAACTTCCTGGATTTTCTCGAGTTGCGGCAGGTGTTCTCGAGTTACGACCGGGACCTCAGGGACCGGCCCTGGTGGCCTCAGGAGAGGCCAGTCCCCATGCGAGTTGCTAGGGGGCCTCTCGGGATTCCTCTCCCATCGATACCCGGGCCAAAAACCTTGTGTGGAGTCAGGGCCGGAACCGAGGATTCCTCTCACTGGCTGATATGGATCTTTGGGTACTTCTGGAGTCTCGCCAGGGGAGACAGGCCTCATCTCGAGTGGGGGCATGCACGTGCGCTTTCCTTCCAGGCTGTAGCAGCAATGTCACGCTTCCCATCTCGTGGATCAAAGGATCTGTGGTTTTCCCTCGAGGCTTTCCCTCGAGGCTTTCCCACAGGGCTGTCCCACGTGCCACCGTGGTGTGAGTCGATCCTCGGAGTGAAAGATGAGCCAGTGCAGGGCAAAGAGGTTCCTCTGGAATGGACTGAGACATCTGGGGGACTCTTGGAATGGTGGTACGACCATGGAGTTCCTCTCGCCTTTCCTGTTGAGAGTGCCTCCTCTTGAGATGCGACGGGAACGCCGGGAATTCTTTCCCGTTGAAAGCAGGGAAAGGATCGCTCATCTCGAGCTAGGAGGGGGAAACGGGGCTCCTCTGGATGTGGGCGGGACCATCGTGCTTCCTCTCGAGTGGAGACGGGTATGGCGGTGAACTTCTTGAGTTGCAGCAAGGGTCTGAAAGACCCTTTCGAAGTTCCAGAGGTTAGGTGTCATTAGTCTCCAGACGCCTCATCGGAAATAGGCCTCATCTCGCCTGGAAGGGAGAACTTCCTGGATTTTCTCGAGTTGCGGCAGGTGTTCTCGAGTTACGACGGGGACCACAGGGACCCGCCCTGGTGGCCTCAGGAGAGGCCAGTCCCCATGCGACTTGCTAGGGGGCCTCTCGGGATTCCTCTCCCGTCGATAACGGAGCCAAAAACCTTGTGTGGAGTCAGGGCCGGAACCGAGGATTCCTCTCAGGGGCTGACATGGATCTGTGGGTACTTCTGGAGTCTCCCCATGGGAGTCAGGCCTCGTCTCGAGTGGGGGCATGCACGTGCGCTTTCCTTCCAGGCTGTAGCAGCAATGTCACGCTTCCCGTGGTGTGGATCAAAGGATCTGTGGTTTTCCCTCGAGGCTTTCCCTCGAGGCTTTCCCACAGGGCTGTCCCACGTGCCACCGTGGTGTGATTCGATCCTCGGCGTGAAAGATGAGCCAGTGCAGGGCAAAGAGGTTCCTCTGGAATGGACTGAGACATCTGGAGGACTCTTGGAATGGTGGTACGACCATGGAGTTCCTCTCGCCTTTGCTGTTGAGAGTGCCTCCTCTTGAGATGGGACGGGAACACCGGGAATTCTTTCCCGTTGAAAGCAGGGAAAGGATCCCTCATCTCGAGCTACGAGGGGGAAACGGGGCTCCTCTGGATGTGGGCGGGACCATCGTGCTTCCTCTCGAGTGGAGACGGGTATGGCGGTGAACTTCTTGAGTTGCAGCAAGGGTGTGAAAGACCCTTTCGAAGTTCCAGAGGTTAGGTGTCATTAGTCTCCAGACGCCTCATCGGAAATAGGCCTCATCTCGCCTGGAAGGGAGAACTTCCTGGATTTTCTCGAGTTGCGGCAGTTGTTCTCGAGTTACGACTGGGACCTCAGGGACCCGCCCTGGTGGCCTCAGGAGAGGCCAGTCCCCATGCGACTTGCTAGGGGGCCTCTCGGGATTCCTCTCCCGTCGATACCGGGGCCAAAAACCTTGTGTGGAGTCAGGGCCGGAACCGAGGATTCCTGTCAGGGGCTGACATGGATCTTTGGGTACTTCTGGAGTCTCCCCAGGGGAGTCAGGCCTCTTCTCGAGTCGGGGCATGCACGTGCCCTTTCCTTCCAGGCTGTAGCAGCAATGTCACGCTTCCCGTGGCGTGGATCAAAGGATCTGTGGTTTTCCCTCGAGGCTTTCCCTCGAGGCTTTCCCACAGGGCTGTCCCACGTGCCACCGTGGTGTGAGTCGATCCTCGGCGTGAAAGATGAGCCAGTGCAGGGCAATGAGCTTCCTCTGGAATGGACTGAGACATCTGGGGGACTCTTGGAATGGTGGTACGACCATGGAGTTCCTCTCTCCTTTCCTGTTGAGAGTGCCTCCGCTTCAGATGCGACGGGAACGCCGGGAATTCTTTCCCGTTGAAAGCAGGGAAAGGATCCCTCATCTCGAGCTACGAAGGGGAAAGGGGGCTTCTCTGGATGTGGGCGGGACGATCGTGCTTCCTCTCGAGTGGAGACGGGTATGGCGGTGAACTTCTTGAGTTGCAGCAAGGGTGTGAAAGACCCTTTTGAAGTTCCAGAGGTTAGGTGTCATTAGTCTCCAGACGCCTCATCGGAAATAGGCCTCATCTCGCCTGGAAGGGGGAACTTCCGGGAATATCTCGAGTTGCGGCAGGTGTTCTCGAGTTACGACGGGGACCTCAGTGACCCGCCCTGGTGGCCTCAGGAGAGGCCAGTCCCCATGCGAGTTGCTAGGGGGCCTCTCGGGATTCCTCTCCCGTCGATACCGCGGCCAAAAACCTTGTGTGGAGTCAGGGCCGTAACCGAGGATTCCTCTCAGGGGCTGACATGGATCTTTGGGTACTTCTGGAGTCTCCCCAGGGGAGTGAGGCCTCGTCTCGAGTCGGGGCATGCACGTGCACTTTCCTTCCAGGCTGTAGCAGCAATGTCACGCTTCCCGTGGCGTGGATCAAAGGATCTGTGGTTTTCCCTTGAGGCTTTCCCTCGAGGCTTTCCCACAGGGCTGTCCCACGTGCCACCGTGGTGTGAGTCGATCCTCGGCGTGAAAGATGAGCCAGTGCAGGGCAAAGAGCTTCCTCTGGAATGGACTGAGACATCTGGGGGACTCTTGGAATGGTGGTACGACCATGGAGTTCCTCTCGCCTTTCCTGTTGAGAGTGCCTCCTCTTGAGATGCGACGGGAACGCCGGGAATTCTTTCCCGTTGAAAGCAGGGAAAGGATCCCTCATCTCGAGCTACGAGGGGGAAACGGGGCTCCTCTGGATGTGGGCGGGACCATCGTGCTTCCTCTCGAGTGGAGACGGGTATGGCGGTGAACTTCTTGAGTTGCAGCAAGGGTGTGAAAGACCCTTTCGAAGTTCCAGAGGTTAGGTGTCATTAGTCTCCAGACGCCTCATCGGAAATAGGCCTTATCTCGCCTGGAAGGGAGAACTTCCTGGATTTTCTCGAGTTGCGGCAGGTGTTCTCGAGTTACGACGGGGACCTCAACTACCCGCCCTGGTGGCCTCAGGAGAGGCCAGTCCCCATGCGAGTTGCTAGGGGGCCTCTCGGGATTCCTCTCCCGTCGATACCGGGGCCAAAAACCTTGTGTGGAGTCAGGGCCGGAACCGAGGAATCCTCTCAAGGGCTGACATGAATCTTTGGGTACTTCTGTAGTCTCCCCATGGGAGTCAGGCCTCGTCTCGAGTGGGGGCATGCACGTGCGCTTTCCTTCCAGGCTGTAGCAGCAATGTCACGCTTCCCGTGGCGTGGATCAAAGGATCTGTGTTTTTCCCTCGAGGCTTTCCCTCGAGGCTTTCCCACAGGGCTGTCCCACGTGCCACCGTGGTGTGAGTCGATCCTCGGCGTGAAAGATGAGCCAGTGCAGGGCAAAGAGCTGCCTCTGGAATGGACTGAGGCATTTGGGGGACTCTTGGAATGGTGGTACGACCATGGAGTTCCTCTCGCCTTTCCTTTGAGACTGCCTCCTCTTGAGATGCGACGGGAACGCCGGGAATTCTTTTCCATTGAAAGCAGGGAAAGGATCCCTCATCTCGAGCTACGAGGGGGAAACGGGGCTCCTCTGGATGTGGGCGGGACCATCGTGCTTCCTCTCGAGTGGAGACGGGTGTGGCGGTGAACTTCTTGAGTTGCAGCAAGGGTGTGAAAGACCCTTTCGAAGTTCCAGAGGTTAGGTGTCATTAGTCTCCAGACGCCTCATCGGAAATAGGCCTCATCTCGCCTGGAAGGGGGAACTTCCTGGAATTTCTCGAGTTGTGGCAGGTGTTCTCGAGTTACTACGGGGACCTCAGGGACCCGCCCTGGTGGCCTCAGGAGAGGCCAGTCCCCATGCGAGTTGCTAGGGGGCCTCTCGGGATTCCTCTCCCGCCGATACCGGGGCCAAAAACCTTGTGTGGAGTCAGGGCCTGAACCGAGGATTCCTCTCATGGGTTGACATGGATCTTTGGGTACTTCTGGAGTCTCCCCAGGGGAGTCAGGCCTCGTCTCGAGTCGGGGCATGCACGTGCACTTTCCTTCCAGGCTGTAGCAGCAATGTCACGCTTCCCGTGGCGTGGATCAAAGGATCTGTGGTTTTCCCTCGAGGCTTTCCCTCGAGGCTTTCCCACAGGGCTGTCCCACGTGCCACCGTGGTGTGAGTCTATCCTCGGCGTGAAAGATGAGCCAGTGCAGGGCAAAGAGCTTCCTCTGGAATGGACTGAGACATCTGGGGGACTCTTGGAATGGTGGTACGACCATGGAGTTCCTCTCGCCTTTCCTGTTGAGAGTGCCTCCGCTTGAGATGCGACGGGAACGCCGGGAATTCTTTCCCATTGAAAGCAGGGAAAGGATTCCTCATCTCGAGCTACGAGGGGGAAAGGGGGCTCCTCTGGATGTGGGCGGGACGATCGTGCTTCCTCTCGAGTGGAGCCGGGTATGGCGGTGAACTTCTTGAGTTGCAGCAAGGGTGTGAAAGACCCTTTCGAAGTTCCAGAGGTTAGGTGTCATTAGTCTCCAGACGCCTCATCGGAAATAGGCCTCATCTCGCCTGGAAGGGGGAACTTCCTGGAATATCTCGAGTTGCGGCAGGTGTTCTCGAGTTAAGATGGGGACCTCAGGGACCCGCCCTGGTGGCCTCAGGAGAGGCCAGTCCCCATGCGAGTTGCTAGGGGGCCTCTCGGGATTCCTCTCCCGTCGATACCGGGGCCAAAAACCTTGTGTGGAGTCAGGGCCGTAACCGAGGATTCCTCTCAGGGGCTGACATGGATCTTTGGGTCCTTCTGGAGTCTCCCCAGGGGAGTCAGGCTTCGTCTCGAGTCGGGGCATGCACGTGCACTTTCCTTCCAGGATGTAGCAGCAATGTCACGCTTCCCGTGGCGTGGATCAAAGGATCTGTGGTTTTCCCTCGAAGCATTCCCTCGAGGCTTTCCCACAGGGCTGTCCCACGTGCCACCGTGGTGTGAGTCGATCCTCGGCGTGAAAGATGAGCCAGTGCAGGGCAAAGAGGTTCCTCTGGAATGGACTGAGACATCTGGGGGACTCTTGGAATGGTGGTACGACCATGGAGTTCCTCTCGCCTTTCCTGTTGAGAGGGCCTCCGCTTGAAATGCGACGGGAACGCCGGGAATACTTTCCCATTGAAAGCAGGGAAAGGATTCCTCATCTCGAGCTACGAGGGGGAAAGGGGGCTCCTCTGGATGTGGGCGGGACGATCGTGCTTCCTCTCGAGTGGAGACGGGTATGGCGGTGAACTTCTTGAGTTGCAACAAGGGTGTGAAAGACCCTTTCGAAGTTCCAGAGGTTAGGTGTCATTAGTCTCCAGACGCCTCATCGGAAATAGGCCTCATCTCGCCTGGAAGGGAGAACTTCCTGGATTTTCTCGAGTTGCGGCAGGTGTTCTCGAGTTACGACCGGGACCTCAGGGACCGGCCCTGGTGGCCTCAGGAGAGGCCAGTCCCCATGCGAGTTGCTAGGGGGCCTCTCGGGATTCCTCCCCATCGATACCCGGGCAAAAAACCTTGTGTGGAGTCAGGGCCGGAACCGAGGATTCCTCTCACTGGCTGATATGGATCTTTGGGTACTTCTGGAGTCTCGCCAGGGGAGACAGGCCTCATCTCGAGTGGGGGCATGCACGTGCGCTTTCCTTCCAGGCTGTAGCAGCAATGTCACGCTTCCCATCTCGTGGATCAAAGGATCTGTGGTTTTCCCTCGAGGCTTTCCCTCGAGGCTTTCCCACAGGGCTGTCCCACGTGCCACCGTGGTGTGAGTCGATCCTCGGAGTGAAAGATGAGCCAGTGCAGGGCAAAGAGGTTCCTCTGGAATGGACTGAGACATCTGGGGGACTCTTGGAATGGTGGTACGACCATGGAGTTCCTCTCGCCTTTCCTGTTGAGAGTGCCTCCTCTTGAGATGCGACGGGAACGCCGGGAATTCTTTCCCGTTGAAAGCAGGGAAAGGATCGCTCATCTCGAGCTAGGAGGGGGAAACGGGGCTCCTCTGGATGTGGGCGGGACCATCGTGCTTCCTCTCGAGTGGAGACGGGTATGGCGGTGAACTTCTTGAGTTGCAGCAAGGGTCTGAAAGACCCTTTCGAAGTTCCAGAGGTTAGGTGTCATTAGTCTCCAACGCCTCATCGGAAATAGGCCTCATCTCGCCTGGAAGGGAGAACTTCCTGGATTTTCTCGAGTTGCGGCAGGTGTTCTCGAGTTACGACGGGGACCACAGGGACCCGCCCTGGTGGCCTCAGGAGAGGCCAGTCCCCATGCGACTTGCTAGGGGGCCTCTCGGGATTCCTCTCCCGTCGATAACGGAGCCAAAAACCTTGTGTGGAGTCAGGGCCGGAACCGAGGATTCCTCTCAGGGGCTGACATGGATCTGTGGGTACTTCTGGAGTCTCCCCATGGGAGTCAGGCCTCGTCTCGAGTGGGGGCATGCACGTGCGCTTTCCTTCCAGGCTGTAGCAGCAATGTCACGCTTCCCGTGGCGTGGATCAAAGGATCTGTGGTTTTCCCTCGAGGCTTTCCCTCGAGGCTTTCCCACAGGGCTGTCCCACGTGCCACCGTGGTGTGATTCGATCCTCGGCGTGAAAGATGAGCCAGTGCAGGGAAAAGAGGTTCCTCTGGAATGGACTGAGACATCTGAAGGACTCTTGGAATGGTGGTACGACCATGGAGTTCCTCTCGCCTTTGCTGTTGAGAGTGCCTCCTCTTGAGATGGGACGGGAACACCGGGAATTCTTTCCCGTTGAAAGCAGGGAAAGGATCCCTCATCTCGAGCTACGAGGGGGAAACGGGGCTCCTCTGGATGTGGGCGGGACCATCGTGCTTCCTCTCGAGTGGAGACGGGTATGGCGGTGAACTTCTTGAGTTGCAGCAAGGGTGTGAAAGACCCTTTCGAAGTTCCAGAGGTTAGGTGTCATTAGTCTCCAGACGCCTCATCGGAAATAGGCCTCATCTCGCCTGGAAGGGAGAACTTCCTGGATTTTCTCGAGTTGCGGCAGTTGTTCTCGAGTTACGACTGGGACCTCAGGGACCCGCCCTGGTGGCCTCAGGAGAGGCCAGTCCCCATGCGACTTGCTAGGGGGCCTCTCGGGATTCCTCTCCCGTCGATACCGGGGCCAAAAACCTTGTGTGGAGTCAGGGCCGGAACCGAGGATTCCTGTCAGGGGCTGACATGGATCTTTGGGTACTTCTGGAGTCTCCCCAGGGGAGTCAGGCCTCTTCTCGAGTCGGGGCATGCACGTGCCCTTTCCTTCCAGGCTGTAGCAGCAATGTCACGCTTCCCGTGGCGTGGATCAAAGGATCTGTGGTTTTCCCTCGAGGCTTTCCCTCGAGGCTTTCCCACAGGGCTGTCCCACGTGCCACCGTGGTGTGAGTCGATCCTCGGCGTGAAAGATGAGCCAGTGCAGGGCAATGAGCTTCCTCTGGAATGGACTGAGACATCTGGGGGACTCTTGGAATGGTGGTACGACCATGGAGTTCCTCTCTCCTTTCCTGTTGAGAGTGCCTCCGCTTCAGATGCGACGGGAACGCCGGGAATTCTTTCCCATTGAAAGCAGGGAAAGGATCCCTCATCTCGAGCTACGAAGGGGAAAGGGGGCTTCTCTGGATGTGGGCGGGACGATCGTGCTTCCTCTCGAGTGGAGACGGGTATGGCGGTGAACTTCTTGAGTTGCAGCAAGGGTGTGAAAGACCCTTTTGAAGTTCCAGAGGTTAGGTGTCATTAGTCTCCAGACGCCTCATCGGAAATAGGCCTCATCTCGCCTGGAAGGGGGAACTTCCGGGAATATCTCGAGTTGCGGCAGGTGTTCTCGAGTTACGACGGGGACCTCAGTGACCCGCCCTGGTGGCCTCAGGAGAGGCCAGTCCCCATGCGAGTTGCTAGGGGGCCTCTCGGGATTCCTCTCCCGTCGATACCGCGGCCAAAAACCTTGTGTGGAGTCAGGGCCGTAACCGAGGATTCCTCTCAGGGGCTGACATGGATCTTTGGGTACTTCTGGAGTCTCCCCAGGGGAGTGAGGCCTCGTCTCGAGTCGGGGCATGCACGTGCACTTTCCTTCCAGGCTGTAGCAGCAATGTCACGCTTCCCGTGGCGTGGATCAAAGGATCTGTGGTTTTCCCTTGAGGCTTTCCCTCGAGGCTTTCCCACAGGGCTGTCCCACGTGCCACCGTGGTGTGAGTCGATCCTCGGCGTGAAAGATGAGCCAGTGCAGGGCAAAGAGCTTCCTCTGGAATGGACTGAGACATCTGGGGGACTCTTGGAATGGTGGTACGACCATGGAGTTCCTCTCGCCTTTCCTGTTGAGAGTGCCTCCTCTTGAGATGCGACGGGAACGCCGGGAATTCTTTCCCGTTGAAAGCAGGGAAAGGATCCCTCATCTCGAGCTACGAGGGGGAAACGGGGCTCCTCTGGATGTGGGCGGGACCATCGTGCTTCCTCTCGAGTGGAGACGGGTATGGCGGTGAACTTCTTGAGTTGCAGCAAGGGTGTGAAAGACCCTTTCGAAGTTCCAGAGGTTAGGTGTCATTAGTCTCCAGACGCCTCATCGGAAATAGGCCTTATCTCGCCTGGAAGGGAGAACTTCCTGGATTTTCTCGAGTTGCGGCAGGTGTTCTCGAGTTACGACGGGGACCTCAACTACCCGCCCTGGTGGCCTCAGGAGAGGCCAGTCCCCATGCGAGTTGCTAGGGGGCCTCTCGGGATTCCTCTCCCGTCGATACCGGGGCCAAAAACCTTGTGTGGAGTCAGGGCCGGAACCGAGGAATCCTCTCAGGGGCTGACATGAATCTTTGGGTACTTCTGTAGTCTCCCCATGGGAGTCAGGCCTCGTCTCGAGTGGGGGCATGCACGTGCGCTTTCCTTCCAGGCTGTAGCAGCAATGTCACGCTTCCCGTGGCGTGGATCAAAGGATCTGTGTTTTTCCCTCGAGGCTTTCCCTCGAGGCTTTCCCACAGGGCTGTCCCACGTGCCACCGTGGTGTGAGTCGATCCTCGGCGTGAAAGATGAGCCAGTGCAGGGCAAAGAGCTGCCTCTGGAATGGACTGAGACATTTGGGGGACTCTTGGAATGGTGGTACGACCATGGAGTTCCTCTCGCCTTTCCTTTGAGACTGCCTCCTCTTGAGATGCGACGGGAACGCCGGGAATTCTTTTCCGTTGAAAGCAGGGAAAGGATCCCTCATCTCGAGCTACGAGGGGGAAACGGGGCTCCTCTGGATGTGGGCGGGACCATCGTGCTTCCTCTCGAGTGGAGACGGGTGTGGCGGTGAACTTCTTGAGTTGCAGCAAGGGTGTGAAAGACCCTTTCGAAGTTCCAGAGGTTAGGTGTCATTAGTCTCCAGACGCCTCATCGGAAATAGGCCTCATCTCGCCTGGAAGGGGGAACTTCCTGGAATTTCTCGAGTTGTGGCAGGTGTTCTCGAGTTACTACGGGGACCTCAGGGACCCGCCCTGGTGGCCTCAGGAGAGGCCAGTCCCCATGCGAGTTGCTAGGGGGCCTCTCGGGATTCCTCTCCCGCCAATACCGGGGCCAAAAACCTTGTGTGGAGTCAGGGCCTGAACCGAGGATTCCTCTCATGGGTTGACATGGATCTTTGGGTACTTCTGGAGTCTCCCCAGGGGAGTCAGGCCTCGTCTCGAGTCGGGGCATGCACGTGCACTTTCCTTCCAGGCTGTAGCAGCAATGTCACGCTTCCCGTGGCGTGGATCAAAGGATCTGTGGTTTTCCCTCGAGGCTTTCCCTCGAGGCTTTCCCACAGGGTGTCCCACGTGCCACCGTGGTGTGAGTCGATCCTCGGCGTGAAAGATGAGCCAGTGCAGGGCAAAGAGCTTCCTCTGGAATGGACTGAGACATCTGGGGGACTCTTGGAATGGTGGTACGACCATGGAGTTCCTCTCGCCTTTCCTGTTGAGAGTGCCTCCGCTTGAGATGCGACGGGAACGCCGGGAATTCTTTCCCATTGAAAGCAGGGAAAGGATTCCTCATCTCGAGCTACGAGGGGGAAAGGGGGCTCCTCTGGATGTGGGCGGGACGATCGTGCTTCCTCTCGAGTGGAGCCGGGTATGGCGGTGAACTTCTTGAGTTGCAGCAAGGGTGTGAAAGACCCTTTCGAAGTTCCAGAGGTTAGGTGTCATTAGTCTCCAGACGCCTCATCGGAAATAGGCCTCATCTCGCCTGGAAGGGGGAACTTCCTGGAATATCTCGAGTTGCGGCAGGTGTTCTCGAGTTAAGATGGGGACCTCAGGGACCCGCCCTGGTGGCCTCAGGAGAGGCCAGTCCCCATGCGAGTTGCTAGGGGGCCTCTCGGGATTCCTCTCCCGTCGATACCGGGGCCAAAAACCTTGTGTGGAGTCAGGGCCGTAACCGAGGATTCCTCTCAGGGGCTGACATGGATCTTTGGGTCCTTCTGGAGTCTCCCCAGGGGAGTCAGGCCTCGTCTCGAGTCGGGGCATGCACGTGCACTTTCCTTCCAGGATGTAGCAGCAATGTCACGCTTCCCGTGGCGTGGATCAAAGGATCTGTGGTTTTCCCTCGAAGCTTTCCCTCGAGGCTTTCCCACAGGGCTGTCCCACGTGCCACCGTGGTGTGAGTCGATCCTCGGCGTGAAAGATGAGCCAGTGCAGGGCAAAGAGGTTCCTCTGGAATGGACTGAGACATCTGGGGGACTCTTGGAATGGTGGTACGACCATGGAGTTCCTCTCGCCTTTCCTGTTGAGAGGGCCTCCGCTTGAAATGCGACGGGAACGCCGGGAATACTTTCCCATTGAAAGCAGGGAAAGGATTCCTCATCTCGAGCGACGAGGGGGAAAGGGGGCTCCTCTGGATGTGGGCGGGACGATCGTGCTTCCTCTCGAGTGGAGACGGGTATGGCGGTGAACTTCTTGAGTTGCAACAAGGGTGTGAAAGACCCTTTCGAAGTTCCAGAGGTTAGGTGTCATTAGTCTCCAGACGCCTCATCGGAAATAGGCCTCATCTCGCCTGGAAGGGAGAACTTCCTGGATTTTCTCGAGTTGCGGCAGGTGTTCTCGAGTTACGACCGGGACCTCAGGGACCGGCCCTGGTGGCCTCAGGAGAGGCCAGTCCCCATGCGAGTTGCTAGGGGGCCTCTCGGGATTCCTCTCCCATCGATACCCGGGCCAAAAACCTTGTGTGGAGTCAGGGCCGGAACCGAGGATTCCTCTCACTGGCTGATATGGATCTTTGGGTACTTCTGGAGTCTCGCCAGGGGAGACAGGCCTCATCTCGAGTGGGGGCATGCACGTGCGCTTTCCTTCCAGGCTGTAGCAGCAATGTCACGCTTCCCATCTCGTGGATCAAAGGATCTGTGGTTTTCCCTCGAGGCTTTCCCTCGAGGCTTTCCCACAGGGCTGTCCCACGTGCCACCGTGGTGTGAGTCGATCCTCGGAGTGAAAGATGAGCCAGTGCAGGGCAAAGAGGTTCCTCTGGAATGGACTGAGACATCTGGGGGACTCTTGGAATGGTGGTACGACCATGGAGTTCCTCTCGCCTTTCCTGTTGAGAGTGCCTCCTCTTGAGATGCGACGGGAACGCCGGGAATTCTTTCCCGTTGAAAGCAGGGATAGGATCGCTCATCTCGAGCTAGGAGGGGGAAACGGGGCTCCTCTGGATGTGGGCGGGACCATCGTGCTTCCTCTCGAGTGGAGACGGGTATGGCGGTGAACTTCTTGAGTTGCAGCAAGGGTCTGAAAGACCCTTTCGAAGTTCCAGAGGTTAGGTGTCATTAGTCTCCAGACGCCTCATCGGAAATAGGCCTCATCTCGCCTGGAAGGGAGAACTTCCTGGATTTTCTCGAGTTGCGGCAGGTGTTCTCGAGTTACGACGGGGACCACAGGGACCCGCCCTGGTGGCCTCAGGAGAGGCCAGTCCCCATGCGACTTGCTAGGGGGCCTCTCGGGATTCCTCTCCCGTCGATAACGGAGCCAAAAACCTTGTGTGGAGTCAGGGCCGGAACCGAGGATTCCTCTCAGGGGCTGACATGGATCTGTGGGTACTTCTGGAGTCTCCCCATGGGAGTCAGGCCTCGTCTCGAGTGGGGGCATGCACGTGCGCTTTCCTTCCAGGCTGTAGCAGCAATGTCACGCTTCCCGTGGCGTGGATCAAAGGATCTGTGGTTTTCCCTCGAGGCTTTCCCTCGAGGCTTTCCCACAGGGCTGTCCCACGTGCCACCGTGGTGTGATTCGATCCTCGGCGTGAAAGATGAGCCAGTGCAGGGCAAAGAGGTTCCTCTGGAATGGACTGAGACATCTGGAGGACTCTTGGAATGGTGGTACGACCATGGAGTTCCTCTCGCCTTTGCTGTTGAGAGTGCCTCCTCTTGAGATGGGACGGGAACACCGGGAATTCTTTCCCGTTGAAAGCAGGGAAAGGATCCCTCATCTCGAGCTACGAGGGGGAAACGGGGCTCCTCTGGATGTGGGCGGGACCATCGTGCTTCCTCTCGAGTGGAGACGGGTATGGCGGTGAACTTCTTGAGTTGCAGCAAGGGTGTGAAAGACCCTTTCGAAGTTCCAGAGGTTAGGTGTCATTAGTCTCCAGACGCCTCATCGGAAATAGGCCTCATCTCGCCTGGAAGGGAGAACTTCCTGGATTTTCTCGAGTTGCGGCAGTTGTTCTCGAGTTACGACTGGGACCTCAGGGACCCGCCCTGGTGGCCTCAGGAGAGGCCAGTCCCCATGCGACTTGCTAGGGGGCCTCTCGGGATTCCTCTCCCGTCGATACCGGGGCCAAAAACCTTGTGTGGAGTCAGGGCCGGAACCGAGGATTCCTGTCAGGGGCTGACATGGATCTTTGGGTACTTCTGGAGTCTCCCCAGGGGAGTCAGGCCTCTTCTCGAGTCGGGGCATGCACGTGCCCTTTCCTTCCAGGCTGTAGCAGCAATGTCACGCTTCCCGTGGCGTGGATCAAAGGATCTGTGGTTTTCCCTCGAGGCTTTCCCTCGAGGCTTTCCCACAGGGCTGTCCCACGTGCCACCGTGGTGTGAGTCGATCCTCGGCGTGAAAGATGAGCCAGTGCAGGGCAATGAGCTTCCTCTGGAATGGACTGAGACATCTGGGGGACTCTTGGAATGGTGGTACGACCATGGAGTTCCTCTCTCCTTTCCTGTTGAGAGTGCCTCCGCTTCAGATGCGACGGGAACGCCGGGAATTCTTTCCCGTTGAAAGCAGGGAAAGGATCCCTCATCTCGAGCTACGAAGGGGAAAGGGGGCTTCTCTGGATGTGGGCGGGACGATCGTGCTTCCTCTCGAGTGGAGACGGGTATGGCGGTGAACTTCTTGAGTTGCAGCAAGGGTGTGAAAGACCCTTTTGAAGTTCCAGAGGTTAGGTGTCATTAGTCTCCAGACGCCTCATCGGAAATAGGCCTCATCTCGCCTGGAAGGGGGAACTTCCGGGAATATCTCGAGTTGCGGCAGGTGTTCTCGAGTTACGACGGGGACCTCAGTGACCCGCCCTGGTGGCCTCAGGAGAGGCCAGTCCCCATGCGAGTTGCTAGGGGGCCTCTCGGGATTCCTCTCCCGTCGATACCGCGGCCAAAAACCTTGTGTGGAGTCAGGGCCGTAACCGAGGATTCCTCTCAGGGGCTGACATGGATCTTTGGGTACTTCTGGAGTCTCCCCAGGGGAGTGAGGCCTCGTCTCGAGTCGGGGCATGCACGTGCACTTTCCTTCCAGGCTGTAGCAGCAATGTCACGCTTCCCGTGGCGTGGATCAAAGGATCTGTGGTTTTCCCTTGAGGCTTTCCCTCGAGGCTTTCCCACAGGGCTGTCCCACGTGCCACCGTGGTGTGAGTCGATCCTCGGCGTGAAAGATGAGCCAGTGCAGGGCAAAGAGCTTCCTCTGGAATGGACTGAGACATCTGGGGGACTCTTGGAATGGTGGTACGACCATGGAGTTCCTCTCGCCTTTCCTGTTGAGAGTGCCTCCTCTTGAGATGCGACGGGAACGCCGGGAATTCTTTCCCGTTGAAAGCAGGGAAAGGATCCCTCATCTCGAGCTACGAGGGGGAAACGGGGCTCCTCTGGATGTGGGCGGGACCATCGTGCTTCCTCTCGAGTGGAGACGGGTATGGCGGTGAACTTCTTGAGTTGCAGCAAGGGTGTGAAAGACCCTTTCGAAGTTCCAGAGGTTAGGTGTCATTAGTCTCCAGACGCCTCATCGGAAATAGGCCTTATCTCGCCTGGAAGGGAGAACTTCCTGGATTTTCTCGAGTTGCGGCAGGTGTTCTCGAGTTACGACGGGGACCTCAACTACCCGCCCTGGTGGCCTCAGGAGAGGCCAGTCCCCATGCGAGTTGCTAGGGGGCCTCTCGGGATTCCTCTCCCGTCGATACCGGGGCCAAAAACCTTGTGTGGAGTCAGGGCCGGAACCGAGGAATCCTCTCAGGGGCTGACATGAATCTTTGGGTACTTCTGTAGTCTCCCCATGGGAGTCAGGCCTCGTCTCGAGTGGGGGCATGCACGTGCGCTTTCCTTCCAGGCTGTAGCAGCAATGTCACGCTTCCCGTGGCGTGGATCAAAGGATCTGTGTTTTTCCCTCGAGGCTTTCCCTCGAGGCTTTCCCACAGGGCTGTCCCACGTGCCACCGTGGTGTGAGTCGATCCTCGGCGTGAAAGATGAGCCAGTGCAGGGCAAAGAGCTGCCTCTGGAATGGACTGAGACATTTGGGGGACTCTTGGAATGGTGGTACGACCATGGAGTTCCTCTCGCCTTTCCTTTGAGACTGCCTCCTCTTGAGATGCGACGGGAACGCCGGGAATTCTTTTCCGTTGAAAGCAGGGAAAGGATCCCTCATCTCGAGCTACGAGGGGGAAACGGGGCTCCTCTGGATGTGGGCGGGACCATCGTGCTTCCTCTCGAGTGGAGACGGGTGTGGCGGTGAACTTCTTGAGTTGCAGCAAGGGTGTGAAAGACCCTTTCGAAGTTCCAGAGGTTAGGTGTCATTAGTCTCCAGACGCCTCATCGGAAATAGGCCTCATCTCGCCTGGAAGGGGGAACTTCCTGGAATTTCTCGAGTTGTGGCAGGTGTTCTCGAGTTACTACGGGGACCTCAGGGACCCGCCCTGGTGGCCTCAGGAGAGGCCAGTCCCCATGCGAGTTGCTAGGGGGCCTCTCGGGATTCCTCTCCCGCCGATACCGGGGCCAAAAACCTTGTGTGGAGTCAGGGCCTGAACCGAGGATTCCTCTCATGGGTTGACATGGATCTTTGGGTACTTCTGGAGTCTCCCCAGGGGAGTCAGGCCTCGTCTCGAGTCGGGGCATGCACGTGCACTTTCCTTCCAGGCTGTAGCAGCAATGTCACGCTTCCCGTGGCGTGGATCAAAGGATCTGTGGTTTTCCCTCGAGGCTTTCCCTCGAGGCTTTCCCACAGGGCTGTCCCACGTGCCACCGTGGTGTGAGTCGATCCTCGGCGTGAAAGATGAGCCAGTGCAGGGCAAAGAGCTTCCTCTGGAATGGACTGAGACATCTGGGGGACTCTTGGAATGGTGGTACGACCATGGAGTTCCTCTCGCCTTTCCTGTTGAGAGTGCCTCCGCTTGAGATGCGACGGGAACGCCGGGAATTCTTTCCCATTGAAAGCAGGGAAAGGATTCCTCATCTCGAGCTACGAGGGGGAAAGGGGGCTCCTCTGGATGTGGGCGGGACGATCGTGCTTCCTCTCGAGTGGAGCCGGGTATGGCGGTGAACTTCTTGAGTTGCAGCAAGGGTGTGAAAGACCCTTTCGAAGTTCCAGAGGTTAGGTGTCATTAGTCTCCAGACGCCTCATCGGAAATAGGCCTCATCTCGCCTGGAAGGGGGAACTTCCTGGAATATCTCGAGTTGCGGCAGGTGTTCTCGAGTTAAGATGGGGACCTCAGGGACCCGCCCTGGTGGCCTCAGGAGAGGCCAGTCCCCATGCGAGTTGCTAGGGGGCCTCTCGGGATTCCTCTCCCGTCGATACCGGGGCCAAAAACCTTGTGTGGAGTCAGGGCCGTAACCGAGGATTCCTCTCAGGGGCTGACATGGATCTTTGGGTCCTTCTGGAGTCTCCCCAGGGGAGTCAGGCCTCGTCTCGAGTCGGGGCATGCACGTGCACTTTCCTTCCAGGATGTAGCAGCAATGTCACGCTTCCCGTGGCGTGGATCAAAGGATCTGTGGTTTTCCCTCGAAGCTTTCCCTCGAGGCTTTCCCACAGGGCTGTCCCACGTGCCACCGTGGTGTGAGTCGATCCTCGGCGTGAAAGATGAGCCAGTGCAGGGCAAAGAGGTTCCTCTGGAATGGACTGAGACATCTGGGGGACTCTTGGAATGGTGGTACGACCATCGAGTTCCTCTCGCCTTTCCTGTTGAGAGGGCCTCCGCTTGAAATGCGACGGGAACGCCGGGAATACTTTCCCATTGAAAGCAGGGAAAGGTTTCCTCATCTCGAGCTACGAGGGGGAAAGGGGGCTCCTCTGGATGTGGGCGGGACGATCGTGCTTCCTCTCGAGTAGAGACGGGTATGGCGGTGAACTTCTTGAGTTGCAACAAGGGTGTGAAAGACCCTTTCGAAGTTCCAGAGGTTAGGTGTCATTAGTCTCCAGACGCCTCATCGGAAATAGGCCTCATCTCGCCTGGAAGGGAGAACTTCCTGGATTTTCTCGAGTTGCGGCAGGTGTTCTCGAGTTACGACCGGGACCTCAGGGACCGGCCCTGGTGGCCTCAGGAGAGGCCAGTCCCCATGCGAGTTGCTAGGGGGCCTCTCGGGATTCCTCTCCCATCGATACCCGGGCCAAAAACCTTGTGTGGAGTCAGGGCCGGAACCGAGGATTCCTCTCACTGGCTGATATGGATCTTTGGGTACTTCTGGAGTCTCGCCAGGGGAGACAGGCCTCATCTCGAGTGGGGGCATGCACGTGCGCTTTCCTTCCAGGCTGTAGCAGCAATGTCACGCTTCCCATCTCGTGGATCAAAGGATCTGTGGTTTTCCCTCGAGGCTTTCCCTCGAGGCTTTCCCACAGGGCTGTCCCACGTGCCACCGTGGTGTGAGTCGATCCTCGGAGTGAAAGATGAGCCAGTGCAGGGCAAAGAGGTTCCTCTGGAATGGACTGAGACATCTGGGGGACTCTTGGAATGGTGGTACGACCATGGAGTTCCTCTCGCCTTTCCTGTTGAGAGTGCCTCCTCTTGAGATGCGACGGGAACGCCGGGAATTCTTTCCCGTTGAAAGCAGGGAAAGGATCGCTCATCTCGAGCTAGGAGGGGGAAACGGGGCTCCTCTGGATGTGGGCGGGACCATCGTGCTTCCTCTCGAGTGGAGACGGGTATGGCGGTGAACTTCTTGAGTTGCAGCAAGGGTCTGAAAGACCCTTTCGAAGTTCCAGAGGTTAGGTGTCATTAGTCTCCAGACGCCTCATCGGAAATAGGCCTCATCTCGCCTGGAAGGGAGAACTTCCTGGATTTTCTCGAGTTGCGGCAGGTGTTCTCGAGTTACGACGGGGACCACAGGGACCCGCCCTGGTGGCCTCAGGAGAGGCCAGTCCCCATGCGACTTGCTAGGGGGCCTCTCGGGATTCCTCTCCCGTCGATAACGGAGCCAAAAACCTTGTGTGGAGTCAGGGCCGGAACCGAGGATTCCTCTCAGGGGCTGACATGGATCTGTGGGTACTTCTGGAGTCTCCCCATGGGAGTCAGGCCTCGTCTCGAGTGGGGGCATGCACGTGCGCTTTCCTTCCAGGCTGTAGCAGCAATGTCACGCTTCCCGTGGCGTGGATCAAAGGATCTGTGGTTTTCCCTCGAGGCTTTCCCTCGAGGCTTTCCCACAGGGCTGTCCCACGTGCCACCGTGGTGTGAGTCGATCCTCGGCGTGAAAGATGAGCCAGTGCAGGGCAAAGAGCTGCCTCTGGAATGGACTGAGACATTTGGGGGACTCTTGGAATGGTGGTACGACCATGGAGTACCTCTCGCCTTTCCTTTGAGACTGCCTCCTCTTGAGATGCGACGGGAACGCCGGGAATTCTTTTCCGTTGAAAGCAGGGAAAGGATCCCTCATCTCGAGCTACGAGGGGGAAACGGGGCTCCTCTGGATGTGGGCGGGACCATCGTGCTTCCTCTCGAGTGGAGACGGGTGTGGCGGTGAACTTCTTGAGTTGCAGCAAGGGTGTGAAAGACCCTTTCGAAGTTCCAGAGGTTAGGTGTCATTAGTCTCCAGACGCCTCATCGGAAATAGGCCTCATCTCGCCTGGAAGGGGGAACTTCCTGGAATTTCTCGAGTTGTGGCAGGTGTTCTCGAGTTACTACGGGGACCTCAGGGACCCGCCCTGGTGGCCTCAGGAGAGGCCAGTCCCCATGCGAGTTGCTAGGGGGCCTCTCGGGATTCCTCTCCCGCCGATACCGGGGCCAAAAACCTTGTGTGGAGTCAGGGCCTGAACCGAGGATTCCTCTCATGGGTTGACATGGATCTTTGGGTACTTCTGGAGTCTCCCCAGGGGAGTCAGGCCTCGTCTCGAGTCGGGGCATGCACGTGCACTTTCCTTCCAGGCTGTAGCAGCAATGTCACGCTTCCCGTGGCGTGGATCAAAGGATCTGTGGTTTTCCCTCGAGGCTTTCCCTCGAGGCTTTCCCACAGGGCTGTCCCACGTGCCACCGTGGTGTGAGTCGATCCTCGGCGTGAAAGATGAGCCAGTGCAGGGCAAAGAGCTTCCTCTGGAATGGACTGAGACATCTGGGGGACTCTTGGAATGGTGGTACGACCATGGAGTTCCTCTCGCCTTTCCTGTTGAGAGTGCCTCCGCTTGAGATGCGACGGGAACGCCGGGAATTCTTTCCCATTGAAAGCAGGGAAAGGATTCCTCATCTCGAGCTACGAGGGGGAAAGGGGGCTCCTCTGGATGTGGGCGGGACGATCGTGCTTCCTCTCGAGTGGAGCCGGGTATGGCGGTGAACTTCTTGAGTTGCAGCAAGGGTGTGAAAGACCCTTTCGAAGTTCCAGAGGTTAGGTGTCATTAGTCTCCAGACGCCTCATCGGAAATAGGCCTCATCTCGCCTGGAAGGGGGAACTTCCTGGAATATCTCGAGTTGCGGCAGGTGTTCTCGAGTTAAGATGGGGACCTCAGGGACCCGCCCTGGTGGCCTCAGGAGAGGCCAGTCCCCATGCGAGTTGCTAGGGGGCCTCTCGGGATTCCTCTCCCGTCGATACCGGGGCCAAAAACCTTGTGTGGAGTCAGGGCCGTAACCGAGGATTCTTCTCAGGGGCTGACATGGATCTTTGGGTCCTTCTGGAGTCTCCCCAGGGGAGTCAGGCCTCGTCTCGAGTCGGGGCATGCACATGCACTTTCCTTCCAGGATGTAGCAGCAATGTCACGCTTCCCGTGGCGTGGATCAAAGGATCTGTGGTTTTCCCTCGAAGCTTTCCTACGAGGCTTTCCCACAGGGCTGTCCCACGTGCCACCGTGGTGTGAGTCGATCCTCGGCGTGAAAGATGAGCCAGTGCAGGGCAAAGAGGTTCCTCTGGAATGGACTGAGACATCTGGGGGACTCTTGGAATGGTGGTACGACCATCGAGTTCCTCTCGCCTTTCCTGTTGAGAGGGCCTCCGCTTGAAATGCGACGGGAACGCCGGGAATACTTTCCCATTGAAAGCAGGGAAAGGATTCCTCATCTCGAGCTACGAGGGGGAAAGGGGGCTCCTCTGGATGTGGGCGGGACGATCGTGCTTCCTCTCGAGTGGAGACGGGTATGGCGGTGAACTTCTTGAGTTGCAGCAAGGGTCTGAAAGACCCTTTCGAAGTTCCAGAGGTTAGGTGTCATTAGTCTCCAGACGCCTCATCGGAAATAGGCCTCATCTCGCCTGGAAGGGAGAACTTCCTGGATTTTCTCGAGTTGCGGCAGGTGTTCTCGAGTTACGACCGGGACCTCAGGGACCGGCCCTGGTGGCCTCAGGAGAGGCCAGTCCCCATGCGAGTTGCTAGGGGGCCTCTCGGGATTCCTCTCCCATCGATACCCGGGCCAAAAACCTTGTGTGGAGTCAGGGCCGGAACCGAGGATTCCTCTCACTGGCTGATATGGATCTTTGGGTACTTCTGGAGTCTCGCCAGGGGAGACAGGCCTCATCTCGAGTGGGGGCATGCACGTGCGCTTTCCTTCCAGGCTGTAGCAGCAATGTCACGCTTCCCATCTCGTGGATCAAAGGATCTGTGGTTTTCCCTCGAGGCTTTCCCTCGAGGCTTTCCCACAGGGCTGTCCCACGTGCCACCGTGGTGTGAGTCGATCCTCGGAGTGAAAGATGAGCCAGTGCAGGGCAAAGAGGTTCCTCTGGAATGGACTGAGACATCTGGGGGACTCTTGGAATGGTGGTACGACCATGGAGTTCCTCTCGCCTTTCCTGTTGAGAGTGCCTCCTCTTGAGATGCGACGGGAACGCCGGGAATTCTTTCCCGTTGAAAGCAGGGAAAGGATCGCTCATCTCGAGCTAGGAGGGGGAAACGGGGCTCCTCTGGATGTGGGCGGGACCATCGTGCTTCCTCTCGAGTGGAGACGGGTATGGCGGTGAACTTCTTGAGTTGCAGCAAGGGTCTGAAAGACCCTTTCGAAGTTCCAGAGGTTAGGTGTCATTAGTCTCCAGACGCCTCATCGGAAATAGGCCTCATCTCGCCTGGAAGGGAGAACTTCCTGGATTTTCTCGAGTTGCGGCAGGTGTTCTCGAGTTACGACGGGGACCACAGGGACCCGCCCTGGTGGCCTCAGGAGAGGCCAGTCCCCATGCGACTTGCTAGGGGGCCTCTCGGGATTCCTCTCCCGTCGATAACGGAGCCAAAAACCTTGTGTGGAGTCAGGGCCGGAACCGAGGATTCCTCTCAGGGGCTGACATGGATCTGTGGGTACTTCTGGAGACTCCCCATGGGAGTCAGGCCTCGTCTCGAGTGGGGGCATGCACGTGCGCTTTCCTTCCAGGCTGTAGCAGCAATGTCACGCTTCCCGTGGCGTGGATCAAAGGATCTGTGGTTTTCCCTCGAGGCTTTCCCTCGAGGCTTTCCCACAGGGCTGTCCCACGTGCCACCGTGGTGTGATTCGATCCTCGGCGTGAAAGATGAGCCAGTGCAGGGCAAAGAGGTTCCTCTGGAATGGACTGAGACATCTGGAGGACTCTTGGAATGGTGGTACGACCATGGAGTTCCTCTCGCCTTTGCTGTTGAGAGTGCCTCCTCTTGAGATGGGACGGGAACACCGGGAATTCTTTCCCGTTGAAAGCAGGGAAAGGATCCCTCATCTCGAGCTACGAGGGGGAAACGGGGCTCCTCTGGATGTGGGCGGGACCATCGTGCTTCCTCTCGAGTGGAGACGGGTATGGCGGTGAACTTCTTGAGTTGCAGCAAGGGTGTGAAAGACCCTTTCGAAGTTCCAGAGGTTAGGTGTCATTAGTCTCCAGACGCCTCATCGGAAATAGGCCTCATCTCGCCTGGAAGGGAGAACTTCCTGGATTTTCTCGAGTTGCGGCAGTTGTTCTCGAGTTACGACTGGGACCTCAGGGACCCGCCCTGGTGGCCTCAGGAGAGGCCAGTCCCCATGCGACTTGCTAGGGGGCCTCTCGGGATTCCTCTCCCGTCGATACCGGGGCCAAAAACCTTGTGTGGAGTCAGGGCCGGAACCGAGGATTCCTGTCAGGGGCTGACATGGATCTTTGGGTACTTCTGGAGTCTCCCCAGGGGAGTCAGGCCTCTTCTCGAGTCGGGGCATGCACGTGCCCTTTCCTTCCAGGCTGTAGCAGCAATGTCACGCTTCCCGTGGCGTGGATCAAAGGATCTGTGGTTTTCCCTCGAGGCTTTCCCTCGAGGCTTTCCCACAGGGCTGTCCCACGTGCCACCGTGGTGTGAGTCGATCCTCGGCGTGAAAGATGAGCCAGTGCAGGGCAATGAGCTTCCTCTGGAATGGACTGAGACATCTGGGGGACTCTTGGAATGGTGGTACGACCATGGAGTTCCTCTCTCCTTTCCTGTTGAGAGTGCCTCCGCTCCAGATGCGACGGGAACGCCGGGAATTCTTTCCCGTTGAAAGCAGGGAAAGGATCCCTCATCTCGAGCTACGAAGGGGAAAGGGGGCTTCTCTGGATGTGGGCGGGACGATCGTGCTTCCTCTCGAGTGGAGACGGGTATGGCGGTGAACTTCTTGAGTTGCAGCAAGGGTGTGAAAGACCCTTTTGAAGTTCCAGAGGTTAGGTGTCATTAGTCTCCAGACGCCTCATCGGAAATAGGCCTCATCTCGCCTGGAAGGGGGAACTTCCGGGAATATCTCGAGTTGCGGCAGGTGTTCTCGAGTTACGACGGGGACCTCAGTGACCCGCCCTGGTGGCCTCAGGAGAGGCCAGTCCCCATGCGAGTTGCTAGGGGGCCTCTCGGGATTCCTCTCCCGTCGATACCGCGGCCAAAAACCTTGTGTGGAGTCAGGGCCGTAACCGAGGATTCCTCTCAGGGGCTGACATGGATCTTTGGGTACTTCTGGAGTCTCCCCAGGGGAGTGAGGCCTCGTCTCGAGTCGGGGCATGCACGTGCACTTTCCTTCCAGGCTGTAGCAGCAATGTCACGCTTCCCGTGGCGTGGATCAAAGGATCTGTGGTTTTCCCTTGAGGCTTTCCCTCGAGGCTTTCCCACAGGGCTGTCCCACGTGCCACCGTGGTGTGAGTCGATCCTCGGCGTGAAAGATGAGCCAGTGCAGGGCAAAGAGCTTCCTCTGGAATGGACTGAGACATCTGGGGGACTCTTGGAATGGTGGTACGACCATGGAGTTCCTCTCGCCTTTCCTGTTGAGAGTGCCTCCGCTTGAGATGTGACGGGAACGCCGGGAATTCTTTCCCATTGAAAGCAGGGAAAGGATTCCTCATCTCGAGCTACGAGGGGGAAAGGGGGCTCCTCTGGATGTGGGCGGGACGATCGTGCTTCCTCTCGAGTGGAGACGGGTATGGCGGTGAACTTCTTGAGTTGCAGCAAGGGTGTGAAAGACCCTTTCGAAGTTCCAGAGGTTAGGTGTCATTAGTCTCCAGACGCCTCATCGGAAATAGGCCTCATCTCGCCTGGAAGGGGGAACTTCCTGGAATTTCTCGAGTTGCGGCAGTTGTTCTCGAGTTACGACTGGGACCTCAGGGACCCGCCCTGGTGGCCTCAGGAGAGGCCAGTCCCCATGCGACTTGCTAGGGGGCCTCTCGGGATTCCTCTCCCGTCGATACCGGGGCCAAAAACCTTGTGTGGAGTCAGGGCCGGAACCGAGGATTCCTGTCAGGGGCTGACATGGATCTTTGGGTACTTCTGGAGTCTCCCCAGGGGAGTCAGGCCTCTTCTCGAGTCGGGGCATGCACGTGCCCTTTCCTTCCAGGCTGTAGCAGCAATGTCACGCTTCCCGTGGCGTGGATCAAAGGATCTGTGGTTTTCCCTCGAGGCTTTCCCTCGAGGCTTTCCCACAGGGCTGTCCCACGTGCCACCGTGGTGTGAGTCGATCCTCGGCGTGAAAGATGAGCCAGTGCAGGGCAATGAGCTTCCTCTGGAATGGACTGAGACATCTGGGGGACTCTTGGAATGGTGGTACGACCATGGAGTTCCTCTCTCCTTTCCTGTTGAGAGTGCCTCCGCTTCAGATGCGACGGGAACGCCGGGAATTCTTTCCCGTTGAAAGCAGGGAAAGGATCCCTCATCTCGAGCTACGAAGGGGAAAGGGGGCTTCTCTGGATGTGGGCGGGACGATCGTGCTTCCTCTCGAGTGGAGACGGGTATGGCGGTGAACTTCTTGAGTTGCAGCAAGGGTGTGAAAGACCCTTTTGAAGTTCCAGAGGTTAGGTGTCATTAGTCTCCAGACGCCTCATCGGAAATAGGCCTCATCTCGCCTGGAAGGGGGAACTTCCGGGAATATCTCGAGTTGCGGCAGGTGTTCTCGAGTTACGACGGGGACCTCAGTGACCCGCCCTGGTGGCCTCAGGAGAGGCCAGTCCCCATGCGAGTTGCTAGGGGGCCTCTCGGGATTCCTCTCCCGTCGATACCGCGGCCAAAAACCTTGTGTGGAGTCAGGGCCGTAACCGAGGATTCCTCTCAGGGGCTGACATGGATCTTTGGGTACTTCTGGAGTCTCCCCAGGGGAGTGAGGCCTCGTCTCGAGTCGGGGCATGCACGTGCACTTTCCTTCCAGGCTGTAGCAGCAATGTCACGCTTCCCGTGGCGTGGATCAAAGGATCTGTGGTTTTCCCTTGAGGCTTTCCCTCGAGGCTTTCCCACAGGGCTGTCCCACGTGCCACCGTGGTGTGAGTCGATCCTCGGCGTGAAAGATGAGCCAGTGCAGGGCAAAGAGCTTCCTCTGGAATGGACTGAGACATCTGGGGGACTCTTGGAATGGTGGTACGACCATGGAGTTCCTCTCGCCTTTCCTGTTGAGAGTGCCTCCGCTTGAGATGTGACGGGAACGCCGGGAATTCTTTCCCATTGAAAGCAGGGAAAGGATTCCTCATCTCGAGCTACGAGGGGGAAAGGGGGCTCCTCTGGATGTGGGCGGGACGATCGTGCTTCCTCTCGAGTGGAGACGGGTATGGCGGTGAACTTCTTGAGTTGCAGCAAGGGTGTGAAAGACCCTTTCGAAGTTCCAGAGGTTAGGTGTCATTAGTCTCCAGACGCCTCATCGGAAATAGGCCTCATCTCGCCTGGAAGGGGGAACTTCCTGGAATTTCTCGAGTTGCGGCAGGTGTTCTCGAGTTACGACGGGGACCTCAGGGACCCGCCCTGGTGGCCTCAGGAGAGGCCAGTCCCCATGCGAGTTGCTAGGGGGCCTCTCGGGATTCCTCTCCCATCGATACCGGGGCCAAAAACCTTGTGTGGAGTTAGGGCCGGAACCGAGGATTCCTTTCAGGGGCTGATATGTATCTTTGGGTACTTCTGGAGTCTCGCCAGGGGAGACAGGCCTCATCTCGAGTGGGGGCATGCACGTGCGCTTTCCTTCCAGGCTGTAACAGCAATGTCACGCTTCCCATCGCGTGGATCAAAGGATCTGTGGTTTTCCCTCGAGGCTTTCCCACAGGGCTGTCCCACGTGCCACCGTGGTGTGAGTCGATCCTCGGCGTGAAAGATGAGCCAGTGCAGGGCAAAGAGGTTCCTCTGGAATGGACTGAGACATCTGGGGGACTCTTGGAATGGTGGTACGACCATGGAGTTCCTCTCGCCTTTCCTGTTGAGAGTGCCTCCTCTTGAGATGCGACGGGAACGCCGGGAATTCTTTCCCGTTGAAAGCAGGGAAAGGATCCCTCATCTCGTGCTACGAGGGGGAAACGGGGCTCCTCTGGATGTGGGCGGGACCATCGTGCTTCCTCTCGAGTGGAGCCGGGTGTGGCGGTGAACTTCTTGAGTTGCAGCAAGGGTGTGAAAGACCCTTTCGAAGTTCCAGAGGTTAGGTGTCATTAGTCTCCAGACGCCTCATTGGAAATAGGCCTCATCTCGCCTGGAAGGGGGAACTTCCAGGAATTTCTCGAGTTGTGGCAGGTGTTCTCGAGTTACGACGGGGACCTCAGGGACCCGCCCTGGTGGCCTTAGGAGAGGCCAGTCCCCATGCGAGTTGCTAGGGGGCCTCTCGGGATTCCTCTCCCGTCGATACCAGGGCCAAAAACCTTGTGTGGAGTCAGGGCCGTAACCGAGGATTCCTCTCAGGGGCTGACATGTATCTTTGGGTACTTCTGGAGTCTCCCCAGGGGAGTCAGGCCTCGTCTCGAGTGGGGGCATGCACGTGTGCTTTCCTTCAAGGCTGTAGCAGCAATGTCACGCTTCCCGTGGCGTGAATCAAACGATCTGTGGTTTTCCCTCGAGGCTTTCCCTCGAGGCTTTCCCACAGGGCTGTCCCACGTGCCACCGTGGTGTGAGTCGATCCTCGGCGTGAAAGATGAGCCAGTGCAGGGCAAAGAGGTTCCTCTTGAATGGACTGAGACATCTGGGGGACTCTTGGAATGGTGGTACGACCATGGAGTTCCTCTCGCCTTTCCTGTTGAGAGTGCCTCCTCTTGAGATGCGAAGGGAACGCCGGGAATACTTTCCCGTTGAAAGCAGGGAAAGGATCCCTCATCTCGAGCTACGAGTGGGAAACGGGGCTCATCTGGATGTGGGCGGGACCATCGTGCTTCCTCTCGAGTGGAGACGGGTATGGCGGTGAACTTCTTGAGTTGCAGCAAGGGTGTGAAAGACCCTTTCGAAGTTCCAGAGGTTAGGTGTCATTAGTCTCCAGACGCCTCATCGGAAATAGGCCTCATCTCGCCTGGAAGGGAGAACTTCCTGGATTTTCTCGAGTTGCGGCAGGTGTTCTCGAGTTACGACGGGGACCTCAGGGACCCGCCCTGGTGGCCTCAGGAGAGGCCAGTCCCCATGCGAGTTGCTAGGGGGCCTCTCGGGATTCCTCTCCCATCGATACCGGGGCCAAAAACCTTGTGTGGAGTTAGGGCCGGAACCGAGGATTCCTTTCAGGGGCTGATATGGATCTTTGGGTACTTCTGGAGTCTCGCCAGGGGAGACAGGCCTCATCTCGAGTGGGGGCATGCACGTGCGCTTTCCTTCCAGGCAGTAGCAGCAATGTCACGCTTCCCATTGCGTGGATCAAAAGATCTGTGGTTTTCCCTCGAGGCTTTCCCACAGGGCTGTCCCACGTGCCACCGTGGTGTGAGTCGATCCTCGGCGTGAAAGATGAGCCAGTGCAGGGCAAAGAGGTTCCTCTGGAATGGACTGAGACATCTGGGGGACTCTTGGAATGGTGGTACGACCATGGAGTTCCTCTCTCCTTTCCTGTTGAGAGTGCCTCCTCTTGAGATGCGACGGGAACGCCGGGAATTCTTTCCCGTTGAAAGCAGGGAAAGGATCCCTCATCTCGAGCGCCGAGGGGGAAACGGGGCTCCTCTGGATGTGGGCGTGACCAACGTGCTTCCTCTCGAGTGGAGACGGGTATGGCGGTGAACTTCTTGAGTTGCAGCAAGGGTGTGAAAGACCCTTTCGAAGTTCCAGAGGTTAGGTGTCATTAGTCTCCAGACGCCTCATCGGAAATAGGCCTCATCTCGCCTGGAAGGGAGAACTTCCTGGATTTTCTCGAGTTGCAGCAGGTGTTCTCGAGTTACGACGGGGACCTCAGGGACCCGCCCTGGTGGCCTCAGGAGAGGCCAGTCCCCATGCGAGTTGCTAGGGGGCCTCTCGGGATTCCTCTCCCGTCGAAACCGGGGCCAAAAACCTTGTGTGGAGTCAGGGCCCGAACCGAGGATTCCTCTCAGGGGCTGATATGGATCTTTGGGTACTTCTGGAGTCTCGCCAGGGGAGACAGGTCTCGTCTCGAGTCGGGGCATGCACGTGCACTTTCCTTCCAGGATGTAGCAGCAATGTCACGCTTCCCGTCGCGTGGATCAAAGGATCTGTGGTTTTCCCTCGAGGCTTTCCCTCGAGGCTTTCCCACAGGGCTGTCCCACGTGCCACCGTGGTGTGAGTCGATCCTCGGCGTGAAAGATGAGCCAGTGCAGGGCAAAGAGCTTCCTCTGGAATGGACTGAGACATCTGGGGGACTCTTGGAATGGTGGTACGACCATGGAGTTCCTCTCGCCTTTGCTGTTGAGAGTGCCTCCTCTTGAGATGGGACGGGAACACCGGGAATTCTTTCCCGTTGAAAGCAGGGAAAGGATCCCTCATCTCGAGCTACGAGGGGGAAACGGGGCTCCTCTGGATGTGGGCGGGACCATCGTGCTTCCTCTCGAGTGGAGACGGGTATGGCGGTGAACTTCTTGAGTTGCAGCAAGGGTGTGAAAGACCCTTTCGAAGTTCCAGAGGTTAGGTGTCATTAGTCTCCAGACGCCGGATCGGAAATAGGCCTCATCTCGCCTGGAAGGGAGAACTTCCTGGATTTTCTCGAGTTGGGGCAGGTGTTCTCGAGTTACGACGGGGACCTCAGGGACCCGCCCTGGTGGCCTCAGGAGAGGCCAGTCCCCATGCGACTTGCTAGGGGGCCTCTCGGGATTCCTCTCCCGTCGATACCGGGGCCAAAAACCTTGTGTGGAGTCAGGGCCGGAACCGAGGATTCCTCTCATGGGCTGACATGGATCTTTGGGTACTTCTGGAGTCTCCCCAGGGGAGTCAGGCCTCGTCTCGAGTCGGGGCATGCACGTGCACTTTCCTTCCAGGCTGTAGCAGCAATGTCACGCTTCCCGTGGCGTGGATCAAAGGATCTGTGGTTTTCCCTCGAGGCTTTCCCTCGAGGCTTTCCCACAGGGCTGTCCAACGTGCCACCGTGGTGTGAGTCGATCCTCGGCGTGAAAGATGAGCCAGTGCAGGGCAAAGAGCTTCCTCTGGAATGGACTGAGACATCTGGGGGACTCTTGGAATGGTGGTACGACCATGGAGTTCCTCTCGCCTTTCCTGTTGAGAGTGCCTCCGCTTGAGATGTGACGGGAACGCCGGGAATTCTTTCCCATTGAAAGCAGGGAAAGGATTCCTCATCTCGAGCTACGAGGGGGAAAGGGGGCTCCTCTGGATGTGGGCGGGACGATCGTGCTTCCTCTCGAGTGGAGACGGGTATGGCGGTGAACTTCTTGAGTTGCAGCAAGGGTGTGAAAGACCCTTTCGAAGTTCCAGAGGTTAGGTGTCATTAGTCTCCAGACGCCTCATCGGAAATAGGCCTCATCTCGCCTGGAAGGGGGAACTTCCTGGAATTTCTCGAGTTGTGGCAGGTGTTCTCGAGTTACGACGGGGACCTCAGGGACCCGCCCTGGTGGCCTCAGGAGAGGCCAGTCCCCATGCGAGTTGCTAGGGTGCCTCTCGGGATTCCTCTCCCATCGATACCGGGGCCAAAAACCTTGTGTGGAGTTAGGGCCGGAACCGAGGATTCCTTTAAGGGGCTGATATGTATCTTTGGGTACTTCTGGAGTCTCGCCAGGGGAGACAGGCCTCATCTCGAGTGGGGGCATGCAGGTGCGCTTTCCTTCCAGGCTGTAACAGCAATGTCACGCTTCCCATCGCGTGGATCAAAGGATCTGTGGTTTTCCCTCGAGGCTTTCCCACAGGGCTGTCCCACGTGCCACCGTGGTGTGAGTCGATCCTCGGCGTGAAAGATGAGCCAGTGCAGGGCAAAGAGGTTCCTCTGGAATGGACTGAGACATCTGGGGGACTCTTGGAATGGTGGTACGACCATGGAGTTCCTCTCGCCTTTCCTGTTGAGAGTGCCTCCTCTTGAGATGCGACGGGAACGCCGGGAATTCTTTCCCGTTGAAAGCAGGGAAAGGATCCCTCATCTCGTGCTACGAGGGGGAAACGGGGCTCCTCTGGATGTGGGCGGGACCATCGTGCTTCCTCTCGAGTGGAGACGGGTGTGGCGGTGAACTTCTTGAGTTGCAGCAAGGGTGTGAAAGACCCTTTCGAAGTTCCAGAGGTTAGGTGTCATTAGTCTCCAGACGCCTCATTGGAAATAGGCCTCATCTCGCTTGGAAGGGGGAACTTCCAGGAATTTCTCGAGTTGTGGCAGGTGTTCTCGAGTTACGACGGGGACCTCAGGGACCGCCCTGGTGGCCTTAGGAGAGGCCAGTCCCCATGCGAGTTGCTAGGGGGCCTCTCGGGATTCCTCTCCCGTCGATACCAGGGCCAAAAACCTTGTGTGGAGTCAGGGCCGGAACCGAGGATTCCTCTCAGTGGCTGACATGTATCTTTGGGTATTTCTGGAGTCTCCCCAGGGGAGTCAGGCCTCGTCTCGAGTGGGGGCATGCACGTGTGCTTTCCTTCAAGGCTGTAGCAGCAATGTCACGCTTCCCGTGGCGTGAATCAAACGATCTGTGGTTTTCCCTCGAGGCTTTCCCTCGAGGCTTTCCCACAGGGCTGTCCCACGTGCCACCGTGGTGTGAGTCGATCCTCGGCGTGAAAGATGAGCCAGTGCAGGGCAAAGAGGTTCCTCTTGAATGGACTGAGACATCTGGGGGACTCTTGGAATGGTGGTAAGACCATGGAGTTCCTCTCGCCTTTCCTGTTGAGAGTGCCTCCTCTTGAGATGCGAAGGGAACGCCGGGAATTCTTTCCCGTTGAAAGCAGGGAAAGGATCCCTCATCTCGAGCTACGAGGGGGAAACGGGGCTCCTCTGGATGTGGGCGGGACCATCGTGCTTCCTCTCGAGTGGAGACGGGTATGGCGGTGAACTTCTTGAGTTGCAGCAAGGGTGTGAAAGACCCTTTCGAAGTTCCAGAGGTTAGGTGTCATTAGTCTCCAGACGCCTCATCGGAAATAGGCCTCATCTCGCCTGGAAGGGAGAACTTCCTGGATTTTCTCGAGTTGCGGCAGGTGTTCTCGAGTTACGACGGGGACCTCAGGGACCCGCCCTGGTGGCCTCAGGAGAGGCCAGTCCCCATGCGACTTGCTAGGGAGCCTCTCGGGATTCCTCTCCCATCGATACCGGGGCCAAAAACCTTGTGTGGAGTTAGGGCCGGAACCGAGGATTCCTTTCAGGGGCTGATATGGATCTTTGGGTACTTCTGGAGTCTCGCCAGGGGAGACAGGCCTCATCTCGAGTGTGGGCATGCACGTGAGCTTTCCTTCCAGGCTGTAGCAGCAATGTCACGCTTCCCGTCGAGTGGATCAAAGGATCTGTGGTTTTCCCTCGAGGCTTTCCCTCGAGGCTTTCCCACAGGGCTGTCCCACGTGCCACCGTGGTGTGAGTCGATCCTCGGCGTGAAAGATGAGCCAGTGCAGGGCAAAGAGCTTCCTCTGGAATGGACTGAGACATCTGGGGGACTCTTGGAATGGTGGTACGACCATGGAGTTCCTCTCGCCTTTCCTGTTGAGCGTGCCTCCTCTTGAGATGCGACGGGAACGCCGGGAATTTTTTCCCGTTGAAAGCAGGGAAAGGATCGCTCATCTCGAGCTAGGAGGGGGAAACGGGGCTCCTCTGGATGTGGGCGGGACCATCGTGCTTCCTCTAGAGTGGAGACGGGTATGGCGGTGAACTTCTTGAGTTGCAGCAAGGGTGTGAAAGACCCTTTCGAAGTTCCAGAGTTTAGGTGTCATTAGTCTCCAGACGCCTCATCGGAAATAGGCCTCATCTCGCCTGGAAGGGAGAACTTCCTGGATTTTCTCGAGTTGCGGCAGGTGTTCTCGAGTTACGACGGGGACCTCAGGGACCCGCCCTGGTGGCCTCAGGAGAGGCCAGTCCCCATGCGAGTTGCTAGGGGCCCTCTCGGGATTCCTCTCCCGTCGATACTGGGGCCAAAAACCTTGTGTGTTGTCAAGGCCGGAACCGAGGATTTCTCTCAGGGGCTGACATGGATCTTTGGGTACTTCTGGAGTCTCCCCAGGGGAGTCAGGCCTTGTCTCGAGTCGGGGCATGCACGTGCGCTTTCCTTCCAGGCTGTAGCAGCAATGTCACGCTTCCCGTCGCGTGGATCAAAGGATCTGTGGTTTTCCCTCGAGGCTTTCCCTCGAGGCTTTCCCACAGGGCTGTCCCACGTGCCACCGTGGTGTGAGTCGATCCTCGGCGTGAAAGATGAGCCAGTGTAGGGCAAAGAGCTTCCTCTGGAATGGACTGAGACATCTGGGGGACTCTTGGAATGGTGGTACGACCATGGAGTTCCTCTCGCCTTTCCTGTTGAGAGTGCCTCCTCTTGAGATGCGACGGGAACGCCGGGAATTCTTTCCCGTTGAAAGCAGGGAAAGGATCCCTCATCTCGAGCTACGAGGGGGAAACGGGGCTCCTCTGGCTGTGGGCGGGACTATCGTGCTTCCTCTCGAGTGGAGACGGGTATGGCGGTGAACTTCTTGAGTTGCAGCAAGGGTGTGAAAGACCCTTTCGAAGTTCCAGAGGTTAGGTATCATTGGTCTCCAGACGCCTCATCGGAAATAGGCCTCATCTCGCCTGGAAGGGAGAACTTCCTGGATTTTCTCGAGTTGCGGCAGGTGTTCTCGAGTTACGACGGGGACCTCAGGGACCCGCCCTGGTGGCCTCAGGAGAGGCCAGTCCCCATGCGACTTGCTAGGGGGCCTCTCGGAATTCCTCTCCCGTCGATACCGGGGCAAAAACCTTGTGTGGAGTCAGGGCCGGAACCGAGGATTCCTCTCAGGGGCTGACATGGATCTTTGGGTACTTCTGGAGTCTCCCCAGGGGAGTCAGGCCTCGTCTCGAGTCGGGGCATGCACGTGCACTTTCCTTCCAGGCTGTAGCAGCAATGTCACGCTTCCCGTGGCGTGGATCAAAGGATCTGTGGTTTTCCCTCGAGGCTTTCCCTCGAGGCTTTCACACAGGGCTGTCCCACGTGCCACCGTGGTGTGAGTCGATCCTCGGCGTGAAAGATGAGCCAGTGCAGGGCAAAGAGGTTCCTCTGGAATGGACTGAGACATCTGGGGGACTCTTGGAATGGTGGTACGACCATGGAGTTCCTCTCGCCTTTCCTGTTGAGAGTGCCTCCGCTTGAGATGCGACGGGAACGCCGGGAATTCTTTCCCATTGAAAGCAGGGAAAGGATTCCTCATCTCGAGCAACGAGGGGGAAAGGGGGCTCCTCTGGATGTGGGCGGGACGATCGTGCTTCCTCTCGAGTGGAGACGGGTATGGCAGTGAACTTCTTGAGTTGCAGCAAGGGTGTGAAAGACCATTTCGAAGTTCCAGAGGTTAGGTGTCATTAGTATCCAGACGCCTCATCGGAAATAGGCCTCATCTCGCCTGGAAGGGAGAACTTCCTGGATTTTCTCGAGTTTCGGCAGGTGTTCTCGAGTTACGACGGGGACCTCAGGGACCCGCCCTGGTGGCCTCAGAAGAGGCCAGTCCCCATGCGAGTTGCTAGGGGGCCTCTCGGTATTCCTCTCCCATCGATACCGGGGCCAAAAACCTTGTGTGGAGTTAGGGCCGCAACCGAGGATTCCTTTCAGTGGCTGATATGGATCTTTGGGTACTTCTGGAGTCTCGCCAGGGGAGACAGGCCTCATCTCGAGTGGGGGCATGCAGTTGCGCTTTCCTTCCAGGCTGTAGCAGCAATGTCACGCTTCACATCGCGTGGATCAAAGGATCTGTGGTTTTCCCTCGAGGCTTTCCCACAGGGCTGTCCCACGTGCCACCGTGGTGTGAGTCGATCCTCGGCGTGAAAGATGAGCCAGTGCAGGGCAAAGAGTTTCCTCTGGAATGGACTGAGACATCTGGGGGACTCTTGGAATGGTTGTACGACCATGGAGTTCCTCTCGCCTTTCCTGTTGAGAGTGCCTCCGCTTGAGATGCGACGGGAACGCCGGGAATTCTTTCCCGTTGAAAGCAGGGAAAGGATCGCTCATTTCAAGCTAGGAGGGGGAAACGGGGCTCCTCAGGATGTGGGCGGGACCATCGTGCTTCCTCTAGAGTGGAGACGGGTATGGCGGTGAAATTCTTGAGTTGCAGCAAGGTTGTGAAAGACCCTTTCGAAGTTCCAGAGTTTAGGTGTCATTAGACTCCAGACGCCTCATCGGAAATAGGCCTCATCTCGCCTGGAAGGGAGAACTTCCTGGATTTTCTCGAGTTGTGGCAGGTGTTCTCGAGTTACGACGGGGACCTCAGGGACCCGCCCTGGTGGCCTCAGGAGAGGCCAGTCCCCATGCGAGTTGCTAGGGGCCCTCTCGGGATTCCTCTCCCGTCGATACTGGGGCCAAAAACCTTGTGTGGTGTCAAGGCCGGAACCGAGGATTTCTCTCAGGGGCTGACATGGATCTTTGGGTACTTCTGGAGTCTCCCCAGGGGAGTCAGGCCTTGTCTCGAGTCGGGGCATGCACGTGCGCTTTCCTTCCAGGCGGTAGCAGCAATGTCACGCTTCCCGTCGCGTGGATCAAAGGATCTGTGGTTTTCCCTCGAGGCTTTCCCTCGAGGCTTTCCCACAGGGCTGTCCCACGTGCCACCGTGGTGTGAGTCGATCCTCGGCGTGAAAGATGAGCCAGTGTAGGGCAAAGAGCTTCCTCTGGAATGGACTGAGACATCTGGGGGACTCTTGGAATGGTGGTACGACCATGGAGTTCCTCTCGCCTTTCCTGTTGAGAGTGTCTCCTCTTGAGATGCGACGGGAACGCCGGGAATTCTTTCCCGTTGAAAGCAGGGAAAGGATCCCTCATCTCGAGCTACGAGGGGAAACGGGGCTCCTCTGGATGTGGGCGGGACGATCGTGCTTCCTCTCGAGTGGAGACGGGTATGGCGGTGAACTTCTTGAGTTGCAGCTAGGGTGTGAAAGACCCTTTCGAAGTTCCAGAGGTTAGGTGTCATTAGTCTCCAGACGCCTCATCGGAAATAGGCCTCATCTCGCCTGGAAGGGAGAACTTCCTGGATTTTCTCGAGTTGCGGCAGGTGTTCTCGAGTTACGACGGGGACCTCTGGGACCCGCCCTGGTGACCTCAGGAGAGGCCAGTCCCCATGCGAGTTGCTAGGGGGACTCTCGGGATTCCTCTCCCGTCGATACCCGGGCCAAAAACCTTGTGTGGAGTCAGGGCCGGAACCGAGAATTCCTCTCACGGGCTGATATGGATCTTTGGGTACTTCTGGAGTCTCGCCAGGGGAGACAGGCCTTATCTCGACTGGGTGCATGCACGTGCGCTTTCCTTCCAGGCTGTAGCAGCAATGTCACGCTTCCCATCGCGTGGATCAAAGGATCTGTGGTTTTCCCTCGAGGCTTTCCCTCGAGGCTTTCCCACAGGGCTGTCCCACGTGCCACCGTGGTGTGAGTCGATCCTCGGCGTGAAAGATGAGCCAGTGCAGGGCAAAGAGGTTCCTCTGAAATGGACTGAGACATCTGGGGGACTCTTGGAATGGTGGTACGACCATGGAGTTCCTCTCGCCTTTCCTGTTGAGAGTGCCTCCTCTTGAGATGCGACGGGAACGCCGGGAATTCTTTCCCGTTGAAAGCAGGGAAAGGATCGCTCATCTCGCGCTAGGAGGGGGAAACGGGGCTCCTCTGGATGTGGGCGGGACCATCGTGCTTCCTCTAGAGTGGAGACGGGTATGGCGGTGAACTTCTTGAGTTGCAGCAAGGGTGTGAAAGACCCTTTCGAAGTTCCAGAGTTTAGGTGTCATTAGTCTCCAGACGCCTCATCGGAAATAGGCCTCATCTCGCCTGGAAGGGAGAACTTCCTGGATTTTCTCGAGTTGCGGCAGGTGTTTTCGAGTTACGACGGGGACCTCAGGGTCCCGCCCTGGTGGCCTCAGGAGAGGCCAGTCCCCATGCGAGTTGCTAGGGGGCCTCTCGGGATTCCTCTCCCGTCGATACCGGGGCCAAAAACCTTGTGTGGAGTCAGGGCCGGAACCGAGGATTCCTCTCAGGGGCTGACATGGATCTTTGGGTACTTCTGGAGTCTCCCCAGGGGAGTCAGGCCTCGTCTCGAGTGGGGGCATGCACGTGCGCTTTCCTTCAAGGCTGTAGCAGCAATGTCACGCTTCCCGTGGCGTGAATCAAACGATCTGTGGTTTTCCCTCGAGGCTTTCCCTCGAGGCTTTCCCACAGGGCTGTCCCACGTGCCACCGTGGTGTGAGTCGATCCTCGGCGTGAAAGATGAGCCAGTGCAGGGCAAAGAGGTTCCTCTGGAATGGACTGAGACATCTGGGGGACTCTTGAAATGGTGGTACGACCATGCAGTTCCTCACGCCTTTCTTGTTGAGAGTGCCTCCTCTTGAGATGCGACGGGAACGCCGGGAATTCTTTCCCGTTGAAAGCAGGGAAAGGATCCCTCATCTCGAGCTACGAGGGGGAAACGGGGCTCCTCTGGATGTGGGCGGGACCATCGTGCTTCCTCTCGAGTGGAGACGGGTATGGCGGTGAACTTCTTGAGTTGCAGCAAGGGTGTGAAAGACCCTTTCGAAGTTCCAGAGGTTAGGTGTCATTAGTCTCCAGACGCCTCATCGGAAATAGGCCTCATCTCGCCTGGAAGGGAGAAATTCCTGGATTTTCTCGAGTTGCGGCAGGTGTTCTCGAGTTACGACGGGAACCACAGGGACCCGCCCTGATGGCTTCAGGAGAGGCCAGTCCCCATGCGAGTTGCTAGGGGGCCTCTCGGGATTCCTCTACCGTCGATACCAGCGCCAAAAACCTTGTGTGGAGTCAGGGCCGGAACCGAGGATTCCTCTCAGGGGCTGACATGGATGTTTGGGTACTTCTGGAGTCTCCCCAGGGGAGTCAGGCCTCGGCTCGAGTGGGTGCATGCACGTGCGCTTTCCTTCCAGGCTGTAGCAGCAATGTCACGCTTCCCGTGGCGTGGATCAAAGGATCTGTGGTTTTCCCTCGAGGCTTTCCCTCGAGGCTTTCCCACAGGGCTGTCCCACGTGCCACCGTGGTGTGAGTCGATCCTCGGCGTGAAAGATGAGCCAGTGTACGGCAAAGAGGTTCCTCTGGAATGGACTGAGACATCTGGGGGACTCTTGGAATGGTGGTACGACCATGGAGTTCCTCTCGCCTTTCCTGTTGAGAGTGCCTCCTCTTGAGATGTGACGGGAAGGCCGGGAATTCTTTGCGTTGAAAGCAGGGAAAGAATCCCTCATCTCGAGCTTCGAGGGGAAAACGGGGCTCCTCTGGATGTGGGCGGGACCATCGTGCTTCCTCTCGAGTGGAGACGGGTATGGCGGTGAACTTC
Source organism: Capricornis sumatraensis (assembly GCF_032405125.1). Taxonomy (NCBI): domain Eukaryota; kingdom Metazoa; phylum Chordata; class Mammalia; order Artiodactyla; family Bovidae; genus Capricornis; species Capricornis sumatraensis. Next base: position 6,420,039 of record NW_027184617.1, on the reverse strand, counting down.
TTGAGTTGCAGCAAGGGTGTGAAAGACCCTTTCGAAGTTCCAGAGGTTAGGTGTCATTCGTCTCCAGACGCATCATCGGAAATAGGCCTCATCTCGCCTAGAAGGGAGAACTTCCTGGATATTCTCGAGTTGTGGCAGGTGTTCTCGAGTTATGACGGGGACCTCAGGGACCCGCCCTGGTGGCCTCAGTAAAGGCCAGTCCCCATGCGAGTTGCTAGGGGGCCTCTCGGGATTACTCTCCCGTCGATACCGGGGCCAAAAACCTTGTCTGGAGTCAGGGCCGGAACCGAGGATTCCTCTCAGGGGCTGACATGGATCTTTGGGTATTTCTGGAGTCTCCCCAGGGGAGTCAGGCCTCGTCTCGAGTGGGGGCATGCACGTGTGCTTTCCTTCCAGGCTGTAGCAGCAATGTCACGCTTCCCGTGGCGTGGATCAAAGGATCTGTGGTTTTCCCTCGAGGCTTTCCCACAGGGCTGTCCCACGTGCCACTGTGGTGTGAGTCGACTTCTCCGTGAAAGATGAGCCAGTGCAGGGCAAAGAGGTTCCTCTGGAATGGAATGAGACATCTGGGGGACTCTTGGAATGGTGGTACGGCCATGGAGTTCCTCTCGCCTTTCCTGTTGAGAGTGCCTCCTCTTGAGATGCGACGGGAACGCAGGAATTCTTTCCCGTTGAAAGCAGGGAAAGGATCCCTCATCTCGATCTCCGAGGGGGAAACGGGGCTCCTCTGGATGGGGGCGGGACCATCGTTCTTCCTCTCGAGTGGAGACGGGTATGGCGGTGAACTTCTTGAGTTGCAGCAAGGGTGTGAAAGACCCTTTCGAAGTTCCAGAGGTTAGGTGTCATTAGTCTCCAGACGCCTCATCGGAAATAGGCCTCATCTCGCTGGAAGGGAGAACTTCCTGGATTTTCTTGAGTTGCGGCAGGTGTTCTCGAGTTACGACGGGGACCTCAGGGACCCGCCCTGGTGGCCTCAGGAGAGGCCAGTCCCCATGCGAGTTGCTAGGGGGCCTCTCGAGATTCCTCTCCCGTCGATACCGGGGCCAAAAACCTTGTGTGGAGTCAGGGCCAGAACCGAGGATTCTTCTCAGGGGCTGACATGGATCTTTGGGTACTTCTGGAGTCTCCCCAGGGGAGTCAGGCCTCGTCTCGAGTGGGGGCATGCACGTGCGCTTTCCTTCCAGGCTGTAGCAGCAATGTCACGCTTCCCGTCGCGTGGATCAAAGGATCTGTGGTTTTCCCTCGAGGCTTTCCCTCGAGGCTTTCCCACAGGGCTGTCCCACGTGCCACCGTGGTGTGAGTCGATCCTCGGCGTGAAAGATGAACCAGTGCAGGGCAAAGAGGTTCCTCTGGAATGGACTGAGACATCTGGGGGACTCTTTGTATGGTGGTACGACCATGGAGTTCCGCTCGCCTTTCCTGTTGAGAGTGCCTCCTCTTGAGATGCGTCAGGAACGCCGGGAATTCTTTGCTTTGAAAGCAGTGAAAGGATCCCTCATCTCGAGCTAGGAGGGGGAAACGGGGCTCCTCTGGATGTGGGCGGGACCATCGTGCTTCCTCTCGTGTGGAGACGGGTATGGCGGTGAACTTCTTGAGTTGCAGCAAGGGTGTGAAAGACCCTTTCGAAGTTCCAGAGGTTAGGTGTCATTAGTCTCCAGATGCCTCATCGGAAATAGGCCTCATCTCGCCTGGAAGGGAGAAATTCCTGGATTTTCTCGAGTTGCGGCAGGTGTTCTCGAGTTACGACGGGGACCTCAGGGACCCGCCCTGGTGGCCTCAGGAGAGGCCAGTCCCCATGCGAGTTGCTAGGGGGCCTCTCGGGATTACTCTCCCGTCGATACCGGGGCCAAAAACCTTGTGTAGAGTCAGGGCCGGAACCGAGGATTCCTCTCAGGGGCTGACATGGATCTTTGGGTACTTCTGGAGTCTCCCCAGGGGAGTCAGGCCTCGTCTCGAGTGGGGGCATGCACGTGCGCTTTCCTTCCAGGCTGTAGCAGCAATGTCACGCTTCCCGTCGCGTGGATCAAAGGATCTGTGATTTTCCATCGAGGCTTTCCAACAGGGCTGTCCCACGTGCCACCGTAGTGTGAGTCGATCCTCGGCGTGAAAGATGAGCCAGTGCAGGGCAAAGAGGTTCCTCTGGAATGGACTGAGACATCTGGGGGACTCTTGGAATGGTGGTACGACCATGGAGTTCCTCTCGCCTTTCCTGTTGAGAGTGCCTCCTCTTGAGATGCGACGGGAACGCCGGGAATTCTTTCCCGTTGAAAGCAGGGAAAGGATCCCTCATCTCGAGCTACGAGGGGGAAACGGGGCTCCTCTGGATGTGGGCGGGACCATCGTGCTTCCTCTCGAGTGGAGACGGGTATGGCGGTGAACTTCTTGAGTTGCAGCAAGGGTGTGAAAGACCCGTTCGAAGTTCCAGAGTTTAGGTGTCATTAGTCTCCAGACGCCTCATCGGAAATAGGCCTCATCTCGCCTGGAAGGGAGAACTTCCTGGATTTTCTCGAGTTGCGGCAGGTGTTCTCGAGTTACGACGGGGACATCAGGGACCCGCCCTGGTGGCCTCAGGAGAGGCCAGTCCCCATGCGAGTTGCTAGGGGGCCTCTCGGGATTCCTCTCCCGTCGATACCGGAGCCAAAAACCTTGTGTGGAATCAGGGCCGGAACTGAGGATTCCTCTCAGGGGCTGACATGGATCTTTGGGTACTTCTGGAGTCTCCCCAGGGGAGTCAGGGCTCGTCTCGAGTTGGGGCATGCACGTGCGCTTTCCTTCCAGGCTGTAGCAGCAATGTCACGCTTCCTGTGGCCTGGATCAAAGGATCTGTGGTTTTCCCTCGAGGCTTTCCCTCGAGGCTTTCCCACAGGGCTGTCGCACGTGCCACCGTGGTGTGAATCGATCCTCGGCGTGAAAGATGAGCCAGTGCAGGGCAAAGAGGTTCCTCTGGAATGGACTGAGACATCTGGGGGACTCTTGGAATGGTGGTACGACCATGGAGTTCCTTTTGCCTTTCCTGTTGAGAGTGCCTCCTCTTGAGATGCGACGGGAACGCCGGGAATTCTTTCCCGTTGAAAGCAGGTAAAGGATCCCTCATCTCGAGCTACGATGGGGAAACGGGGCTCCTCTAGATGTGGGCGGGACCATCGTGTTTCCTCTCGAGTGGAGACGGGTATGGCGGTGAACTTCTTGAGTTGCAGCAAGGGTGTGAAAAACCCTTCCGAAGTTCCAGAGGTTTGGTGTCATTAGACTCCAGACGCCTCATCGGAAATAGGCCTCATCTCGCCTGGAAGGGAGAACTTCCTGGATTTTCTCGAGTTGCGGCAGGTGTTCTCGAGTTACGACGGGGACCTCAGGGACCCGCCCTGGTGGCCTCAGGAGAGGCCAGTCCCCATGAGAGTTGCTAGGGGGCCTCTCGGGATTCCTCTCCCGTCGATACCGGGGCCAAAAACCTTGTGTGGAGTCAGGGCCGGAACCGAGGATTCCTCTCAGGGGCTGACATGGATCTTTGGGTACTTCTGGAGTCTCCCCAGGGGAGTCAGGCCTCGTCTCGAGTGGGGGCATGCACGTGCGCTTTCCTTCCAGGCTGTAGCAGCAATGTCACGCTTCCCGTCGCGTGGATCAAAGGATCTGTGGTTTTTCCTCGAGGCTTTCCTCGAGGCTTTCCCACAGGGCTGCCCCACGTGCCACCGTGGTGTGAGTCGATCCTCGGCGTGAAAGATGAGCCAGTGCAGGGCAAAGAGGTTCCTCTGGAATGGACTGAGACATCTGGGGGACTCTTGGAATGGTGGTACGACCATGGAGTTCCTCTCGCCTTTCCTGTTGAGAGTGCCTCCTCTTGAGATGCGACGGGAACGCCGGGAATTCTTTCCCGTTGAAAGCAGGGAAAGGATCCCACATCTCGAGCTACGATGGGGAAACGGGGCTCCTCTGGATGTGGGCGGGACCATCGTGTTTCCTCTCGAGTGGAGACGGGTATGGCGGTGAACTTCTTGAGTTGCAGCAAGGGTGTGAAAGACCCTTTCGAAGTTCCAGAGGTTTGGTGTCATTAGACTCCAGATGCCTCATCGGAAATAGGCCTCATCTCGCCTGGAAGGGTGAACTTCCTGGATTTTCTCGAGTTGCAGCAGGTGTTCTCGAGTTACGACGGGGACCTCAGGGACCCGCCCTGGTGGCCTCAGGAGAGGCCAGTCCCCATGCGAGTTGCTAGGGGGCCTCTCGGGATTCCTCTCCCGTCGATACCGGGGATAAAAACCTTGTGTGGAGTCAGGGCCGGAACCGAGGATTCCTCTCAGAGGCTGACATGGATCTTTGGGTACTTCTGGAGTCTTCCCAGGGGAGTCAGGCCTCGTCTCGAGTGGGGGCATGCACGTGCGCTTTCCTTCCAGGCTGTAGCAGCAATGTCACGCTTCCCTTCGCGTGGATCAAAGGATCTGTGGTTTTCCCTCGAGGGTTTCCCTCTAGCCTTTCCCGCAGGGCTGTCCCACGTGCCACCGAGGTGTGAGTCGATCCTGGCGTGAAAGATGAGCCAGTGCAGGGCAAAGAGGTTCCTCTGGAATGGACTGAGACATCTGGGGGACTCTTGGAATGGTGGTACGACCATGGAGTTCCTCTCGCCTTTACTGTTGAGAGTGCCTCCTCTTGAGATGCGACGGGAACGCCGGGAATTCGTTCCCGTTGAAAGCAGGGAAAGGATCCCTCATCTCGAGCTACGAGGGGGAAACGGGGCTCCTCTGGATGTGGGCGGGACCATCGTGCTTCCTCTCGAGTGGAGACGGGTATGGCGGTGAACTTCTTGAGTTGCAGCAAGGGTGTGAAAGACCCTTTCGAAGTTCCAGAGGTTAGGTGTCATTAGTCTCCAGACGCCTCATCGGAAATAAGCCTCATCTCGCCTGGAAGGGAGAACCTCCTGGATTTTCTCGAGTTGCGGCAGGTGTTCTCGAGTTACGACGGGGACCTCAGGGACCCGCCCTGGTGGCCTCAGGAGAGGCCAGTCCCCATGCGAGTTGCTGGGAGGCCTCTCGGGATTCCTCTCCCGTCGATACTGGCGCCAAAAACCTTGTGTGGAGTCAGGGCCGGAACCGAGAATTCCTCTCAATGGCTGACATGGATCTTTGGGTACTTCAGGAGTCTCCCCAGGGGAGTCAGGCCTCGTCTCGAGTGGGGGCCTGCACGTGCACTTTCCTTCCAGGCTGTAGCAGCAATGTCACGCTTCCCGTCGCGTGGATCAAAGGATCTGTGGTTTTCCCTCGAGGCTTTCCCACAGGGCTGTCCCACGTGCCACCGTGGTGTGAGTCGATCCTCGGCGTGAAAGATGAGCCAGTGCAGGGCAAAGAGGTTCCTCTGGAATGGACTGAGACATCTCGGGGATTCTTGGAATGGTGGTACGGCCATGGAGTTCCGCTCGCCTTTCCTGTTGAGAGTGCCTCCTCTTGAGATGCGACGGGAACGCCGGGAATTCTTTCCCGTTGAAAGCAGGGAAAGGATCCCTCATCTCGAGCTACGAGGGGGAAACGGGGCTCCTCTGGATGTGGGCGGGACCATCGTGCTTCCTCTCGAGTGGAGACGGGTATGGCGGTGAACTTCTTGAGTTGCAGCAAGGGTGTGAAAGACCCTTTCGAAGTTCCAGAGGTTAGGTGTCATTAGTCTCCAGACGCCTCATCGGAAATAGGCCTCATCTCGCCTGGAAGGGAGAACTTCCTGGATTTTCTCGAGTTGCGGCAGGTGTTCTCGAGTTACGACGGGGACCTCAGGGACCCGCCCTGGTGGCCTCAATAGAGAACAGTCCCCATGCGTCTTGCTAGGTAGCCTCTCGTGATTCTTCTCCCGTCGATACCGGGGCCAAAAAACTTGTGTGGAGTCAGGGCCGGAACCGAGGATTCCTCTCAGGGGCTGACATGGATCTTTGGGTACTTCTGGAGTCTCCCCAGCTGAGTCAGGCCTCGTCTCGAGTGGGGTCATGCACGTGCGCTTTCCTTCGAGGCTGTAGCAGCAATGTCACGCTTCCCGTGGCGTGGATCAAAGGATCTGTGGTTTTCCCTCGAGGCTTTCCCTCGAGGCTTTCCCACAGGGCTGTCCCACGTGCCACCGTGGTGTGAGTCGATCCTCGGCGTGAAAGATGAGCCAGTGCAGGGCAAAGAGGTTCCTCTGGAATGGACTGAGACATCTGGGGGACTCTTGGAATGGTGGTACGACCATGGAGTTCCTCTCGCCTTTCCTGTTGAGAGTGCCTCCTCTTGAGATGTGACGGGAACGCCGGGAATTCTTTCCCGTTGAATGCAGGGAAAGGATCACTCATCTCGAGCTACGAGGGGGAAACGGGGCTCCTCTGGATGTGGGCGGGACCGTCGTGCTTCCACTCGAGTGGAGATGGGTATGGCGGTGAACTTCTTGAGTTGCAGCAAGGGTGTGAAAGACCCTTTCGAAGTTCCAGAGGTTAGGTGTCATTACTCTCCAGACGCCTCATCGGAAATAGGCCTCATCTGGCCTGTAAGGGAGAACTTCCTGGATTTTCTTGAGTTGCGGCAGGTGTTCTCGAGTTACGATGGGGAACTCAGGGACCCGTCCTGGTGGCCTCAGGAGAGGCCAGTCCCCATGCGAGTTGCTAGGGGGCCTCTCGGGATTCCTCTCCCGTCGATACCGGGGCCAAAAACCTTGTGTGGAGTCAGGGCCGGAACCGAGGATTCCTCTCAGGGGTGACATGGTTCTCTGGGTACTTCTGGAGACTCCCCAGGGGAGTCAGGCCTCGTCTCGAGTGGGGGCATGCACGTGCGCTTTCCTTCCAGGCTGTAGCAGCAATGTCACGCTTCCCGTCGCGTGGATCAAAGGATCTGTGGTTTTCCCTCGAGGCTTTCCCTCGAGGCTTTCCCACAGGAATGTCCCACGTGCCACCGTGGTGTGAGTCGATCCTCGGCGTGAAAGATGAGCCAGTACAGGTCAAAGAGGTTCCTCTTGAATGGACTGAGACATCTGGGGGACTCTTGGAATGGTGGTACGACCATGGAGTTCCTCTCGCCTTTTCTGTTGAGAGTGCTTCCTCTTGAGATGCGACGGGAACGCTGGGAATTCTTTCCCGTTGAAAGCAGGGAAAGGATCCCTCATCTCGAGCTACGAGGGGGAAACGGGGCTCCTCTGGATGTGGGCGGGACCATCGTGCTTCCTCTAGATTGGAGACGGGTATGGCGGTGAACTTCTTGAGTTGCAACAAGGGTGTGAAAGACCCTTTCGAAGTTCCAGAGGTTAGGTGTCATTAGTCTCCAGACGCCTCATCGGAAATAGGCCTCATCTCGCCTGGAAGGGAGAACTTCCTGGATTTTCTCGAGTTGCGGGAGGTGTTCTAGAGTTAAGACGGGGACCTCAGGGACCCGCCCTGGTGGCCTCAATAGAGAACAGTCCCCATGCGTCTTGCTAGGTGGCCTCTCGTGATTCTTCTCCCGTCGATACCGGGGCCAAAAAACTTGTGTGGAGTCAGGGCCGGAACCGAGGATTCCTCTCAGGGGCTGACATGGATCTTTGGGTACTTCTGGAGTCTCCCCAGGGGAGTCAGGCCTCGTCTCGAGTGGGGGCATGCACGTGCGCTTTCCTTCCAGGCTGTAGCAGCAATGCCATTCTTCCCGTCGCATTTATGAAAGGATCTGTGGCTTTCCCTCGAGGCTTTCCCTCGAGGCTTTCCCACAGGGCTGTCCCACGTGGCACCGTGGTGTGAGTCGATCCTCGGCGTGAAAGATGAGCCAGTGCAGGTCAAAGAGGTTCCTCTGGAATGGACTGAGACATCTAGGGGACTCTAGGAATGGTGGTACGACCATGGAGTTCCTCTCGCCTTTCCTGTTGAGATTGCCTCCTCTTGAGATGCGACGGGAATGATGGGAATTTTTTCCCGTTGAAAGCAGGGAAACGATCCCTCATCTCGAGCTCCGAGGGGGAAACGGGGCTCCTCTGGATTAGGGCGGGACCATCGTGCTTCCTCTCGAGTGGAGACTGGTATGGCGGTGAACTTCTTGAGTTGCAGCAAGGGTGTGAAAGACCCTTTCGAAGTTCCAGAGGTTAGGTGTCATTAGTCTCCAGATGCCTCATCGGAAATAGGCCTCATCTCGCCTGGAAGGGAGAACTTCCTGGATTTTCTCGAGTTGCGGCAGGTGTTCTCGAGTTACGACGGGGACCTCAGGGACCCGCCCTGGTGGCCTAAGGAACGGAGAGTCCCCATGGGAGTTGCTAGGGGGCCTCTCGGGATTCCTCTCCCGTCGATACTGGGGCCAAAAACCTTGTGTGGAGTCAGGGCCGGAACCGAGGATTCCTCTCAGGGGCTGACATGGATCTTTGGGTACTTCTGGAGTCTCCCCAGGGGAGTCAGGCCTCGTCTCGGGTGGGGGCATGCACGTGCGCTTTCCTTCCAGGCTGTAGCAGCAATGTCACGTTTCCTGTCGCGGGGATCAAAGGATCTGTGGTTTTCCCTCGAGGCATTCCCTCGAGGCTTTCCCACAGGGCTGTCCCACGTGCCACTGTGGTGTGAGTCAATCCTCGGCGTGAAAGATGAGCCAGTGCAGGGTAAAGAGGTTCCTCTGGAATGTACTGAGACATCTGGGGGACTCTTGGAATGGTGGTACGACCATGGAGTTCCTCTCGCCTTTCCTGTTGAGAGTGCCTCCTCTTGAGATGCGACGGGAACGCCGGGAATTCTTTTCCGTTGAAAGCAGGGAAAGGATCCCTCATCTCGAGCTCCGAGGGGGAAACGGGGCTCCTCTGGATGTGGGCGGGACCATCGTGCTTCCTCCCGACTGGAGACGGGTATGGCGGTGAAATTCTTGAGTTGCAGCAAGGTTGTGAATGACCCTTTCGAAGTTCCAGAGGTTAGGTGTCATTAGGCTCCAGACGCCTCATCGGAAATAGGCCTCATCTCGCCTGGAAGGGAGAACTTCCTGGATTTTCTCGAGTTGCGGCAGGTGTTCTCGAGTTACGACGGGGACCTCAGGGACCCGCCCTGGTGGCCTCAGGAGAGGCCAGTCCCCATGCGAGTTGCTAGGGGGCCTCTCGGGATTCCTCTCCCGTCGATACCGGGGCCAAAAACCTTCTGTGGAGTCAGGCCCGGAACCGAGGATTCCTGTCAGGGGCTGACATGGATCTTTTGGTACTTCTGGAGTCTCCCCAGGGGAGTCAGGCCTCGTCTTGAGTGGGAGCATGCACGTGCGCTTTCCTTCCAGGCTGTAGCAGCAATGTCACGCTTCCCGTCGCGTGGATCAAAGGATCTGTGGTTTTCCCTCGAGGCTTTCCCTCGAGGCTTTCCCACAGGGCTGTCCCACGTGCCACCGTGGTGTGAGTCGATCCTCGGCGTGAAAGATGAGCCAGTGCAGGGCAAAGAGGTTCCTCTGGAATGGACTGATACATCTGGGGGACTCTTGGAATGGTGGTACGACCATGGAGTTCCTCTCGCCTTTCCTGTTGAGAGTGCCTCCTCTTGAGATGCGACGGGAACGCCGGGAATTCTTTCCCGTTGAAAGCAGGGAAAGGATCCCTCATCTCGAGCTAAGAGGGGGAAACGGGGCTCCTCTGGATGTGGGCGGGACCATCGTGCTTCCTCCCGAGTGGAGACGGGTATGGCGGTGAACTTCTTGAGTTGCAGCAAGGGTGTGAATGACCCTTTCGAAGTTCCAGAGGTTAGGTGTCATTAGGCTCCAGACGCCTCATCGGAAATAGGCCTCATCTCGCCTGGAAGGGAGAACTTCCTGGATTTGCTCGAGTTGCGGCAGGTGTTCTCGAGTTACGACGGGGACCTCAGGGACCCGCCCTGGTGGCCTCAGGAGAGGCCAGTCCCCATGCGAGTTGCTAGGGGGCCTCTCGGGATTCCTCTCCCGTCGATACCGGGGCCAAAAACCTTCTGTGGAGTCAGGCCCGGAACCGAGGATTTCTCTCACGGGCTGATATGGATCTTTGGGTACTTCTGGAGTCTCGCCAGGGGAGACAGGCCTCATCTCGAGTGGGGGCATGCTCGTGCGTTTTCCTTCCAGGCTGTAGCAGCAATGTCACGCTTCCCATCGCGTGGATCAAAGGATCTGTGGTTTTCCCTCGAGGCTTTCCCTCGAGGCTTTCCCACAGGGCTGTCCCACGTGCCACCGTGGTGTGAGTCGATCCTCGGCGTGAAAGATGAGCCAGTGCAGGGCAAAGAGGTTCCTCTGGAATGGACTGAGACATCTGGGGGACTCTTGGAATGGTGGTACGACCATGGAGTTCCTCTCGCCTTTCCTGTTGAGAGTGCCTCCTCTTGAGATGCGACGGGAACGCCGGGAATTCTTTCCCGTTGAAAGCAGGGAAAGGATCCCTCATCTCGAGCTAAGAGGGGGATACGGGGCTCCTCTGGATGTGCGCGGGATCATCGTGCTTCCTCTCGAGTGGAGATGGGTATGGCTGTGAACTTCTTGAGTTGCCGCAAGGGTGTGAAAGACCCTTTCGAATTTCCAGAGGTTAGGTGTCATTTCTCTCCAGACGCCTCATCGGAAATTGGCCTCATCTCGCCTGTAAGGGAGAACTTCCTGGATTTTCTCGAGTTGCGGCAGGTGTTCTCGAGATACGACGGGGACATCAGGGACCCGCTAGGTGGCCTCTGGAAAAGCCAGTCCCCATGCGAGTTGCTAGGGGGCCTCTAGGGATTCCTCTCCCGTCGATACTGGGGCCAAAAACCTTGTGTGGAGTCAGGGCTGGAACCGAGGATTCCTCTCAGGGGCTGACATGAATCTTTGAGTACTTCTGGAGTCTCCCCAGGGGAGTCAGGCCTCGTCTCGAGTGGGGGCATGGACGTGCGATTTCCTTCCAGGCTGTAGCAGCAATGTCACGCTTCTCGTCGCGTGGATCAAAGGATCTGTGGTTTTCCCTCGAGGCTTTCCCTCGAGGCTTTCCCACAGGGCTTTCCCACGGGCCACCGTGGTGTGAGTCGATCCTCGGCGTGAAAGATGAGCCAGTGCAGGGCAAAGAGGTTCCTCTGGAATGGACTGAGACATCTGGGGGACTCTTGGAATGGTGGTACGACCATGGAGTTCCTCTCGCCTTTCCTGTTGAGAGTGCCTCCTCTTGAGATGCGACGGGAACGCCGGGAATTCTTTCCCGTTGAAAGCAGGGAAAGGATCCCTCATCTCGAGATACGAGGGGGAAACGGGGCTCCTCTGGATGTGGGCGGGACCATCGTGCTTCCTCCCGAGTGGAGACGGGTATGGCGGTGAACTTCTTGAGTTGCAGCAAGGGTGTGAATGACCCTTTCGAAGTTCCAGAGGTTAGGTGTCATTAGTCTCCAGACGCCTCATCGGAAATAGGCCTCATCTGGCCTGGAAGGGAGAACTTCCTGGATTTGCTCGAGTTGCGGCAGGTGTTCTCGAGTTACGACGGGGACCTCAGGGACCCGCCATGGTGGCCTCAGGAGAGGCCAGTCCCCATGCTAGTTGCTAGGGGGCCCCTCGGGATTCCTCTCCCTTCGATACCGGGGCCAAAAACCTTGTGTGGAGTCAGGGCCGGAACCGAGGATTCCTCTCAGGGGCTGACATGGATCTTTGGGTACTTCTGGAGTCTCCCCAGGGGAGTCAGGCCTCGTCTCGAGTGGGGGCATGCACGTGCTCTTTCCTTCCAGGCTGTAGCAGCAATGTCATTCTTCCCGTCGCATTTATCAAAGGATCTGTGGCTTTCCCTCGAGACTTCCCCTCGAGGCTTTCCCACAGGGCTGTCCCACGTGCCACCGTGGTGTGAGTCGATCCTCGGCGTGAAAGATGAGCCAATGCAGGGCAAAGAGGTTCCTCTGGAATTGACTGAGACATCTGGGGGAAGCTTGGAATGGTGGTACGACCATGGAGTTCCTCTCGCCTTTCCTGTTGAGAGTGCCTCCACTTGAGATGCGACGGGAACGCCGGGAAATCTTTCCCGTTGAAAGCAGGGAAAGGATCCCTCATCTCAAGCTCCGAGGGGGAAACGGGGCTCCTCTGGATGTGGGCGGGACCATCGTGCTTCCTCCCGAGTGGAGACGGATATTTCGGTGAACTTCTTGAGTTGCAGCAAGGGTGTGAATGACCCTTTCGAAGTTCCTGAGGTTAGGTGTCATTAGTCTCCAGACGCCTCATCGGAAATAGGCCTCATCTCGCCTGGAAGGGAGAACTTCCTGGATTTGCTCGAGTTGCGGCAGGTGTTCTCGAGTTACGACGGGGACCTCAGGGACCCGCCCTGGTGGCCTCAGGAGAGGCCATTCCCCATGCTAGTTGCTAGGGGGCCCCTCGGGATTCCTCTCCCGTCGATACCGGGGCCAAAAATCTTGTGTGGAGTCAGGGCCGGAACCGAGGATTCCTCTCAGGGGCTGACATGGATCTTTGGGTACTTCTGGAGTCTCCCCAGGGGAGTCAGGCCTCGTTTCGAGTGGGGGCATGCACGTGCGCTTTCCTTCCAGGCTGTAGCAGCAATGTCATTCTTCCCGTCGCATTTATCAAAGGATCTGTGGCTTTCCCTCGAGGCTTTCCCTCGAGGCTTTCCCACAGGGCTGTCCCACGTGCCACCGTGGTGTGAGTCGATCCTCGGCGTGAAAGATGAGCCAGTGCAGGTCAAAGAGGTTCCTCTGGAATGGACTGAGACATCTGGGGGACTCTTGGAATGGTGGTACGACCATGGAGTTCCTCTCGCCTTTCCTGTTGAGAGTGCCTCCTCCTGAGATGCGACGGGAATGCTGGGAATTTTTTCCTGTTGAAAGCAGGGAAACGATCCCTCATCTCGAGCTCCGAGGGGGAAACGGGGCTCCTCTGGATGTGGGCGGGACCATCGTGCTTCCTCTCGAGTGGAGACGGGTATGCCGGTGAACTTCTTGAGTTGCAGCAAGGGTTTGAAAGACCCTTTCGAAGTTCCAGAGGTTAGGTGTCATTAGTCTCCAGACGCCTCATCGGAAATAGGCCTCATCTCGCCTGGAAGGGAGAACTTCTTGGATTTTCTCGAGTTGCGGCAGGTGTTCTCGAGTTACGACGGGGACCTCAGGGACCCGCCCTGGTGGCCTCAGGAACGGCCAGTCCCCATGCGAGTTGCTAGGGGGCCTCTCGGGATTCCTCTCCCATCAATACTGGGGCCAAAAACATTGTGTGGAGTCAGGGCCGGAACCGAGGATTCCTCTCAGGGGCTGACATGGATCTTTGGGTACTTCTGGAGTCTCCCCAGGGGAGTCAGGCCTCGTCTCGAGTGGGGGCATGCACGTGCGCTTTCCTTCCAGGCTGTAGCAGCAATGTCACGCTTTCCGTGGCGTGGATCAAAGGATCTGTGGTTTTCCCTCGAGGCTTTCCCTCGAGGCTTTCCCACAGGGCTGTCCCACGTGCCACTGTGGTGTGAGTCGATCCTCGGCGTGAAAGATGAGCCAGTGCAGGGCAAAGAGGTTCCTCTGGAATGGACTGAGACATCTGGGGGACTCTTGGAATGGTGGTACGACCATGGAGTTCCTCTCGCCTTTCCTGTTGAGAGTGCCTCCTCTTGAGATGCGACGGGAACGCCGGGAATTCTTTCCCGTTGAAAGCAGGGAAAGGATCCCTCATCTCGAGCTAAGAGGGGGATACGGGGCTCCTCTGGATGTGCGCGGGATCATCGTGCTTCCTCTCGAGTGGAGATGGGTATGGCTGTGAACTTCTTGAGTTGCCGCAAGGGTGTGAAAGACCCTTTCGAATTTCCAGAGGTTAGGTGTCATTTCTCTCCAGACGCCTCATCGGAAATTGGCCTCATCTCGCCTGTAAGGGAGAACTTCCTGGATTTTCTCGAGTTGCGGCAGGTGTTCTCGAGATACGACGGGGACATCAGGGACCCGCTAGGTGGCCTCTGGAAAAGCCAGTCCCCATGCGAGTTGCTAGGGGGCCTCTAGGGATTCCTCTCCCGTCGATACTGGGGCCAAAAACCTTGTGTGGAGTCAGGGCCGGAACCGAGGATTCCTCTCAGGGGCTGACATGAATCTTTGAGTACTTCTGGAGTCTCCCCAGGGGAGTCAGGCCTCGTCTCGAGTGGGGGCATGGACGTGCGATTTCCTTCCAGGCTGTAGCAGCAATGTCACGCTTCTCGTCGCGTGGATCAAAGGATCTGTGGTTTTCCCTCGAGGCTTTCCCTCGAGGCTTTCCCACAGGGCTTTCCCACGGGCCACCGTGGTGTGAGTCGATCCTCGGCGTGAAAGATGAGCCAGTGCAGGGCAAAGAGGTTCCTCTGGAATGGACTGAGACATCTGGGGGACTCTTGGAATGGTGGTACGACCATGGAGTTCCTCTCGCCTTTCCTGTTGAGAGTGCCTCCTCTTGAGATGCGACGGGAACGCCGGGAATTCTTTCCCGTTGAAAGCAGGGAAAGGATCCCTCATCTCGAGATACGAGGGGGAAACGGGGCTCCTCTGGATGTGGGCGGGACCATCGTGCTTCCTCCCGAGTGGAGACGGGTATGGCGGTGAACTTCTTGAGTTGCAGCAAGGGTGTGAATGACCCTTTCGAAGTTCCAGAGGTTAGGTGTCATTAGTCTCCAGACGCCTCATCGGAAATAGGCCTCATCTGGCCTGGAAGGGAGAACTTCCTGGATTTGCTCGAGTTGCGGCAGGTGTTCTCGAGTTACGACGGGGACCTCAGGGACCCGCCATGGTGGCCTCAGGAGAGGCCAGTCCCCATGCTAGTTGCTAGGGGGCCCCTCGGGATTCCTCTCCCTTCGATACCGGGGCCAAAAACCTTGTGTGGAGTCAGGGCCGGAACCGAGGATTCCTCTCAGGGGCTGACGTGGATCTTTGGGTACTTCTGGAGTCTCCCCAGGGGAGTCAGGCCTCGTCTCGAGTGGGGGCATGCACGTGCTCTTTCCTTCCAGGCTGTAGCAGCAATGTCATTCTTCCCGTCGCATTTATCAAAGGATCTGTGGCTTTCCCTCGAGACTTCCCCTCGAGGCTTTCCCACAGGGCTGTCCCACGTGCCACCGTGGTGTGAGTCGATCCTCGGCGTGAAAGATGAGCCAATGCAGGGCAAAGAGGTTCCTCTGGAATTGACTGAGACATCTGGGGGAAGCTTGGAATGGTGGTACGACCATGGAGTTCCTCTCGCCTTTCCTGTTGAGAGTGCCTCCACTTGAGATGCGACGGGAACGCCGGGAAATCTTTCCCGTTGAAAGCAGGGAAAGGATCCCTCATCTCAAGCTCCGAGGGGGAAACGGGGCTCCTCTGGATGTGGGCGGGACCATCGTGCTTCCTCCCGAGTGGAGACGGATATTTCGGTGAACTTCTTGAGTTGCAGCAAGGGTGTGAATGACCCTTTCGAAGTTCCTGAGGTTAGGTGTCATTAGTCTCCAGACGCCTCATCGGAAATAGGCCTCATCTCGCCTGGAAGGGAGAACTTCCTGGATTTGCTCGAGTTGCGGCAGGTGTTCTCGAGTTACGACGGGGACCTCAGGGACCCGCCCTGGTGGCCTCAGGAGAGGCCATTCCCCATGCTAGTTGCTAGGGGGCCCCTCGGGATTCCTCTCCCGTCGATACCGGGGCCAAAAATCTTGTGTGGAGTCAGGGCCGGAACCGAGGATTCCTCTCAGGGGCTGACATGGATCTTTGGGTACTTCTGGAGTCTCCCCAGGGGAGTCAGGCCTCGTTTCGAGTGGGGGCATGCACGTGCGCTTTCCTTCCAGGCTGTAGCAGCAATGTCATTCTTCCCGTCGCATTTATCAAAGGATCTGTGGCTTTCCCTCGAGGCTTTCCCTCGAGGCTTTCCCACAGGGCTGTCCCACGTGCCACCGTGGTGTGAGTCGATCCTCGGCGTGAAAGATGAGCCAGTGCAGGTCAAAGAGGTTCCTCTGGAATGGACTGAGACATCTGGGGGACTCTTGGAATGGTGGTACGACCATGGAGTTCCTCTCGCCTTTCCTGTTGAGAGTGCCTCCTCCTGAGATGCGACGGGAATGCTGGGAATTTTTTCCTGTTGAAAGCAGGGAAACGATCCCTCATCTCGAGCTCCGAGGGGGAAACGGGGCTCCTCTGGATGTGGGCGGGACCATCGTGCTTCCTCTCGAGTGGAGACGGGTATGCCGGTGAACTTCTTGAGTTGCAGCAAGGGTTTGAAAGACCCTTTCGAAGTTCCAGAGGTTAGGTGTCATTAGTCTCCAGACGCCTCATCGGAAATAGGCCTCATCTCGCCTGGAAGGGAGAACTTCTTGGATTTTCTCGAGTTGCGGCAGGTGTTCTCGAGTTACGACGGGGACCTCAGGGACCCGCCCTGGTGGCCTCAGGAACGGCCAGTCCCCATGCGAGTTGCTAGGGGGCCTCTCGGGATTCCTCTCCCATCAATACTGGGGCCAAAAACATTGTGTGGAGTCAGGGCCGGAACCGAGGATTCCTCTCAGGGGCTGACATGGATCTTTGGGTACTTCTGGAGTCTCCCCAGGGGAGTCAGGCCTCGTCTCGAGTGGGGGCATGCACGTGCGCTTTCCTTCCAGGCTGTAGCAGCAATGTCACGCTTTCCGTGGCGTGGATCAAAGGATCTGTGGTTTTCCCTCGAGGCTTTCCCTCGAGGCTTTCCCACAGGGCTGTCCCACGTGCCACTGTGGTGTGAGTCGATCCTCGGCGTGAAAGATGAGCCAGTGCAGGGCAAAGAGGTTCCTCTGGAATGGACTGAGACATCTGGGGGACTCTTGGAATGGTGGTACGACCATGGTGTTCCTCTCGCCTTTCCTGTTGAGAGTGCCTCCTCTTGACATGCGACGGGAACGCCAGGAATTCTTTTCCGTTGAAAGCAGGGAAAGGATCCCTCATCTCGAGCTCCGAGGGGGAAACGGGGCTCCTCTGGATGTGGGCGGGACCATCGTGCTTCCTCCCGAGTGGAGACGGGTATGGCGGTAAACTTCTTGAGTTGCAGCAAGGGTGTGAATGACCCTTTCGAAGTTCCAGAGGTTAGGTGTCATTAGTCTCCAGACGCCTCATCGGAAATAGGCCTCATCTGGCCTGGAAGGGAGAACTTCCTGGATTTGCTCGAGTTGCGGCAGGTGTTCTCGAGTTACGACGGGGACCTCAGGGACCCGCCCTGGTGGCCTCAGGAGAGGCCAGTCCCCATGCTAGTTGCTAGTGGGCCCCTCGGGATTCCTCTCCCTTCGATACCGGGGCCAAAAACCTTGTGTGGAGTCAGGGCCGGAACCGAGGATTCCTCTCAGGGGCTGACATGGATCTTTGGGTACTTCTGGAGTCTCCCCAGGGGAGTCAGGCCTCGTCTCGAGTGGGGGCATGCACGTGCGCTTTCCTTCCAGGCTGTAGCAGCAATGTCATTTTTCCCGTCGCATTTATCAAAGGATCTGTGGCTTTCCCTCGAGACTTCCCCTCGAGGCTTTCCCACAGGGCTGTCCCACGTGCCACCGTGGTGTGAGTCGATCCTCGGCGTGAAAGATGAGCCAGTGCAGGGCAAAGAGGTTCCTCTGGAATGGACTGAGACATCTGGGGGACTCTTGGAATGGTGGTACGACCATGGAGTTCCTCTCGCCTTTCCTGTTGAGAGTGCCTCCTCTTGAGATGCGACGGGAACGCTGGGAAATCTTTCCCGTTGAAAGCAGGGAAAGGATCCCTCATCTCGAACTACGAGGGGGAAACGGGGCTCCTCTGGATGTGGGCGGGACCATCGTGCTTCCTCTCGAGTGGAGACGGGTATGGCGGTGAACTTCTTGAGTTGCAGCAATTGTGTGAAAGACCCTTTCGAAGTTCCAGAGGTTAGGTGTCATTAGTCTCCAGACGCCTCATCGGAAATAGGCCTCATCTCGCCTGGAAGGGAGAACTTCCTGGATTTTCTCGAGTTGCGGCAGGTGTTCTCGAGTTAAGACGGGGACGTTAGGGACCCGCCCTGGTGGCCTCAGGAGAGGCCAGTCCCCATGCGAGTTGCTAGGCGTCCTCTCGGGATTCCTCTCCCGTTGATACCGGGGCCAAAAACCTTGTGTGGAGTCAGGGCCGGAACCGAGGATTCCTCTCAGGGGCTGACATGTATCTTTGGGTACTTCTGGAGTCTCCCCAGGGGAGTCAGGCCTCGTCTCGAGTGGGGGCATGCACGTGCGCTTTCCTTCCAGGCTGCAGCAGCAATGTCACGCTTCCCGTCGCGTGGATCAAAGGATCTGTGGTTTTCCCTCGAGGCTTTCCCTCGAGGCTTTCCCACAGGGCTGTCCCACGTGCGACCGTGGTGTGAGTCGATCCTCGGCGTGAAAGATGAGCCAGTGCAGGGCAAAGAGGTTCCTCTGGAATGGACTGAGACATCTGAGGGACTCTTGGAATGGTGGTACGACCATGGAGTTCCTCTCGCCTTTCCTGTTGAGAGTGCCTCCTCTTGAGATGCGACGGGAACGCCGGGAACTCTTTCCCGTTGAAAGTAGGGAAAGGATCCCTCATCTCGAGCTACGAGGGGGAAACGGGGCTCCTCTGGATGTGGGCGGGACCATCGTGCTTCCTCTGGAGTTAAGACGGGTATGGCGGTGAACTTCTTGAGTTGCAGCTAGGGTGTGAAAGACCCTTTCGAAGTTCCAGAGGTTAGGTGTCATTAGTCTCCAGACGCCTCATCGGAAATAGGCCACATGTCGCCTGGAAGGGAGAACTTCCTGGATTTTCTCGAGTTGCGGCAGGTGTTCTCGAGTTACGACGGGGACCTCAGGGAACCGCCCTGGTGGCCTCAGGAGAGGCCAGTCCCCATGCAATTTGCTAGGGGGCCTCTCGGGATTCCTCTCCCGTCGATACCGGGGCCAAATACCTTGTGTGGAGTCAGGCCCGGAACCGAGGATTCCTCTCAGGGGCTGACATGGATCTTTGGGTACTTCTGGAGTCTCCCCAGGGGAGTCAGGCCTCGTCTCGAGTGGGGGCATGCACGTGCGCTTTCCTTCCAGGCTGTAGCAGCAATGTCACGCTTCCCGTCGCGTGGATCAAAGGATCTGTGGTTTTCCCTCGAGGCTTTCCCTCGAGGCTTTCCCACAGGGCTGTCCCACGTGCCACCGTGGTGTGAGTCGATCCTCGGCGTGAAAGATGAGCCAGTGCAGGGCAAAGAGGTTCCTCTGGAATGGACTGAGACATCTGGGGGACTCTTGGAATGGTGGTACGACCATGGAGTTCCTCTCGCCTTTCCTGTTGAGAGTGCCTCCTCTTGAGATGCGACGGGAACGCCGGGAATTCTTTCCCGTTGAAAGCAGGGAAAGGATCCCTCATCTCGAGCTACGAGGGGGAAACGGGGCTCCTCTGGATGTGGGCGGGACCATCGTGCTTCCTCTCGAGTGGAGACGGGTATGGCGATGAACTTCTTGAGTTGCAGCAAGGGTGTGAAAGACCCTTTCGAAGTTCCAGAGGTTAGGTGTCATTAGTCTCCAGACGCCTCATCGGAAATAGGCCTCATCTCGCCTGCAAGGGAGAACTTCCTGGATTTTCTCGAGTTGCGGCAGGTGTTCTCGAGTTACGACGGGGAACTCAGGGACCCGCCCTGGTTGCCTCAGGAGAGGCCAGTCCCCATGCGAGTTGCTAGGGGGCCTCTCGGGATTCCTCTCCCGTCGATACCGGGGCCAAAAACCTTGTGTGGAGTCAGGGCCGGAACCGAGGATTACTCTCAGGGGTGACATGTATCTTTGGGTACTTCTGGAGTCTCCCCAGGGGAGTCAGGACTCGTCTCGAGTGGGGGCATGCACGTGCGCTTTCCTTCCAGGCTGCAGCAGCAATGTCACGATTCCCGTCGCATTTATCAAAGGATCTGTGGCTTTCCCTCGAGGCTTTCCCTCGAGGCTTTCCCACAGGGCTGTCCCACGTGCCACCGTGGTGTGAGTCGATCCTCGGCGTGAAAAATGAGCCAGTGCAGGGCAAAGAGGTTCCTCTGGAATGGACTGAGACATCTGGGGGACTCTTGGAATGGTGGTACGACCATGGAGTTCCTCTCGCCTTTCCTGTTGAGAGTGCCTCCTCTTGAGATGCGACGGGAACGCCGGGAATTCTTTCCCGTTGAAAGCAGGGAAAGGATCCCTCATCTCGAGCTACGAGGGGGAAACGGGGCTCCTCTGGATGTGGGCGGGACCATCGTGCTTCCTCTCGAGTGGAGACGGGTATGGCGGTGAACTTCTTGAGTTGCAGCAAGGGTGTGAAAGACCCTTTCGAAGTTCCAGAGGTTAGGTGTCATTAGTCTCCAGACGCCTCATCGGAAATAGGCCTCATCTCGCCTGCAAGGGAGAACTTCCTGGATTTTCTCGAGTTGCGGCAGGTGTTCTCGAGTTACGACGGGGACCTCAGGGACCCGCCCTGGTTGCCTCAGGAGAGGCCAGTCCCCATGAGAGTTGCTAGGGGGCCTCTCGGGATTCCTATCCCGTCGATACCGGGGCCAAAAACCTTGTGTGGAGTCAGGGCCGGAACCGAGGATTCCTCTCAGGGGTGACATGTATCTTTGGGTACTTCTGGAGTCTCCCCAGGGGAGTCAGACCTCGTCTCGAGTGGGGGCATGCACGTGCGCTTTCCTTCCAGGCTGTAGCAGCAATGTCACGCTTCCCGTCGAGTGGATCAAAGGATCTGTGGTTTTCCCTCGAGGCTTTCCCTCGAGGCTTTCCCACAAGGCTGTCCCACGTGCCACCGTGGTGTGAGTCGATCCTCGGCGTGAAAGATGAGCCAGTGCAGGGCAAAGAGGTTCCTCTGGAATGGACTGAGACATCTGGGGGACTCTTGGAATGGTGGTACGACCATGGAGTTCCTCTCGCCTTTCCTGTTGAGAGTGCCTCCTCTTGAGATGCGACGGGAACGCTGGGAATTCTTTCCCGTTGAAAGCAGGGAAAGGATCCCTCATCTCGAGCTACGAGGGGGAAACGGGGCTCCTCTGGATGTGGGCGGGACCATCGTGCTTCCTCTCGAGTGGAGACGGGTATGGCGGTGTACTTCTTGAGTTGCAGCAAGGGTGTGAAAGACCCTTTCGAAATTACAGTGGTTAGGTGTCATTAGTCTCCAGACGCCTCATCGGAAATAGGCCTCATCTCACCTGGAAGGGAGAACTTCCTGGATTTTCTCGAGTTGCGGCAGGTGTTCTCGAGTTACGACGGGGACCTCAGGGACCCGCCCTGGTGGCCTCAGGAGAGGCCAGTCCCCATGCGAGTTGCTAGGGGGCCTCTCGGGATTCCTCTCCCGTCGATACCGGGGCCAATAACCTTGTGTGGAGTCAGGGCCCGAACCGAGGATTCCTCTCAGGGGCTGACATGGATCTTTGAGTACTTCTGGAGTCTCCACAGGGGAGTCAGGCCTCGTCTCGAGTGGGGGCATGCACGTGCGCTTTCCTTCCAGACTGTAGCAGCAATGTCACACTTCCCGTCGCGTGGATCAAAGGATCTGTGCTTTTCCCTAGAGGCTTTCCCTCGAGGCTTTCCCACAGGGCTGTCCCACGTGCCACCGTGGTGTGAGTCGATCCTCGGCGTGAAAGATGAGCCAGTGCAGGGCAAAGAGGTTCCTCTGGAATGGACTGAGACATCTGGGGGACTCTTGGAATGGTGGTACGACCATGGAGTTCCTCTCGCCTTTCCTGTTGAGAGTGCCTCCTCTTGAGATGCGACGGGAACGCCGGGAATTCTTTCCCGTTGAAAGCAGGGAAAGGATCCCTCATCTCGAGCTACGAGGGGGAAACGGGGCTCCTCTGGATGTGGGCGGGACCATCGTGCTTCCTCTCGAGTGGAGACGGGTATGGCGGTGTACTTCTTGAGTTGCAGCAAGGGTGTGAAAGACCCTTTCGAAATTACAGAGTTTAGGTGTCATTAGTCTCCAGACGCCTCATCGGAAATAGGCCTCATCTCACCTGGAAGGGAGAACTTCCTGGATTTTCTCGAGTTGCGGCAGGTGTTCTCGAGTTACGACGGGGACCTCAGGGACCCGCCCTGGTGGCCTCAGGAGAGGCCAGTCCCCATGCGAGTTGCTAGGGGGCCTCTCGGGATTCCTCTCCCGTCGATACCGGGGCCAATAACCTTGTGTGGAGTCAGGGCCCGAACCGAGGATTCCTCTCAGGGGCTGACATGGATCTTTGAGTACTTCTGGAGTCTCCACAGGGGAGTCAGGCCTCGTCTCGAATGGGGGCATGCACGTGCGCTTTCCTTCCAGACTGTAGCAGCAATGTCACACTTCCCGTCGCGTGGATCAAAGGATCTGTGCTTTTCCCTCGAGGCTTTCCCTCGAGGCTTTCCCACAGGGCTGTCCCACGTGCCACCGTGGTGTGAGTCGATCCTCGGCGTGAAAGATGAGCCAGTGCAGGGCAAAGAGGTTCCTCTGGAATGGACTGAGACATCTGGGGGACTCTTGGAATGGTGGTACGACCATGGAGTTCCTCTCGCCTTTCCTGTTGAGAGTGCCTCCTCTTGAGATGCGACGGGAACGCCGGGAATTCTTTCCCGTTGAAAGCAGGGAAAGGATCCCTCATCTCGAGCTACGAGGGGGAAACGGGGCTCCTCTGGATGTGGGCGGGACCATCGTGCTTCCTCTCGAGTGGAGACGGGTATGGCGGTGAACTTCTTGAGTTGCAGCAAGGGTGTGAAAGACCCTTTCGAAATTCCAGAGGTTAGGTGTCATTAGTCTCCAGACGCCTCATCGGAAATAGGCCTCATCTCGCCTGGAAGGGAGAACTTCCTGGATTTTCTCGAGTTGCGGCAGGTGTTCTCGAGTTACGACGGGGACCTCAGGGACCCGCCCTGGTGGCCTCAGGAGAGGCCAGTCCCCATGCGAGTTGCTAGGGGGCCTCTCGGGATTCCTCTCCCGTTCATACCGGGGCCAAGAACCTTGTGTGGAGTCAGGGCCCGAACCGAGGATTCCTCTAAGGGGCTGACATGGATCTTTGGGTACTTCTGGAGTCTCCCCAGGGGAGTCAGGCCTCGTCTCGAGTGGGGGCATTCACGTGTGCTTTCCTTCCAGGCTGTAGCAGCAATGTCACGCTTCCCGTCGCGTGGATCAAAGGATCTGTGGTTTTCCCTCGAGGCTTTCCCTCGAGGCTTTCCCACAGGGTTGTCCCACGTGCCACCGTGGTGTGAGTCGATCCTCGGCATGAAAAATGAGCCAGTGCAGGGCAGAGAGGTTCCTCTGGAATGGACTGAGACATCTGGGGGACTCTTGGAATGGTGGTACGACCATGGAGTTCCTCTCGCCTTTCCTGTTGAGAGTGCCTCCTCTTGAGATGCGACGGGAATGCCGGGAATTCTTTCCCGTTGAAAGCAGGGAAAGGATCCCTCATCTCGAGCTACGAGGGGGAAACGGGGCTCCTCTGGATATGGGCGGGACCATCGTGCTTCCTCTCCAGTGGAGACGGGTATGGCGGTGAACTTCTTGAGTTGCAGCAAGGGTGTGAAAGACCCTTTCGAAGTTCCAGAGGTTAGGTGTCATTAGTCTCCAGACGCCTCATCGGAAATAGGCTTCATCTCGCCTGGAAGGGAGAACTTCCTGGATTTTCTCGAGATGCGGCAGGTGTTCTCGAGTTACGACGGGGACCTCAGGGACCCGCCCTGGTGGCCTCAGGAACGGCCAGTCCCCATGCGAGTTGCTAGGGGGCCTCTCGGGATTCCTCTCCCGTCGATACAGGGGCCAAAAACCTTGTGTGGAGTCAGGGCCGGAACCGAGGATTCCTCTCAGGGGCTGACATGGATCTTTGGGTACTTCTGGAGTCTCCCCACTGGAGTCAGGCCTCGTTTCGAGTGGGGGCATGCACGAGCGCTTTTCTTCCAGGCTGTAGCAGCAATGTCACGCTTACCTCCGCGTGGATCAAAGGATCTGTGGTTTTCCCTCGAGGATTTCCCTCGAGGCTTTGCCACAGGGCTGTCCCACGTGCCACAGTGGTGTGAGTCGATCCTCGGCGTGAAAGATGAGCCAGTGCAGGGCAAAGAGGTTCCTCTGGAATGGACTGAGACATCTGGGGGACTCTTGGAATGGTGGTACGACCATGGAGTTCCTCTCGCCTTTCCTGTTGAGAGTGCCTCCTCTTGAGATGCGACGGGAACGCCGGGAATTCTTTCCCGTTGAAAGCAGGGAAAGGATCCCTCATCTCGAGCTATGAGGGGGAAACGGGGCTCCTCTGGATGTGGACGGGACCATCGTGCTTCCTCTCGAGTGGAGACGGGTATGGCGGTGAACTTCTTGAGTAGCAGCAAGGGTGTGAAAGACCCTTTCGAAGTTCCAGAGGTTAGGTGTCATTAGTCTCCAGACGCCTCATCGGAAATAGGCCTCATCTCGCCTGGAAGGGAGAACTTCCTGGATTTTCTCGAGTTGCGGCAGGTGTTCTGGAGTTACGACGGGGACCTCAGGGACCCGCCATGGTGGCCCCAGGAAAGGCCAGTCCCCATGCGAGTTGCTAGGGGGCCTCTCAGGATTCCTCTCCCGTCGATACCGGGGCCAAAAACCTTGTGTGGAGTCAGAGCCGGAAACGAGGTTTCCTCTCAGGGGTGACATGGATCTTTGGGTACTTCTGGAGTCTCCCTAGGGGAGTCAGGACTCGTCTCGAGTGGGGGCATGCACGTGCGCTTTACTTCCAGGCTGTAGCAGCAATGTCACGCTTCCCGTCGCGTGGATCAAAGGATCTGTGGTTTTCCCTCGAGGCTTTCCATCGAGGCTTTCCCACAGGGCTGTCCCACGTGCCACCGTGGTGTGAGTCGATCCTCGGCGTGAAAGATGAGCCAGTGCAGGGCAAAGAGCTTCCTCTCCAATGGACTGAGACATCTGGGGGACTCTTGGAATTGTGGTACGACCATGGATTTCCTCTCGCCTTTCCTGTTGAGAGTGCCTCCTCTTGAGATGCGACGGGAACGCCGGGAATTCTTTCCCGTTGAAAGCAGGGAAAGGATCCCTCATCTCGAGCTACAAGGGGGAAACGGGGCTCCTCTGGATGTGGGCGGGACCATCGTGCTTCCTCTCGAGTGGAGACGGGTATGGCGGTGAACTTCTTGAGTAGCAGCAAGGGTGTGAAAGACCCTTTCAAAGTTCCAGAGGTTAGGTGTCATTAGTCTCCAGACGCCTCATCGGAAATAGGCCTCATCTCGCCTGGAAGGGAGAACTTCCTGGATTTTCTCGAGTTGCGGCAGGTGTTCTCGAGTTACGACGGGGACCTCAGGGACCCGCCCTGGTGGCCTCAGGAGAGGCCAGTCCCCATGCGAGTTGCTAGGGGGCCTCTCAGTATTCCACTCCTGTCGATACCGGGGCAAAAAACCTTGTTTGGAGTCAGGGCCGGAACCGAGGATTCCTCTCAGGGGCTGACATGGATCTTTGGGTACTTCTGGAGTCTCCCCACTGGAGTCAGGCCTCGTTTCGAGTGGGGGCATGGACGAGCGCTTTTCTTCCAGGCTGTAGCAGCAATGTCACGCTTACCTCCGCGTGGATCAAAGGATCTGTGGTTTTCCCTCGAGGCTTTCCCTCGAGGCTTTCCCACAGGGCTGTCCCACTTGCCACCGTGGTGTGAGTCGATCCTCGGCGTGAAAGATGAGCCAGTGCAGGGCAAAGAGGTTCCTCTGGAATGGACTGAGACATCTGGGGGACTCTTGGAATGGTGGTACGACCATGGAGTTCCTCTCGCCTTTCCTGTTGAGAGTGCCTCCTCTTGAGATGCGACGGGAACGCCGGGAATTCTTTCCCGTTGAAAGCAGGGAAAGGATCCCACATCTCGAGCTACGAGGGGGAAACGGGGCTCCTCTGGATGTGGGCGGGACCATCGTGCTTCCTCTCGAGTGGAGACGGGTATGGTGGTGAACTTCTTGAGTTGCAGCAAGGGTGTGAAAGACCCTTTCGAAGTTCCAGAGGTTAGGTGTCATTAGTCTCCAGACGCCTCATCGGAAATAGGCCTCATCTCGCCTGGAAGGGAGAACTTCCTGGATTTTCTCGAGTTGCGGCAGGTGTGCTCGAGTTACGACGGGGACCTCAGGGACCCGCCATGGTGGTCTCAGGAAAGGCCAGTCCCCATGCGAGTTGCTAGGGGGCCTCTCAGGATTCCTCTCCCGTCGATACCGGGGCCAAAAACCTTGTGTGAAATCAGGGCCGGAACCGGGGATTCCTCTCAGGGGCTGACATGGATCTTTGGGTACTTCTGGAGTCTCCCCAGGGGAGTCAGGCCTCGTTTCGAGTGGAGGCATGCACGTGCGCTTTCCTTCCAGGCTGTAGCAGCAATGTCACACTTCCCGTCGCGTGGATCAAAGGATCTGTGGTTTTCCCTCGAGGCTTTCCCTCGAGGCTTTCCCACAGGGCTGTCCCACGTGCCACCGTAGTGTGAGTCGATCCTCGGCGTGAAAGATGAGCCAGTGCAGGCAAAGAGGTTCCTCTGGAATGGACTGAGACATCTGGGGGACTCTTGGAATGGTGGTACGACCATGGAGTTCCTATCGCCTTTTCTGATGAGAGTGCTTCCTCTTGAGATGCGACGGGAACGCCGGGAATTCTTTCCCGTTGAAAGCAGGGAAAGGATCCCTCATCTCGAGCTACGAGAGGGAAACGGGGCTCCTCTGGATGTGGGCGGGACCATCGTGCTTCCTCTCGAGTGGAGACGGGAATGGCGGTGAACTTCTTGAGTTGCAGCAAGGGTGTGAAAGACCCTTTCGAAGTTCCAGAGGTTAGGTGTCATTAGTTTCCAGACGCCTGATTGGAAATAGGTCTCATCTCGCCTGGAAGGGAGAACTTCCTGGATTTTCTCGAGTTGCGGCAGGTGTTCTCGAGTTACGACGGGGACCTCAGGGACCCGCCATGGTGGCCTCAGGAAAGGCCAGTCCCCATGCGAGTTGCTAGGGGGCCTCTCAGGATTCCTCTCCCGTCGATACCGGGGCCAAAAACCTTGTGTGGGGTCAGGGCCGGAACCGAGGTTTCCTCTCAGGGGTGACATGGAACTTTGGGTATTTCTGGAGTCTCCCCTGGGGAGTCAGGCCTCGTCTCGAGTGGGGGCATGCACGTGCGCTTTCCTTCCAGGCTGTAGCAGCAATGTCACGCTTCCCGTCGCGTGGATCAAAGGATCTGTGGTTTTCCCTCGAGGCTTTCCCTCGAGGCTTTGCCACAGGGCTCTCCCACGTGCCACAGTGGTGTGAGTCGATCCTCGGCGTGAAAGATGAGCCAGTGCAGGCAAAGAGGTTCCTCTGGAATGGACTGAGACATCTGGGGGACTCTTGGAATGGTGGTACGACCATGGAGTTCCTATCGCCTTTTCTGTTGAGAGTGCCTCCTCTTGATATGCGACTGGAACGCCGGGAATTCTTTCCCGTTGAAAGCAGGGAAAGGATCCCTCATCTCGAGCTACGAGGGGGAAACGGGGCTCCTCTGGATGTGGGCGGGACCATCGTGCTTCCTCTCGAGTGGAGACGGGTATGGCGGTGAACTTCTTGAGTTGCAGCAAGGGTGTGAAAGACCCTTTCGAAGTTCCAGAGGTTAGGTGTCATTAGTCTCCAGACGCCTCATTGGAAATAGGCCTCATCTCGCCTGGAAGGGAGAACTTCCTGGATTTTCTCGAGTTGCGGCAGGTGTTCTCGAGTTACGACGGGGACCTCAGGGACCCGCCATGGTGGCCTCAGGAAAGGCCAGTCCCCATGCGAGTTGCTAGGGGGCCTCTCAGGATTCCTCTCCCGTCGATACCGGGGCCAAAAACCTTGTGTGGAGTCAGGGCCGGAACCGAGGTTTCCTCTCAGGGGTGACATGGAACTTTGGGTATTTCTGGAGTCTCCCCAGGGGAGTCAGGCCTCGTCTCGAGTGGGGGCATGCACGTGCGCTTTCCTTCCAGGCTGTAGCAGCAATGTCACGCTTCCCGTCGCGTGGATCAAAGGATCTGTGGTTTTCCCTCGAGGCTTTCCCTCGAGGCTTTGCCACAGGGCTGTCCCACGTGCCACAGTGGTGTGAGTCGATCCTCGGCGTGAAAGATGAGCCAGTGCAGGGCAAAGAGGTTCCTCTGGAATGGACTGAGACATCTGGGGGACTCTTGGAATGGTGGTACGACCATGGAGTTCCTCTCGCCTTTCCTGTTGAGAGTGCCTCCTCTTGAGATGCGACGGGAACGCCGGGAATTCTTTCCCGTTGAAAGCAGGGAAAGGATCCCTCATCTCGAGCTACGAGAAGGAAACGGGGCTCCTCTAGATGTGGGCGGGACCATCGTGCTTCCTCTCGAGTGGAGACGGGTATGGCGGTGAACTTCTTGAGTAGCAGCAAGGGTGTGAAAGACCCTTTCGAAGTTCCAGAGGTTAGGTGTCATTAGTCTCCAGACGCCTCATCGGAAATAGGCCTCATCTCGGCTGGAAGGGAGAACTTCCTGGATTTTCTCGAGTTGCGGCAGGTGTTCTGGAGTTACGACGGGGACCTCAGGGACCCGCCATGGTGGCCTCAGGAAAGGCCAGTCCCCATGCGAGTTGCTAGGGGGACTCTCAGGATTCCTCTCCCGTCGATAACGGGGCCAAAAACCTTGTGTGGAGTCAGGGCCGGAAACGAGGTTTCCTCTCAGGGGTGACATGGAACTTTGGGTATTTCTGGAGTCTCCCCAGGGGAGTCAGGCCTCGTCTCGAGTGGGGGCATGCACGTGCGCTTTCCTTCCAGGCTGTAGCAGCAATGTCACGCTTCCCGTCGCGTGGATCAAAGGATCTGTGGTTTTCCCTCGAGGCTTTCCCACAGGGCTGTCCCACGTGCCACCGTGGTGTGAGTCGATCCTCGGCGTGAAAGATGAGCCAGTGCAGGGCAAAGAGGTTCCTCTGGAATGGACTGAGACATCTGGGGGACTCTTGGAATGGTGGTACGACCATGGAGTTCCTCTCGCCTTTCCTGTTGAGAGTGCCTCCTCTTGAGATGCGACGGGAACGCCGGGAATTCTTTCCCGTTGAAAGCAGGGAAAGGATCCCTCATCTCGAGCTACGAGGGGGAAACGGGGCTCCTCGGGATGTGGGCGGGACCATCGTGCTTCCTCTCGAGTGGACACGGGTATGTCGGTGAACTTCTTGAGTTGCAGCAAGGGTGTGAAAGACCCTTTCGAAGTTCCAGAGGTTAGGTGTCATTAGTCTCCAGACGCCTCATCGGAAATAGGCCTCATCTCGCCTGGAAGGGAGAACTTCCTGGATTTTCTCGAGTTGCGGCAGGTGTTCTCGAGTTACGACGGGGACCTCAGGGACCCGCCCTGGTGGCCTCAGGAGAGGCCAGTCCCCATGCGAGTTGCTAGGGGGCCTCTCGGGATTCCTCTCCCGTCGATACCGGGGCCAAAAACCTTGTGTGGAGTCAGGGCCAGAACCGAGGATTCCTCTCAGGGGCTGACATGGATCTTTGGGTACTTCTGGAGTCTCCCGAGGGTAGTCAGGCCTCGTCTCGAGTGGGGGCATGCACGTGCGCTTTCCTTCCAGGCTGTAGCAGCAATGTCACGCTTCACGTCGCGTGGATTAAAGGATCTGTTGTTTTCCCTCGAGGCTTTCCCTCGAGGCTTTCCCACAGGGCTGTCCCACGTGCCACCGTGGTGTGAGTCGATCCTCGGTGTGAAAGATGAGCCATCGCAGGGCAAAGAGGTTCCTCTGGAATGGACTGAGACATCTGGGGGACTCTTGGAATGGTGGTACGACCATGGAGTTCATCTCGCCTTTCCTGTTGAGAGTGCCTCCTCTTGAGATGCGACGGGAATGCCGGGAATTCTTTCCCGTTGAAAGCAGGGAAAGGATCCCTCATCTCGAGCTACGAGGGGGAAACGGGGCTCCTCTGGATGTGGGCGGGACCATCGTGCTTCCTCGCGATTGGAGACGGGTATGGCGGTGAACTTCTTGAGTTGCAGCAAGGGTGTGAAAGACCCTTTCGAAGTTCCAGAGTTTAGGTGTCATTAGTCTCCAAACGCCTCATCGGAAATAGGATTCTTCTCGCCTGGAAGGGAGAACTTCCTGGATTTTCTCGAGTTGCGACAGGTGTTCTCGAGTTACGACGGAGACCTCAGGGACCCGCCCTGGTGGCCTCAGGAGAGGCCAGTCCCCATGCGAGTTGCTAGGGGGCCTCTCGGGATTCCTCTCCCGTCGATACCGGGGCCAAAAACCTTGTGTGGAGTCAGGGCCGGAACCGAGGATTCCTCTCAGGGGCTGACATGGATCTTTGGGTACTTCTGGAGTCTCCTCAGGGGAGTCAGGCCTCGTCTCGAGTGGGGGCATGCACGTGCGCTTTCCTTCCAGGCTGTAGCAGCAATGTCACGCTTCCCGTCGCGTGGATCAAAGGATCTGTGGTTTTCCCTCGAGGCTTTGCCTCGAGGCTTTCCCACAGGGCTGTCCCACGTGCCACCGTGGTGTGAGTCGATCCTCGGCGTGAAAGATGATCCAGTGCAGGGCAAAGAGGTTCCTCTGGAATGGACTGAGACATCTGGGGGACTCTTGGAATGGTGGTACGACCATGGAGTTCCTCTCGCCTTTCCTGTTGAGAGTGCCTCCTCTTGAGATGCGACGGGAATGCCGGGAATTCTTTCCCGTTGAAAGCAGGGAAAGGATCCCTCATCTCGAGCTACGAGGGGGAAACGGGGCTCCTCTGGATGTGGGCGGGACCATCGTGCTTCCTCTCGAGTGGACACGGGTATGGCGGTGAACTTCTTGAGTTGCAGCAAGGGTGTGAAAGACCCTTTCGAAGTTCCAGAGGTTAGGTGTCGTTAGTCTCCAGACGCCTCATCGGAAATAGGCCTAATCTCGCCTGGAAGGGAGAACTTCATGGATTTTCTCGAGTTGCAGCAGGTGTTCTCGAGTTACGACGGGGACCTCAGGGACCCGCCCTGGTGGCCTCAGGAGAGGCCAGTCCCCATGCGAGTTGCTAGGGGGCCTCTCGGGATTCCCCTCCCGTCGATACCGGGGCCAAAAACCTTGTGTGGAGTCAGGGCCGGAACCGAGGATTCCTCTCAGGGGCTGACATGGATCTTTGGGTACTTCTGCAGTCTCCCCAGGGGAGTCAGGCCTCGTCTCGAGTGGGGGCATGCACGTGCGCTTTCCTTCCAGGCTGTAGCAGCAATGTCACGCTTCCCGTGGCCTGGATCAAAGGATCTGTGGTTTTCCCTCGAGGCTTTCCCTCGAGGCTTTCCCACAGGGCTGTCCCACGTGCCACCGTGGTGTGAGTCGATCCTCGGCGTGAAAGATGAGCCAGTGCAGGGCAAAGAAGTTGCTCTGGAATGGACTGAGACATCTGGGGGACTCTTTGAATGATGGTACGAAAATGGAGTTCCTCTCGCCTTTCTTGTTGAGAGTGCCTCCTCTTGAGATGCGACGGGAACGCCGGGAATTCTTTCCCGTTGAAAGCAGGGAAAGGATCCCTCATCTCGAGCTACGAGGGGGAAACGGGGCTCCTCTGGATGTGGGCGGGACCATCGTGCTTCCTCTCGAGTGGAGACGGGTATGGCGGTGAACTTCTTGAGTTGCAGCAAGGGTGTGAAAGACCCTTTCGAAGTTCCAGAGGTTAGGTGTCATTAGTCTCCAGACGCCTCATCGGAAATAGGCCTCATCTCGCCTGGAAGGGAGAACTTCCTGGATTTTCTCGAGTTGCGGCAGGTGTTCTCGAGTTACGACGGGGACCTCAGGGACCCGCCCTGATGGCCTCAGGAGAGGCCAGTCCCCATGCGAGTTGCTAGGGGGCCTCTCGGGATTCCTCTCCCATCGATACCGGGGACAAAAACCTTGTGTGGAGTCAGGGCCGGAACCGAGGATTCCTCTCAGGGGCTGACATGGATCTTTGGGTACTTCTGGAGTCTCCCCAGGGGAGTCAGGCCTCGTCTCGAGTGGGGGCATGCACGTGCGCTTTCCTTCCAGGCTGTAGCAGCAATGTCACGCTTCCCGTCTCGTGGATCAAAGGATCTGTGATTTTTCCTCGAGGCTTTCCCTCGAGGATTTCCCACAGGGCTGTCCCACGTGCCACCGTGGTGTGACTCGATCCTCGGCGTGAAAGATGAGCCAGTGCAGGGCAAAGAGGTTCCTCTGGAATGGACTGAGACATCTGGGGGACTCTTGGAATGGTGGTATGACCATGGAGTTCCTCTCGCCTTTCCTGTTGAGAGTGCCTCCTCTTGAGATGCGACGGGAACGCCGGGAATTCTTTCCCGTTGAAAGCAGGGAAAGGATCCCTCATCTCGAGCTACGAGGGGGAAACGGGGCTCCTCTGGATGTGGGCGGGACCATCGTGCTTCCTCTCGAGTGGAGACGGGTATGGCGGTGAACTTCTTGAGTCGCAGCAAGGGTGTGAAAGACCCTTTCGAAGTTCCAGAGTTTAGGTGTCATTAGTCTCCAAACGCCTCATCGGAAATAGGATTCTTCTCGCCTGGAAGGGAGAACTTCCTGGATTTTCTCGAGTTGCGACAGGTGTTCTCGAGTTACGACGGAGACCTCAGGGACCCGCCCTGGTGGCCTCAGGAGAGGCCAGTCCCCATGCGAGTTGCTAGGGGGCCTCTCGGGATTCCTCTCCCGTCGATACCGGGGCCAAAAACCTTGTGTGGAGTCAGCGCCGGAACCGCGGATTCCTCTCAGGGGCTGACATGGATCTTTGGGTACTTCTGGAGTCTCCCCAGGGGAGTCAGGCCTCGTCTCGAGTGGGGGCATGCACGTGTGCTTTCCTTCCAGGCTGTAGCAGCAATGTCACGCTTCCCGTCGCGTGGATCAAAGGATCTGTGGTTTTCCCTCGAGGCTTTCCCTCGAGGCTTTCCCACAGGGCTGTCCCACGTGCCACCGTGGTGTGAGTCGATCCTCGGCGTGAAAGATGAGCCAGTGCAGGGCAAAGAGGTTCCTCTGGAATGGACTGAGACATCTGGGGGACTCTTGGAATGGTGGTACGACCATGGAGTTCCTCTCGCCTTTCCTGTTGAGAGTGCCTCCTCTTGAGATGCGACGGGAACGCTGGGAATTCTTTCCCGTTGAAAGCAGGGAAAGGATCCCTCATCTCGAGCTACCAGGGGGAAACGGGGCTCCTCTGGATGTGGGCGGGACCATCGTGCTTCCTCTCGAGTGGAGACGGGTATGTCGGTGAACTTCTTGAGTTGCAGCAAGGGTGTGAAAGACCCTTTCGAAGTTCCAGAGGTTAGGTGTCATTAGTCTCCAGACGCCTCATCGGAAATAGGCCTCATCTCGCCTGGAAGGGAGAACTTCCTGGATTTTCTCGAGTTGCGGCAGGTGTTCTCGAGTTACGACGGGGACCTCAGGGAGCCGCCCTGGTGGCCTCAGGAGAGGCCAGTCCCCATGCGAGTTGCTAGGGGGCCTCTCGGGATTCCTCTCCCGTCGATACCGGGGCCAAAAACCTTGTGTGGAGTCAGGGCCGGAACCGAGGATTCCTCTCAGGGGCTGACATGGATCTTTGGGTACTTCTGGAGTCTCCCCAGGGGAGTCAGGCCTCGTCTCGAGTGGGGGCATGCACGTGCGCTTTCCTTCCAGGCTGTAGCAGCAATGTCACGCTTCCCGTCGCGTGCATCAAAGGATCTGTGGTTTTCCCTCGAGGCTTTCCCTCGAGGCTTTCCCACAGGGTTGTCCCACGTGCCACCGTGGTGTGATTCGATCCTCGGCGTGAAAGATGAGCCAGTGCAGGGCAAAGAGGTTCCTCTGGAATGGACTGAGACATCTGGGGGACTCTTGGAATGGTGGTACGACCATGGAGTTCCTCTCGCCTTTCCTGTTGAGAGTGCCTCCTCTTGAGATGCGACGGGAACGCCGGGAATTCTTTCCCGTTGAAAGCAGGGAAAGGATCCCTCATCTCGAGCTACGAGGGGGAAACGGGGCTCCTCGGGATGTGGGCGGGACCATCGTGCTTCCTCTCGAGTGGACACGGGTATGTCGGTGAACTTCTTGAGTTGCAGCAAGGGTGTGAAAGATCCTTTCGAAGTTCCAGAGTTTAGGTGTCATTAGTCTCCAAACGCCTCATCGGAAATAGGCCTCATCTCGCCTGGAAGGGAGAACTTCCTGGATTTTCTCGAGTTGCGGCAGGTGTTCTCGAGTTACGACGGGGACCTCAGGGACCCGCCCTGGTGGCCTCAGGAGAGGCCAGTCCCCATGCGAGTTGCTAGGGGGCCTCTCGGGATTCCTCTCCCGTCGATACCGGGGCCAAAAACCTTGTGTGGAGTCAGGGCTGGAACCGAGAATTCCTCTCAGGGGCTGACATGGATCTTTGGGTACTTCTAGAGTCTCCCGAGGGTAGTCAGGCCTCGTCTCGAGTGGGGGCATGCACGTGCGATTTCCTTCCAGGCTGTAGCAGCAATGTCACGCTTCACGTCGCGTGGATCAAAGGATCTGTTGTTTTCCCTCGAGGCTTTCCCTCGAGGCTTTCCCACAGGGCTGTCCCACGTGCCACCGTGGTGTGAGTCGATCCTCGGCGTGAAATATGAGCCATCGCAGGGCAAAGAGGTTCCTCTGGAATGGACTGAGACATCTGGGGGACTCTTGGAATGGTGGTACGACCATGGAGTTCATCTCGCCTTTCCTGTTGAGAGTGCCTCCTCTTGAGATGCGACGGGAATGCCGGGAATTCTTTCCCGTTGAAAGCAGGGAAAGGATCCCTCATCTCGAGCTACGAGGGGGAAACGGGGCTCCTCTGGATGTGGGCGGGACCATCGTGCTTTCTCTCGTGTGGAGACGGGTATGGCGGTAAACTTCTTGAGTTGCAGCAAGGGTGTGAAAGACCCTTTCGAAGTTCCAGATGTTAGGTGTCATTAGTCTCCAACGCCTCATCGGAAATAGGCCTCATCTAGCCTGGAAGGGAGAACTTCCTGGATTTTCTCGAGGTGCGGCAGGTGTTCTCGAGTTACGACGGGTACCACAGGGACCCGCCCTGATGGCCTCAGGAGAGGCCAGTCCCCATGCGAGGTACTAGGGGGCCTCTCGGGATTCCTCTCCCGTCGACACCGGGGCCAAAAACCTTGTGTGGAGTCAGGGCCAGAACCGAGGATTCCTCTCAGGGGCTGACATGGATCTTTGGGTACTTCTAGAGTCTCCCCAGGGGAGTCAGGCCTCGTCTCGAGTGGGGGCATGCACGTGCGCTTTCCTTCCAGGCTGTAGCAGCAATGTCACGCTTCCCGTCGCGTGGATCAAAGGATCTGTGGTTTTCTCTCGAGGCTTTCCCTCGAGGCTTTCCCACAGGGCTGTCCCACGTGCCACCGTGGTGTGAGTCGATCCTCGGCGTGAAAGATGAGCCAGTGCAGGGCAAAGAGGTTCCTCTGGAATGGACTGAGACATCTGAGGGACTCTTGGAATGGTGGTACGACCATGGAGTTCCTCTCGCCTTTCCTGTTGAGAGTGCCTCCTCTTGAGATGCGACGGGAATGCCGGGAATTCTTTCCCGTTGAAAGCAGGGAAAGGATTCCTCATCTCGAGCTACCAGGGGGAAACGGGGCTCCTCTGGATGTGGGCGGGACCATCGTGCTTCCTCTCGAGTGGAGACGGGTATGGCGGTGAACTTCTTGAGTTGCAGCAAGGGTGTGAAAGACCCTTTCGAAGTTCCAGAGGTTGGGTGTCATTAGTCTCCAGACGCCTCATCGGAAATAGGCCTCATCTCGCCTGGAAGGGAGAACTTCCTGGATTTTCTCGAGTTGCGGCAGGTGTTCTCGAGTTACGACGGGGACCTCAGGGACCCGCCCTGGTGGCCTCAGGAGAGGCCAGTCCCCATGCGAGTTGCTAGGGGGCCTCTCGGGATTCCTCTCCCGTCGATACCGGGGCCAAAAACCTTGTGTGGAGTCAGGGCTGGAACCGAGGATTCCTCTCAGGGGCTGACATGGATCTTTGGGTACTTCTGGAGTCTCCCCAGGGGAGTCAGGCCTCGTCTCGAGTGGGGGCATGCACGTGCGCTTTCCTTCCAGGCTGTAGCAGCAATGTCACGCTTCCCGTCGCGTGCATCAAAGGATCTGTGGTTTTCCCTCGAGGCTTTCCCTCGAGGCTTTCCCACAGGGCTGTCCCACGTGCCACCGTGCTGTGAGTCGATCCTCGGCGTGAAAGATGAGCCAGTGCAGGGCAAAGAGGTTCCTCTGGAATGGACTGAGACATCTGGGGGACTCTTGGAATGGTGGTACGACCATGGAGTTCCTCTCGCCTTTCCTGTTGAGAGTGCCTCCTCTTGAGATGTGATGGGAACGCCGGGAATTCTTTCCCGTTGAAAGCAGGGAAAGGATCCCTCATCTCGAGCTACGAGGGGGAAACGGGGCTCCTCGGGATGTGGGCAGGACCATCGTGCTTCCTCTCGAGTGGACACGGGTATGTCGGTGAACTTCTTGAGTTGCAGCAAGGGTGTGAAAGACCCTTTCGAAGTTCCAGAGGTTAGGTGTCATTAGTCTCCAGACGCCTCATCGGAAATAGGCCTCATCTAGCCTGGAAGGGAGAACTTCCTGGATTTTCTCGAGGTGCGGCAGGTGTTCTCGACTTACGACGGGTACCACAGGGACCCGCCCTGATGGCCTCAGGAGAGGCCAGTCCCCATGCGAGTTGCTAGGGGGCCTCTCGGGATTCCTCTCCCGTCGATACCGGGGCCAAAAACCTTGTGTGGAGTCAGGGCCAGAACCGAGGATTCCTCTCAGGGGCTTACATGGATCTTTGGGTACTTCTAGAGTCTCCCCAGGGGAGTCAGGCCTGGTCTCGAGTGGGGGCATGGACGTGCGCTTTCCTTCCAGGCTGTAGCAGCAATGTCACGCTTCCCGACGCGTGGATCAAATGATCTGTGGTTTTCTCTCGAGGCTTTCCCACAGGGCTGTCCCACGTGCCACCGTGGTGTGAGTCGATCCTCGGAGTGAAAGATGAGCCAGTGCAGGGCAAAGAGGTTCCTCTGGAATGGACTGAGACATCTGAGGGACTCTTGGAATGGTGGTACGACCATGGAGTTCCTCTCGCCTTTCCTGTTGAGAGTGCCTCCTTTGAGATGCGACGGGATCGCTGGGAATACTTTCCCGTTGAAAGCAGGGAAAGGATCCCTCATCTCGAGCTACGAGGGGGAAACGGGGCTCCTCTGGATGTGGGCGGACCATCGTGCTTCCCCTCGTGTGGAGACGGGTATGGCGGTAAACTTCTTGAGTTGCTGCAAGTGTGTGAAAGACCCTTTCGAAGTTCCAGAGGTTAGGTGTCATTAGTCTCCAGACGCCTCATCGGAAATAGGCCTCATCTCGCCTGGAAGGGAGAACTTCCTGGATTTTCTCGAGTTGCGGCAGGTGTTCTCGAGTTACGACGGGGACCTCAGGGACCCGCCCTGGTGGCCTCAGGAGAGGCCAGTCCCCATGCGAGTTGCTAGGGGGCCTCTCGGGATTCCTCTCCCGTCGATACCGGGGCCAAAAACCTTGTGTGGAGTCAGGGCCGGAACCGAGGATTCCTCTCAGGGGCTGACATGGATCTTTGGGTACTTCTGGAGTCTCCCCAGGGGAGTCAGGCCTCGTCTCGAGTGGGGACATGCACGTGTGCTTTCCTTCCAGGCTGTAGCATTAATGTCACACTTCCCGTCGCGTGGATCAAAGGATCTGTGGTTTTCCCTCGAGGCTTTCCCTCGAGGCTTTCCCACAGGGCTGTCCCACGTGCCACAGTGGTGTGAGTCGATCCTCGGCGTGAAAGATGAGCCAGTGCAGGGCAAAGAGGTTCCTCTGGAATGGACTGAGACATCTGGGGGACTCTTGGAATGGTGGTACGACCATGGAGTTCCTCTCGCCTTTCCTGTTGAGAGTGCCTCCTCTTGAGATGCGACGGGAACGCCGGGAATTCTTTCCCGTTGAAAGCAGGGAAAGGATCCCTCATCTCGAGCTACGAGGGGGAAACGGGGCTCCTCGGGATGTGGGCGGGACCATCGTGCTTCCTCTCGAGTGGACACGGGTATGTCGGTGAACTTCTTGAATTGCAGCAAGGGTGTGAAAGACCCTTCCGAAGTTCCAGAGGTTAGGTGTCATTAGTCTGCAGACGCCTCATCGGAAATAGGCCTCATCTAGCCTGGAAGGGAGAACTTCCTGGATTTTCTCGAGGTGCGGCAGGTGTTTTCGAGTTACGACGGGTACCACAGGGACCCGCCCTGATGGCCTCAGGAGAGGCCAGTCCCCATGCGAGTTGCTAGGGGGCCTCTCGGGATTCCTCTCCCGTCGATACCGGCGCCAAAAACCTTGTGTGGAGTCAGGGCCAGAACCGAGGATTCCTCTCAGGGGCTGACATGGATCTTTGGGTACTTCTGGAGTCTCCCCAGGGGAGTCAGGCCTCGTCTCGAGTGGGGGCATGCACGTGCGCTTTCCTTCCAGGCTGTAGCAGCAATGTCACGCTTCCCGTCGCGTGCATCAAAGGATCTGTGGTTTTCCCTCGAGGCTTTCCCTCGAGGCTTTCCCACAGGGCTGTCCCACGTGCCACCGTGGTGTGAGTCGATCCTCGGCGTGAAAGATGAGCCAGTGCAGGGCAAAGAGGTTCCTCTGGAATGGACTGAGACATCTGGGGGACTCTTGGAATGGTGGTACGACCATGGAGTTCCTCTCGCCTTTCCTGTTGAGAGTGCCTCCTCTTGAGTTGTGACGAGAACGCCGGGAATTCTTTCCCGTTGAAAGCAGGGAAAGGATCCCTCATCTCGAGCTACGAGGGGGAAACGGGGCTCCTCGGGATGTGGGCGGGACCATCGTGCTTCCTCTCGAGTGGACACGGGTATGTCGGTGAACTTCTTGAGTTGCAGCAAGGGTGTGAAAGACCCTTTCGAAGTTCCAGAGGTTAGGTGTCATTAGTCTCCAGACGCCTCATCGGAAATAGGCCTCATCTAGCCTGGAAGGGAGAACTTCCTGGATTTTCTCGAGTTGCGGCAGGTGTTCTCGAGTTACGACGGGTACCACAGGGACCCGCCCTGATGGCCTCAGGAGAGGCCAGTCCCCATGCGAGTTGCTAGGGTGCCTCTCGGGATTCCTCTCCAGTCGATACCGGGGCCAAAAACCTTGTGTGGAGTCAGGGCCAGAACCGAGGATTCCTCTCAGGGGCTGACATGGATCTTTGGGTACTTCTAGAGTCTCCCCAGGGGAGTCAGGCCTCTTCTCGAGTGGGGGCATGCACGTGCGCTTTCCTTCCAGGCTGTAGCAGCAATGTCACGCTTCCCGTCCCGTGGATCAAATGATCTGTGGTTTTCCCTCGAGGCTTTCCCTCGAGGCTTTCCCACAGGGCTGTCCCATGTGCCACCGTGGTGTGAGTCGATCCTCGGAGTGAAAGATGAGCCAGTGCAGGGCAAAGAGGTTCCTCTGGAATGGACTGAGACATCTGGGGGACTCTTGGAATGGTGGTACGACCATGGAGTTCCTCTCGCCTTTCCTGTTGAGAGTGCCTCCTCTTGAGTTGTGACGGGAACTCCGGGAATTCTTTCCCGTTGAAAGCAGGGAAAGGATCCCTCATCTCGAGCTACGAGGGGGAAACGGGGCTCCTCGGGATGTGGGCGGGACCATCGTGCTTCCTCTCGAGTGGACACGGGTATGTCGGTGAACTTCTTGAGTTGCAGCAAGGGTGTGAAAGACCCTTTCGAAGTTCCAGAGGTTACGTGTCAGTCTCCAGACGCCTCATCGGAAATAGACCTCATCTCGCCTGGAAGGGAGAACTTCCTGGATTTTCTCGAGGGGCGGCAGGTGTTCTCGAGTTACGACTGGTACCACAGGGACCCGCCCTGATGGCCTCAGGAGAGGCCAGTCCCCATGCGTGTTGCTAGGGGGCCTCTCGGGATTCCACTCCCGTCGATACTGGGGCCAAATAACTTGTGTGGTGTCAGGGCCGGAACCGAGGATTCCTCTCAGGGGCTGACATGGATCTTTGGGTACTTCTGGAGTCTCCCCAGGGGAGTCAGGCCTCGTCTCGAGTGGGGGCATGCACGTGCGCTTTCCTTCCAGGCTATAGCAGCAATGTCACGCTTCCCGTCGCGTGGATCAAAGGATCTGTGGTTTTCCCTCTAGGCTTTCCCTCGAGGCTTTCCCACAGGGCTGTCCCACGTGCCACCGTGGTTTGAGTCGATCCTTGGCGCGAAAGATGAGCCAGTGCAGGGCAAAGAGGTTCCTCTGGAATGGACTGAGACATCTGGGGGACTCTTGGAATGGTGGTACGACCATGGAGTTCCTCTCGCCTTTCCTGTTAAGAGTGCCTCCTCTTGAGATCCGACGGGAACGCCGGGAATTCTTTCCCGTTGAAAGCAGGGAAAGGATCCCTCATCTCGAGCTACGAGGGGGAAACGGGGCTCCTCTGGATGTGGGCGGGACCATCGTGCTTCCTCCCGAGTGGACACGGATATGGCGGTGAACTTCTTTAGTTGCAGCAAGGGTGTGAAAGACCCTTTCGAAGTTCCAGAGGTTAGGTGTCATTAGTCTCCAGACGCCTCATCGGAAATAGGCCTCATCTCGCCTGGAAGGGAGAACTTCCTGGATTTTCTCGAGTTGCGGCAGGTGTTCTCGAGTTACGACGGGGACCTCAGGGACCCGCCCTGGTGGCCTCAGTAGAGGCCAGTCCCCATGCGAGTTGCTAGGGGGCCTCTCGGGATTCCTCTCCCGTCGATACCGGGGCCAAAAGCCTTGTGTGGAGTCAGGGCCGGAACCGAGCATTCCTCTCAGGGTTTACATGGATCTTTGGGTACTTCTGGAGTCTCCCCAGGGGAGTCAGGCCTCGTCTCGAGTGGGGGCATGCACGTGCGCTTTCCTTCCAGGCTGTAGCAGCAATGTCACGCTTCCCATCGCGAGGATTAAAGGATCTGTGGTTTTCCCTCGAGGCTTTCCCTCGAGGCTTTGCCACAGGGCTGTCCCACGTGCCACAGTGGTGTGAGTCGATCCTCGGCGTGAAAGATGAGCCAGTGCAGGGCAAAGAGGTTCCTCTGGAATGGACTGAGACATCTGGGGGACTCTTGGAATGGTGGTACGACCATGGAGTTCCTCTCGCCTTTCCTGTTGAGAGTGCCTCCTCTTGAGTTGTGACGAGAACGCCGGGAATTCTTTCCCGTTGAAAGCAGGGAAAGGATCCCTCATCTCGAGCTACGAGGGGGAAACGGGGCTCCTCGGGATGTGGGCGGGACCATCGTGCTTCCTCTCGAGTGGACACGGGTATGTCGGTGAACTTCTTGAGTTGCAGCAAGGGTGTGAAAGACCCTTTCGAAGTTCCAGAGGTTAGGTGTCATTAGTCTCCAGACGCCTCATCGGAAATAGGCCTCATCTAGCCTGGAAGGGAGAACTTCCTGGATTTTCTCGAGTTGCGGCAGGTGTTCTCGAGTTACGACGGGTACCACAGGGACCCGCCCTGATGGCCTCAGGAGAGGCCAGTCCCCATGCGAGTTGCTAGGGTGCCTCTCGGGATTCCTCTCCAGTCGATACCGGGGCCAAAAACCTTGTGTGGAGTCAGGGCCAGAACCGAGGATTCCTCTCAGGGGCTGACATGGATCTTTGGGTACTTCTAGAGTCTCCCCAGGGGAGTCAGGCCTCTTCTCGAGTGGGGGCATGCACGTGCGCTTTCCTTCCAGGCTGTAGCAGCAATGTCACGCTTCCCGTCCCGTGGATCAAATGATCTGTGGTTTTCCCTCGAGGCTTTCCCTCGAGGCTTTCCCACAGGGCTGTCCCATGTGCCACCGTGGTGTGAGTCGATCCTCGGAGTGAAAGATGAGCCAGTGCAGGGCAAAGAGGTTCCTCTGGAATGGAATGAGACATCTGGGGGACTCTTGGAATGGTGGTACGACCATGGAGTTCCTCTCGCCTTTCCTGTTGAGAGTGCCTCCTCTTGAGTTGTGACGGGAACTCCGGGAATTCTTTCCCGTTGAAAGCAGGGAAAGGATCCCTCATCTCGAGCTACGAGGGGGAAACGGGGCTCCTCGGGATGTGGGCGGGACCATCGTGCTTCCTCTCGAGTGGACACGGGTATGTCGGTGAACTTCTTGAGTTGCAGCAAGGGTGTGAAAGACCCTTTCGAAGTTCCAGAGGTTACGTGTCAGTCTCCAGACGCCTCATCGGAAATAGACCTCATCTCGCCTGGAAGGGAGAACTTCCTGGATTTTCTCGAGGGGCGGCAGGTGTTCTCGAGTTACGACTGGTACCACAGGGACCCGCCCTGATGGCCTCAGGAGAGGCCAGTCCCCATGCGTGTTGCTAGGGGGCCTCTCGGGATTCCTCTCCCGTCGATACTGGGGCCAAATACCTTGTGTGGTGTCAGGGCCGGAACCGAGGATTCCTCTCAGGGGCTGACATGGATCTTTGGGTACTTCTGGAGTCTCCCCAGGGGAGTCAGGCCTCGTCTCGAGTGGGGGCATGCACGTGCGCTTTCCTTCCAGGCTATAGCAGCAATGTCACGCTTCCCGTCGCGTGGATCAAAGGATCTGTGGTTTTCCCTCTAGGCTTTCCCTCGAGGCTTTCCCACAGGGCTGTCCCACGTGCCACCGTGGTTTGAGTCGATCCTTGGCGCGAAAGATGAGCCAGTGCAGGGCAAAGAGGTTCCTCTGGAATGGACTGAGACATCTGGGGGACTCTTGGAATGGTGGTACGACCATGGAGTTCCTCTCGCCTTTCCTGTTAAGAGTGCCTCCTCTTGAGATCCGACGGGAACGCCGGGAATTCTTTCCCGTTGAAAGCAGGGAAAGGATCCCTCATCTCGAGCTACGAGGGGGAAACGGGGCTCCTCTGGATGTGGGCGGGACCATCGTGCTTCCTCCCGAGTGGACACGGATATGGCGGTGAACTTCTTTAGTTGCAGCAAGGGTGTGAAAGACCCTTTCGAAGTTCCAGAGGTTAGGTGTCATTAGTCTCCAGACGCCTCATCGGAAATAGGCCTCATCTCGCCTGGAAGGGAGAACTTCCTGGATTTTCTCGAGTTGCGGCAGGTGTTCTCGAGTTACGACGGGGACCTCAGGGACCCGCCCTGGTGGCCTCAGTAGAGGCCAGTCCCCATGCGAGTTGCTAGGGGGCCTCTCGGGATTCCTCTCCCGTCGATACCGGGGCCAAAAGCCTTGTGTGGAGTCAGGGCCGGAACCGAGCATTCCTCTCAGGGTTTACATGGATCTTTGGGTACTTCTGGAGTCTCCCCAGGGGAGTCAGGCCTCGTCTCGAGTGGGGGCATGCACGTGCGCTTTCCTTCCAGGCTGTAGCAGCAATGTCACGCATCCCATCGCGAGGATTAAAGGATCTGTGGTTTTCCCTCGAGGCTTTCCCTCGAGGCTTTGCCACAGGGCTGTCCCACGTGCCACAGTGGTGTGAGTCGATCCTCGGCGTGAAAGATGAGCCAGTGCAGGGCAAAGAGGTTCCTCTGGAATGGACTGAGACATCTGGGGGACTCTTGGAATGGTGGTACGACCATGGAGTTCCTCTCGCCTTTCCTGTTGAGAGTGCCTCCTCTTGAGATGCGACGGGAACGCCGGGAATTCCTTCCCGTTGAAAGCAGGAAAGGATCCCTCATCTCGAGCTCCGAGAGGGAAACGGGGCTCCTCTGGATGTGGGCGGGACCATCGTGCTTCCTCCCGAGTGGACACGGATATGGCGGTGAACTTCTTTAGTTGCAGCAAGGGTGTGAAAGACCCTTTCGAAGTTCCAGAGGTTAGGTGTCATTAGTCTCCAGACGCCTCATCGGAAATAGGCCTCATCTAGCCTGGAAGGGAGAACTTCCTGAATTTTCTCGAGGTGCGGCAGGTGTTCTCGAGTTACGACGGGTACCACAGGGACCCGCCCTGATGGCCTCAGGAACGGCCAGTCTCCATGCGAGTTGCTAGGGGGCCTCTCGGGATTCCTCTCCCGTCGATACCGGGGCCAAAAACCTTGTGTGGAGTTAGGGCCGGAACCGAGGATTCCTCTCAGGGGCTGACATGGATCTTTGGGTACTTCTAGAGTCTCCCCAGGTGAGTCAGGCCTCGTCTCGAGTGGGGGCATGCACGTGCGCTTTCCTTCCAGGCTGTAGCAGCAATGTCACGCTTCCCGTCTTGTGGATCAAAGGATCTGTGGTTTTCCCTCGAGGCTTTCCCTCGAGGCTTTCCCACAGGGCTGTCCCACGTGCCACCGTGGTGTGAGTCGATCCTCGGCGTGAAAGATGAGCCAGTGCAGGGCAAAGAGGTTCCTCTGGAATGGACTGAGACATCTGGGGGACTCTTGGAATGGTGGTACGACCATGGAGTTCCTCTCGCCTTTCCTGTTGAGAGTGCCTCCACTTGAGATGCGACGGGAATGCCGGGAATTCTTTCCCGTTGAAAGCAGGGAAAGGATCCCTCATCTCGAGCTCCGAGGGGGAAACGGGGCTCCTCTGGATGTGGGCGGGACCATCGTGCTTTCTCTCGTGTGGAGACGGGTATGGCGGTAAACTTCTTGAGTTGCAGCAAGGGTGTGAAAGGCCCTTTCGAAGTTCCAGAGGTTAGGTGTCATTAGTCTCCAGACGCCTCATCGGAAATAGGCCTCATCTCGCCTGGAAGGGAGAACTTCCCGGATTTTCTCGAGGT
Organism: Capricornis sumatraensis; assembly: GCF_032405125.1. NCBI lineage: Eukaryota > Metazoa > Chordata > Mammalia > Artiodactyla > Bovidae > Capricornis > Capricornis sumatraensis. The sequence continues at coordinate 6,375,782 of NW_027184617.1, read as the reverse complement.
GCGGCCGGTGTTCTCGAGTTACGACGGGGACCTCAGGGACCCGCCCTGGTGGCCTCAGGAGAGGCCAGTCCCCATGCGAGTTGCTAGGGGGCCTCTCGGGATTCCTCTCCCGTCGATACCGGGGCCAAAAACCTTGTGTGGAGTCAGGGCTGGAACCGAGGATTCCTCTCAGGAGCTGACATGGATCTTTGGATACTTCTGGAGTCCCACCAGGGGAGTGAGGCCTCTTCTCGATTGGGGGCATGCACGTGTGCTTTCCTTCCAGGCTGTAGCAGCAATGTCACGCTTCCCGTCGCGTGCATCAAAGGATCTGTGGTTTTCCCTCGAGGCTTTCCCTCGAGGCTTTCCCACAGGGCTGTCCCACGTGCCACCGTGGTGTGAGTCGATCCTCGGCATGAAAGATGAGCCAGTGCAGGGCAAAGAGGTTCCTCTGGAATGGACTGAGACATCTGGGGGACTCTTGGAATGGTGGTACGACCATGGAGTTACTCTCGCCTTTCCTGTTGAGAGTGCCTCCTCTTTGGATGCGACGGGAACGCCGGGAATTCTTTCCCGTTGAAAGCAGGGAAAGGATCCCTCATCTCGAGCTACGAGGGGGAAACGGGGCTCCTCTGGATGTAGGCGGGACCATCGTGCTTCCTCTCGAGTGGACACGGGTATGGCGGTGAACTTCTTGAGTTGCAGCAAGGGTGTGAAAGACCCTTTCGAAATTCCAGAGGTTAGGTGTCATTAGTCTCCAGACGCCTCATCGGAAATAGGCCTCATCTCGCCTGGAAGGGAGAACTTCCTGGATATTCTCGATTTGCGGCAGGTGTTCTCGAGTTATGACGGGGACCTCAGGGACCCGCCCTGGTGGCCTCAGGAGAGGCCAGTCCCCATGCGAGTTGCTAGGGGGCCTCTCGGGATTCCTCTCCCGTCGATACCGGGGCCAAAAACCTTGTGTGGAGTCAGGGCCGGAACCGAGGATTCCTCTCAGGGGTGACATGGATCTTTGGGCACTTCTGGAGTCTCCCCAGGGGAGTCAGGCCTCGTCTCGAGTGGGGACATGCACGTGCGCTTTCCTTCCAGGCTGTAGCAGCAATGTCACGCTTCCCGTCGCGTGCATCAAAGGATCTGTGGTTTTCCCTCGAGGCTTTCCCTCGAGGCTTTCCCACAGGGCTGTCCCACGTGCCACCGTGGTGTGAGTCGATCCTCGGCGTGAAAGATGAGCCAGTGCAGGGCAAAGAGGTTCCTCTGGAATGGACTGAGACATCTGGGGGACTCTTGGAATGGTGGTACGACCATGGAGTTCCTCTCGCCTTTCCTGTTGAGAGTGCCTCCTCTTGAGATGCGACGGGAACGCCGGGAATTCTTTCCCGTTGAAAGCAGGGAAAGGATCCCTCATCTCGAGCTCCGAGGGGGAAACGGGGCTCCTCTGGATGTGGGCGGGACCATCGTGCTTCCTCTCGAGTGGAGACGGGTATGGCGGTGAACTTCTTGAGTTGCAGCAAGGGTGTGAAAGACCCTTTCGACGTTCCAGAGGTTAGGTGTCATTAGTCTCCAGACGCCTCATCGGAAATAGGCCTCATCTCGCCTGGAAGGGAGAACTTCCCGGATTTTCTCGAGGTGCGGCCGGTGTTCTCGAGTTACGACGGGGACCTCAGGGACCCGCCCTGGTGGCCTCAGGAGAGGCCAGTCCCCATGCGAGTTGCTAGGGGGCCTCTCGGGATTCCTCTCCCGTCGATACCGGGGCCAAAAACCTTGTGTGGAGTCAGGGCCGGAACCGAGGATTCCTCTCAGGGGTGATATGGATCTTTGGGTACTTCTGGAGTCTCCCCAGGGGAGTCAGGCCTCGTCTCGAGTGGGGGCATGCACGTGCGCTTTACTTCCAGGCTGTAGCAGCAATGTCACGCTTCCCGTCGCGTGCATCAAAGGATCTGTGGTTTTCCCTCGAGGCTTTCCCTCGAGGCTTTCCCGCAGGGCTGTCCCACGTTCCACCGTGTTGTGAGTCGATCTTCGGCGTGAAAGATGAGCCAGTGCAGGGCAAAGAGGTTCCTCTGGAATGGACTGAGACATCTGGGGGACTCTTGGAATGGTGGTACGACCATGGAGTTCCTCTCGCCTTTCCTGTTGAGAGTGCCTCCTCTTGAGATGCGACTTGAACGCCGGGAATTCTTTCCCGTTGAAAGCAGGGAAAGGATCCCTCATCTCGAGCTACGAGGGGGAAACGGGGCTCCTCTGGATGTGGGTGGGACCATCCTGCTTCCTCTCGAGTGGAGACGGGTATGGCGGTGAACTTCTTGAGTTGCAGCAAGGGTGTGAAAGACCCTTTCGAAGTTCCAGAGGTTAGGTGTCAGTCTCCAGATGCCTCATCGGAAATAGACCTCATCTCGCCTGGAAGGGAGAACTTCCTGGATTTTCTCGAGGTGCGGCAGGTGTTCTCGAGTTACGACGGGTACCACAGGGACCCGCCCTGATGGCCTCAGGAGAGGCCAGTCCCCATGCGAGTTGCTAGGGGGCCTCTCGGTATTCCTCTCCCGTCGATACTAGGGCCAAAAACCTTGTGTGGAGTCAGGGCCAGAACCGAGGATTCCTCACAGGGGTGACATGGATCTTTGGGTACTTCTGGAGTCTCCCCAGGGGAGTCAGGCCTCGTCTCGAGTGGGGGCATGCACGTGCGCTTTCCTTCCAGGCTGTAGCAGCAATGTCACGCTTCCCGTCGCGTGCATCAAAGGATCTGTGGTTTTCCCTCGAGGCTTTCCCTCGAGGCTTTCCCACAGGGCTGTCCCACGTGCCACCGTGGTGTGAGTCGATCCTCGGCGTCAAAGATGAGCCAGTGCAGGGCAAAGAGGTTCCTCTGGAATGGACTGAGACATCTGGGGGACTCTTGGAATGGTGGTACGACCATGGAGTTCCTCTCGCCTTTCCTGTTGAGAGTGCCTCCTCTTGAGATGCGACGGGAACGCCGGGAATTCTTTCCCGTTGAAAGCAGGCAAAGGATCCCTCATCTCGAGCTACGAGGGGGAAACGGGGCTCCTCTGGATGTGGGCGGGACCATCGTGCTTCCTCTCGAGTGGAGACGGGTATGGTGGTGAACTTCTTGAGTTGCAGCAAGGGTGTGAAAGACCCTTTCGAATTTCCAGAGGTTAGGTGTCATTAGTCTCCAGACGCCTCATCGGAAATAGGCCTCATCTCGCCTGGAAGGGAGAACTTCCTGGATTTTCTCGAGTTGCGGCAGGTGTTCTCGAGTTATGACGGGGACCTCAGGGACCCGCCCTGGTGGCCTCAAGAACACCCAGTCCCCATGCGAGTTGCTAGGGGGCCTCTCGGGATTCCTCTCCCGTCGATACCGGGGCCAAAAACCTTGTGTGGAGTCAGGGCCGGAACCGAGGATTCCTCTCAGGGGCTGACATGGATCTTTGGGTAATTCTGGAGTCTCCCCAGGGGAGTCAGGCCTCGTCTCGAGTGGGGGCATGCACGTGTGCTTTCCTTCCAGGCTGTAGCAGCAATGTCACGCTTCCCGTCGCGTGGATCAAAGGATCTGTGGTTTTCCCTCGAGGCTTTCCCTCGAGGCTTTCCCACAGGGCTGTCCCACGTGCCACCGTGGTGTGAGTCGATCCTCGGCATGAAAGATGAGCCAGTGCAGGGCAAAGAGGTTCCTCTGGAATGGACTCAGACATCTGGGGGACTCTTGGAATGGTGGTACGACCATGGAGTTCCTCTCGCCTTTCCTGTTGAGAGTGCCTCCTCTTGAGATGCGACGGGAATGCCGGGAATTCTTTCCCGTTGAAAGCAGGGAAAGGATCCCTCATCTCTAGCTACGAGGGGGAAACGGGGCTCCTCTGGATGTGGGCGGGACCATCGTGCTTCCTCTCGAGTGGAGACGGGCAAGGAGGTGAACTTCTTGAGTAGCAGCAAGGGTGTGAAAGACCCTTTCGAAGTTCCAGAGTTTGGGTGTCATTAGTCTCCAGACGCCTCATCGGAAATAGGCCTCATCTCGCCTGGAAGGGAGAACTTCCTGGATTTTCTCGAGTTGCGGCAGGTGTTCTCGAGTTACGACGGGGACCTCAGGGACCCGCCCTGGTGGCCTCAGGAGAGGCCAGTCCCCATGCGAGGTGCTAGGGGGCCTCTCGGGATTCCTCTCCCGTCGATACCGGGGCCAAAAACCTTGTGTGCAGTCAGGGCCGGAAACGAGGATTCCTCTCAGGGGCTGACATGGATCTTTGGGTACTTCTGGAGTCTCCCCAGGGGATTCAGGCCTCGTCTCGAGTGGGGGCATGCACGTGCGCTTTCCTTCCAGGCTGTAGCAGCAATGTCACGCTTCCCGTCGCGTGGATCAAAGGATCTGTGGTTTTCCCTCGAGGCTTTCCCTCGAGGCTTTCCCACATGGCTGTGCCACGTGCCACCGTGGTGTGAGTCGATCCTCGGCGTGAAAGATGAGCCTGTGCAGGGCAAAGAGGTTCCTCTGGAATGGATTGAGACATCTGGGGGACTCTTGGAATGGTGGTACGACCATGGAGTTCCTCTCGCCTTTCCTGTTGAGAGTGCCTCCTCTTGAGATGCGACGGGAATGACGGGAATACTTTCCCGTTGAAAGCAGGGAAAGGATCCCTCATCTCGAGCTACGAGGGGGAAACGGGGCTCCTCTGGATGTGGGCGGGACCATCGTGCTTCCTCTCGAGTGGAGACGGGTATGGCGGTGAACTTCTTGAGTTGCAGCAAGTGTGTGAAAGACCCTTTCGAAGTTCCAGAGGTCAGGTGTCATTAGTCTCCAGACGCCTCATCGGAAATAGGCCTCATCTCGCCTGCAAGGGAGAACTTCCTTGATTTTCTCGAGTTGCGGTAGGTGTTCTCGAGTTACGACGGGGACCTCAGGGACCCGTCCTGGTTGCCTCAAGAGGCCAGTCCCCATGCGATTTGATACGGGGCCTCTCGGGATTCCTCTCCCGTCGATACCGGGGCCAAAAACCTTGTGTGGAGTCAGGGCCGTAACCGAGGATTCCTCTCAGGGGCTGACATGGATCTTTGGGTACTTCTGGAATCTCCCCAGGGGAGTCAGGCCTCGTCTCGAGTGGGGGCATGCACGTGCGCTTTCCTTCCAGGCTGTAGCAGCAATGTCACGCTTCCCGTGGCGTGGATCAAAGGATCTGTGGTTTTCCCTCGAGGCTTTCCCACAGGGCTGTCCCACGTGCCACCGTGGTGTGAGTCGATCCTCGGCGTGAAAGATGAGCCAGTGCAGGGCAAAGAGGTTCCTCTGGAATGGACTGAGACATCTGGGGGACTCTTGGAATGGTGGTACGACCATGGAGTTCCTCTCGCCTTTCCTGTTGAGAGTGCCTCCTCTTGAGATGCGACGGGAACGCCGGGAATTCTTTCCCGTTGAAAGCAGGGAAAGGATCCCTCATCTCGAGCTACGAGGGGGAAACGGGGCTCCTCTGGATGTGGGCGGGACCATCGTGCTTCCTCTCGAGTGGACACGGGTATGGCGGTAAACTTCTTGAGTTGCAGCAAGGTTGTGAAAGACCCTTTCGAAGTTCCAGAGGTTAGGTGTCATTAGTCTCCAGACGCCTCATCGGAAATAGGCCTCATCTCGCCTGGAAGGGAGAACTTCCTGGATTTTCTCGAGTTGCGGCAGGTGTTCTCGAGTTACGACGGGGACCTCAGGGACCCGCTCTGGTGGCCTCAGGAGAGGCCAGTCCCCATGCGAGGTGCTAGGGGGCCTATCGGGATGCCTCTCCCGTCGATACCGGGGCCAAAAACCTTGTGTGCAGTCAGGGCCGGAACCGAGGATTCCTCTCAGGGGCTGACATGGATCTTTGGGTACTTCTGGAGTCTCCCCAGGGGAGTCAAGCCTCGTCTCGAGTGGGGGCATGCACGTGCGCTTTCCTTCCAGGCTGTAGCAGCAATGTCACGCTTCCCGTCGCGTGGATCAAAGGATCTGTGGTTTTCCCTCGAGGCTTTCCCACAGGGCTGTCCCACGTGCCACCGTGGTGTGAGTCGATCCTCGGCGTGAAAGATGAGCCAGTGCAGGGCAAAGAGGTTCCTCTGGAATGGACTGAGACATCTGGGGGACTCTTGGAATGGTGGTATGACCATGGAGTTCCTCTCGCCTTTCCTGTTGAGAGTGCCTCCTCTTGAGATGCGACGGGAACGCCGGGAATTCTTTCCCGTTGAAAGCAGGGAAAGGATCCCTCATCTCGAGCTACGAGGGGGAAACGGGGCTCCTCTGGATGTGGGCGGGACCATCGTGCTTCCTCTCGAGTGGAGACGCATATGGCGGTGAACTTCTTGAGTTGCAGCAAGGGTGTGAAAGACCCTTTCGAAGTTCCAGAGTATAGGTGTCATTAGTCTCCAGACGCCTCATCGGAAATAGGCCTCATCTCGCCTGGAAGGGAGAACTTCCTGGATTTTCTCGAGTTGCGGCAGGTGTTCTCGAGTTACGACGGGGACCTCAGGGACCCGCCCTGGTGGCCTCAGGAGAGGCCAGTCCCCATGGGAGTTGCTAGGGGGCCTCTCGGGATTCCTCTCCCGTCGATACCGGGGCCAAAAACCTTGTGTGGAGTCAGGGCCGGAACCGAGGATTCCTCTCAGGGGCTGACATGGATCTTTGGGTACTTCTGGAGTCTCCCCAAGGGAGTCAGGGCTCGTCTCGAGTTGGGGCATGCACGTGCGCTTTCCTTCCAGGCTGTAGCAGCAATGTCACGCTTCCCGTCGCATGGATCAAAGGATCTGTGGTTTTCCCTCGAGGCTTTCCCTCGAGGCTTTCCCACAGGGCTGTCCCACGTGCCACCGTGGTGTGAGTCGATCCTCGGCGTGAAAGATGAGCCAGTGCAGGGCAAAGAGGTTCCTCTGGAATGGACTGAGACATCTGGGGTACTCGTGGAATGGTGGTACGACCATGTAGTTCCTCTCGCCTTTCCTGTTGAGAGTGCCACCTCTTGAGATGCGACGGGAACGCCGGGAATTCTTTCCCGTTGAAAGCAGGGAAAGGATCCCTCATTTCGAGCCACGAGGGGGAAACGGGGCTCCTCTGGATGTGGGCGGGACCATCGTGCTTCCTCTCGAGTGGAGACGGGTATGGCGGTGAACTTCTTGAGTTGCAGCAAGGTTGTGAAAGACCCTTTCGAAGTCCCAGAGGTTAGGTGTCATTAGTCTCCAGACGCCTCATCGCAAATAGGCCTCATCTCGCCTGGAAGGGAGAACTTCCAGGATTTTCTCGAGTTGCGGCAGGTGTTCTCGAGTTACAACGGGGACCTCAGGGACCCGCCCTGGTGGCCTCAGGAGAGGCCAGTCCCCATGCGAGTTGCTAGGGGGCCTCTCGGGATTCCTCTCCCGTCGATACCGGGGTCAAAAACCTTGTGTGGAGTCAGGGCCGGAACCGAGGATTCCTCTCAGGGGCTGACATGGATCTTTGGGTACTTCTGGAGTCTCCCCACGGGAGTCAGGCCTCGTCTCGAGTGGGGGCATGCACGTGCGCTTTCCTTCCAGGCTGTAGCAGCAATGTCACGCTTCCCATCGCATGGATCAAAGGATCTGTGGTTTTCCCTCGAGGCTTTCCCTCGAGGCTTTCCCACAGGGCTGTCCCACGTGCCTCCGTGGTGTGAGTCGATCCTCGGCGTGAAAGATGAGCCAGTGCAGGGCAAAGAGGTTCCTCTGGAATAGACTGAGACATCTGGGGGACTCTAGGAATGGTGGTAGGACCATGGAGTTCCTCTCGCCTTTCCTGTTGAGAGTGCCTCCTCTTGAGATGCGACGGGAACGCCGGGAATTCTTTCCCGTTGAACGCAGGCAAAGGATCCCACATCTCGAGCTACGAGGGGGAAACGGGGCTCCTCTGGATGTGGGCGGGACCATCGTGCTTCCTCTCGAGTGGAGACGGGTATGGCGGTGAACTTCTTGAGTTGCAGCAAGGGTGTGAAAGACCCTTTCGAATTTCCAGAGGTTAGGTGTCATTAGTCTCCAGACGACTCATCGGAAATAGGCCTCATCTCGCCTGGAAGGGAGAACTTCCTGGATTTTCTCGAGTTGCGGCAGGTGTTCTCGAGTTACGACGGGGACCTCAGGGACCCGCCCTGGTGGCCTCAGGAGAGGCCAGTACCCATGCGAGGTGCTAGGGGGCCTCTCGGGATTCCTCTCCCGTCGATACCGGGGCCAAAAACCTTGTGTGGAGTCAGGGCCGGAACCGAGGATTCCTCTCAGGGGCTGACATGGATCTTTGGGTACTTCTGGAGTCTCCCCAGGGGAGTCAGGCCTCGTCTCGAGTGGGGGCATGCACGTGCGCTTTCCTTACAGGCTGTAGCAGCAATGTCACGCTTCCCGTGGCGTGGATCAAAGGATCTGTGGTTTTCCCTCGAGGCTTTACCACAGGGCTGTCCCACGTGCCACCGTGGTGTGAGTCGATCCTCGGCGTGAAAGATGAGCCAGTGCAGGGCAAAGAGGTTCCTCTGGAATGGACTGAGACATCTGGGGGACTCTTGGAATGGTGGTACGACCATGGAGTTCCTCTCGCCTTTCCTGTTGAGAGTGCCTCCTCTTGAGATGCGACGGGAACGCCGGGAATTCTTTCCCGTTGAAAGCAGGGAAAGGATCCCTCATCTTGAGCAACGAGGGGGAAACGGGGCTCCTCTGGATGTGGTCGGGACCATCGTGCTTCCTCTCGAGTGGAGACGGGTATGGCGGTGAACTTCTTGAGTTGCAGCAAGGGTGTGAAAGACCCCTTCGAAGTTCGAGAGGTTAGGTGTCATTAGTCTCCAGACGCCTCATCGGAAATAGGCCTCATCTCGCCTGGAAGGGAGAACTTCCTGGATTTTCTCGAGTTGCGGCAGGTGTTCTCGAGTTACGACGGGGACCTCAGGGACCCGCCCTGGTGGCCTCAGGAGAGGCCAGTCCCCATGCGAGGTGCTAGGGGGCCTCTCGGGATTCCTCTCCCGTCGATACCGAGGCCAAAAACCTTGTGTGCAGTCAGGGCCGGAACCGAGGATTCCTCTTAGGGGCTGACATGGATCTTTGGGTACTTCTGGAGTCTCCCCACGGGAGTCAGGCCTCGTCTCGTGTGGGGGCATGCACGTGCGCTTTCCTTCCAGGCTGTAGCAGCAATGTCACGCTTCCCGTCGCGTGGATCAAAGGATCTGTGGTATTCCCTCGAGGCTTTCCCTCGAGGCTTTCCCACAGGGCTGTCCCACGTGCCACCGTGGTGTGAGTCGATCCTCGGCGTGAAAGATGAGCCAGTGCAGGGCAAAGAGGTTCCTCTGGAATGGACTGAGACATCTGGGGGACTCTTGGAATGGTGGTACGAACATGGAGTTCCTCTCGCCTTTCCTGTTGAGAGTGCCTCCTCTTGAGATACGATGGGAACACCGGGAATTCTTTCCCGTTGAAAGCAGGGAAAGGATCCCTCATCTCGAGCTAAGAGGGGGAAACGGGGCTCCTCTGGATGTGGGCGGGACCATCGTGCTTCCTCTCGAGTGGAGACGGGTATGGCGGTGAACTTCTTGAGTTGCAGCAAGGGTGTGAAAGACCCTTTCGAAGTTCGAGAGGTTAGGTGTCATTAGTCTCCAGACGCCTCATCGGAAATAGGCCTCATCTCGCCTGGAAGGGAGAACTTCCTGGATTTTCTCGAGTTGCGGCAGGTGTTCTAGAGTTACGACGGGGACCTCAGGGACCCGCCCTGGTGGCCTCAGGAGAGGCCAGTCCCCATGCGAGGTGCTAGGGGGCCTCTCGGGATTCCTCTCCCGTCGATACCGGGGCCAAAAACCTTTTGTGCAGTCAGGGCCGGAACCGAGGATTCCTCTCAGGGGCTTATATGGATCTTTGGGTACTTCTGGAGTCTCCCCACGGGAGTCAGGCCTCGTCTCGAGTGGGGGCATGCACGTGCGCTTTCCTTCCAGGCTGTAGCAGCAATGTCACGCTTCCCATCGCATGGATCAAAGGATCTGTGGTTTTCCCTCGAGGCTTTCCCTCGAGGCTTTCCCACAGGGCTGTCCCACGTGCCTCCGTGGTGTGAGTCGATCCTCGGCGTGAAAGATGAGCCAGTGCAGGGCAAAGAGGTTCCTCTGGAATGGACTGAGACATCTGGGGGACTCTAGGAATGGTGGTAGGACCATGGAGTTCCTCTCGCCTTTCCTGTTGAGAGTGCCTCCTCTTGAGATGCGACGGGAACGCCGGGAATTCTTTCCCGTTGAAAGCAGGCAAAGGATCCCACATCTCGAGCTACGAGGGGGAAACGGGGCTCCTCTGGATGTGGGCGGGACCATCGTGCTTCCTCTCGAGTGGAGACGGGTATGGCGGTGAACTTCTTGAGTTGCAGCAAGGGTGTGAAAGACCCTTTCGAATTTCCAGAGGTTAGGTGTCATTAGTCTCCAGACGACTCATCGGAAATAGGCCTCATCTCGCCTGGAAGGGAGAACTTCCTGGATTTTCTCGAGTTGCGGCAGGTGTTCTCGAGTTACGACGGGGACCTCAGGGACCCGCCCTGGTGGCCTCAGGAGAGGCCAGTACCCATGCGAGGTGCTAGGGGGCCTCTCGGGATTCCTCTCCCGTCGATACCGGGGCCAAAAACCTTGTGTGGAGTCAGGGCCGGAACCGAGGATTCCTCTCAGGGGCTGACATGGATCTTTGGGTACTTCTGGAGTCTCCCCAGGGGAGTCAGGCCTCGTCTCGAGTGGGGGCATGCACGTGCGCTTTCCTTACAGGCTGTAGCAGCAATGTCACGCTTCCCGTGGCGTGGATCAAAGGATCTGTGGTTTTCCCTCGAGGCTTTCCCACAGGGCTGTCCCACGTGCCTCCGTGGTGTGAGTCGATCCTCGGCGTGAAAGATGAGCCAGTGCAGGGCAAAGAGGTTCCTCTGGAATGGACTGAGACATCTGGGGGACTCTAGGAATGGTGGTAGGACCATGGAGTTCCTCTCGCCTTTCCTGTTGAGAGTGCCTCCTCTTGAGATGCGACGGGAACGCCGGGAATTCTTTCCCGTTGAACGCAGGCAAAGGATCCCACATCTCGAGCTACGAGGGGGAAACGGGGCTCCTCTGGATGTGGGCGGGACCATCGTGCTTCCTCTCGAGTGGAGACGGGTATGGCGGTGAACTTCTTGAGTTGCAGCAAGGGTGTGAAAGACCCTTTCGAATTTCCAGAGGTTAGGTGTCATTAGTCTCCAGACGACTCATCGGAAATAGGCCTCATCTCGCCTGGAAGGGAGAACTTCCTGGATTTTCTCGAGTTGCGGCAGGTGTTCTCGAGTTACGACGGGGACCTCAGGGACCCGCCCTGGTGGCCTCAGGAGAGGCCAGTACCCATGCGAGGTGCTAGGGGGCCTCTCGGGATTCCTCTCCCGTCGATACCGGGGCCAAAAACCTTGTGTGGAGTCAGGGCCGGAACCGAGGATTCCTCTCAGGGGCTGACATGGATCTTTGGGTACTTCTGGAGTCTCCCCAGGGGAGTCAGGCCTCGTCTCGAGTGGGGGCATGCACGTGCGCTTTCCTTACAGGCTGTAGCAGCAATGTCACGCTTCCCGTGGCGTGGATCAAAGGATCTGTGGTTTTCCCTCGAGGCTTTACCACAGGGCTGTCCCACGTGCCACCGTGGTGTGAGTCGATCCTCGGCGTGAAAGATGAGCCAGTGCAGGGCAAAGAGGTTCCTCTGGAATGGACTGAGACATCTGGGGGACTCTTGGAATGGTGGTACGACCATGGAGTTCCTCTCGCCTTTCCTGTTGAGAGTGCCTCCTCTTGAGATGCGACGGGAACGCCGGGAATTCTTTCCCGTTGAAAGCAGGGAAAGGATCCCTCATCTTGAGCAACGAGGGGGAAACGGGGCTCCTCTGGATGTGGTCGGGACCATCGTGCTTCCTCTCGAGTGGAGACGGGTATGGCGGTGAACTTCTTGAGTTGCAGCAAGGGTGTGAAAGACCCCTTCGAAGTTCGAGAGGTTAGGTGTCATTAGTCTCCAGACGCCTCATCGGAAATAGGCCTCATCTCGCCTGGAAGGGAGAACTTCCTGGATTTTCTCGAGTTGCGGCAGGTGTTCTCGAGTTACGACGGGGACCTCAGGGACCCGCCCTGGTGGCCTCAGGAGAGGCCAGTCCCCATGCGAGGTGCTAGGGGGCCTCTCGGGATTCCTCTCCCGTCGATACCGGGGCCAAAAACCTTGTGTGCAGTCAGGGCCGGAACCGAGGATTCCTCTTAGGGGCTGACATGGATCTTTGGGTACTTCTGGAGTCTCCCCACGGGAGTCAGGCCTCGTCTCGTGTGGGGGCATGCACGTGCGCTTTCCTTCCAGGCTGTAGCAGCAATGTCACGCTTCCCGTCGCGTGGATCAAAGGATCTGTGGTATTCCCTCGAGGCTTTCCCTCGAGGCTTTCCCACAGGGCTGTCCCACGTGCCACCGTGGTGTGAGTCGATCCTCGGCGTGAAAGATGAGCCAGTGCAGGGCAAAGAGGTTCCTCTGGAATGGACTGAGACATCTGGGGGACTCTTGGAATGGTGGTACGAACATGGAGTTCCTCTCGCCTTTCCTGTTGAGAGTGCCTCCTCTTGAGATACGATGGGAACACCGGGAATTCTTTCCCGTTGAAAGCAGGGAAAGGATCCCTCATCTCGAGCTAAGAGGGGGAAACGGGGCTCCTCTGGATGTGGGCGGGACCATCGTGCTTCCTCTCGAGTGGAGACGGGTATGGCGGTGAACTTCTTGAGTTGCAGCAAGGGTGTGAAAGACCCTTTCGAAGTTCGAGAGGTTAGGTGTCATTAGTCTCCAGACGCCTCATCGGAAATAGGCCTCATCTCGCCTGGAAGGGAGAACTTCCTGGATTTTCTCGAGTTGCGGCAGGTGTTCTAGAGTTACGACGGGGACCTCAGGGACCCGCCCTGGTGGCCTCAGGAGAGGCCAGTCCCCATGCGAGGTGCTAGGGGGCCTCTCGGGATTCCTCTCCCGTCGATACCGGGGCCAAAAACCTTTTGTGCAGTCAGGGCCGGAACCGAGGATTCCTCTCAGGGGCTTATATGGATCTTTGGGTACTTCTGGAGTCTCCCCACGGGAGTCAGGCCTCGTCTCGAGTGGGGGCATGCACGTGCGCTTTCCTTCCAGGCTGTAGCAGCAATGTCACGCTTCCCATCGCATGGATCAAAGGATCTGTGGTTTTCCCTCGAGGCTTTCCCTCGAGGCTTTCCCACAGGGCTGTCCCACGTGCCTCCGTGGTGTGAGTCGATCCTCGGCGTGAAAGATGAGCCAGTGCAGGGCAAAGAGGTTCCTCTGGAATGGACTGAGACATCTGGGGGACTCTAGGAATGGTGGTAGGACCATGGAGTTCCTCTCGACTTTCCTGTTGAGAGTGCCTCCTCTTGAGATGCGACGGGAACGCCGGGAATTCTTTCCCGTTGAAAGCAGGCAAAGGATCCCACATCTCGAGCTACGAGGGGGAAACGGGGCTCCTCTGGATGTGGGCGGGACCATCGTGCTTCCTCTCGAGTGGAGACGGGTATGGCGGTGAACTTCTTGAGTTGCAGCAAGGGTGTGAAAGACCCTTTCGAATTTCCAGAGGTTAGGTGTCATTAGTCTCCAGACGACTCATCGGAAATAGGCCTCATCTCGCCTGGAAGGGAGAACTTCCTGGATTTTCTCGAGTTGCGGCAGGTGTTCTCGAGTTACGACGGGGACCTCAGGGACCCGCCCTGGTGGCCTCAGGAGAGGCCAGTACCCATGCGAGGTGCTAGGGGGCCTCTCGGGATTCCTCTCCCGTCGATACCGGGGCCAAAAACCTTGTGTGGAGTCAGGGCCGGAACCGAGGATTCCTCTCAGGGGCTGACATGGATCTTTGGGTACTTCTGGAGTCTCCCCAGGGGAGTCAGGCCTCGTCTCGAGTGGGGGCATGCACGTGCGCTTTCCTTACAGGCTGTAGCAGCAATGTCACGCTTCCCGTGGCGTGGATCAAAGGATCTGTGGTTTTCCCTCGAGGCTTTCCCACAGGGCTGTCCCACGTGCCACCGTGGTGTGAGTCGATCCTCGGCGTGAAAGATGAGCCAGTGCAGTGCAAAGAGGTTCCTCTGGAATGGACTGAGACATCTGGGGGACTCTTGGAATGGTGGTACGACCATGGAGTTCCTCTCGCCTTTCCTGTTGAGAGTGCCTCCTCTTGAGATGCGACGGGAACGCCGGGAATTCTTTCCCGTTGAAAGCAGGGAAAGGATCCCTCATCTCGAGCTACGAGGGGGAAACGGGGCTCCTCTGGATGTGGGCGGGACCATCGTGCTTCCTCTCGAGTGGAGACGGGTATGGCGGTGAACTTCTTGAGTTGCAGCAAGGGTGTGAAAGACCCCTTCGAAGTTCGAGAGGTTAGGTGTCATTAGTCTCCAGACGCCTCATCGGAAATAGGCCTCATCTCGCCTGGAAGGGAGAACTTCCTGGATTTTCTCGAGTTGCGGCAGGTGTTCTCGAGTTACGACGGGGACCTCAGGGACCCGCCCTGGTGGCCTCAGGAGAGGCCAGTCCCCATGCGAGGTGCTAGGGGGCCTCTCGGGATTCCTCTCCCGTCGATACCGGGGCCAAAAACCTTGTGTGCAGTCAGGGCCGGAACCGAGGATTCCTCTCAGGGGCTGACATGGATCTTTGGGTACTTCTGGAGTCTCCCCACGGGAGTCAGGCCTCGTCTCGTGTTGGGGCATGCACGTGCGCTTTCCTTCCAGGCTGTAGCAGCAATGTCACGCTTCCCGTCGCGTGGATCAAAGGATCTGTGGTATTCCCTCGAGGCTTTCCCTCGAGGCTTTCCCACAGGGCTGTCCCACGTGCCACCGTGGTGTGAGTCGATCCTCGGCGTGAAAGATGAGCCAGTGCAGGGCAAAGAGGTTCCTCTGGAATGGACTGAGACATCTGGGGGACTCTTGGAATGGTGGTACGAACATGGAGTTCCTCTCGCCTTTCCTGTTGAGAGTGCCTCCTCTTGAGATACGATGGGAACACCGGGAATTCTTTCCCGTTGAAAGCAGGGAAAGGATCCCTCATCTCGAGCTAAGAGGGGGAAACGGGGCTCCTCTGGATGTGGGCGGGACCATCGTGCTTCCTCTCGAGTGGAGACGGGTATGGCGGTGAACTTCTTGAGTTGCAGCAAGGGTGTGAAAGACCCTTTCGAAGTTCGAGAGGTTAGGTGTCATTAGTCTCCAGACGCCTCATCGGAAATAGGCCTCATCTCGCCTGGAAGGGAGAACTTCCTGGATTTTCTCGAGTTGAGGCAGGTGTTCTAGAGTTACGACGGGGACCTCAGGGACCCGCCCTGGTGGCCTCAGGAGAGGCCAGTCCCCATGCGAGGTGCTAGGGGGCCTCTCGGGATTCCTCTCCCGTCGATACCGGGGCCAACAACCTTGTGTGGAGTCAGGGCCGGAACCGAGGATTCCTCTCATGGGCTGACATGGATCTTTGGGTACGTCTGGAGACTCCCCAGTGGAGTCAGGCCTCGTCTCGAGTGGGGGCATGCACGTGCGCTTTCCTTCCAGGCTGTAGCAGCAATGTCACGCTTCCCGTCGCGTGGATCAAAGGATCTGTGGTTTTCCCTCGAGGCTTTCCCTCGAGGCTTTCCCACAGGGCTGTCCCACGTGCCACCGTGGTGTGAGTCGATCCTCGGCGTGAAAGATGAGCCAGTGCAGGGCAAAGAGGTTCCTCTGGAATGGACTGAGACATCTGGGGGACTCTTGGAATGGTGGTACGACCATGGAGTTCCTCTCGCCTTTCCTGTTGAGAGTTCCTCCTCTTGAGATGCGACGGGAACGCCGGGAATTCTTTCCCGTTGAAAGCAGGCAAAGGATCCCTCATCTCGAGCTACGAGGGGGAAACGGGGCTCCTCTGGATGTGGGCGGGACCATCGTGCTTCCTCTCGAGTGGAGACGGGTATGGCGGTGAACTTCTTGAGTTGCAGCAAGGGTGTGAAAGACCCTTTCGAATTTCCAGAGGTTAGGTGTCATTAGTCTCCAGACGACTCATCGGAAATAGGCCTCATCTCGCCTGGAAGGGAGAACTTCCTGGATTTTCTCGAGTTGTGGCAGGTGTTCTCGAGTTACGACGGGGACCTCAGGGACCCGCCCTGGTGGCCTCAGGAGAGGCCAGTACCCATGCGAGGTGCTAGGGGGCCTCTCGGGATTCCTCTCCCGTCGATACCGGGGCCAAAAACCTTGTGTGGAGTCAGGGCCGGAACCGAGGATTCCTCTCAGGGGCTGACATGGATCTTTGGGTACTTCTGGAGTCTCCCCAGGGGAGTCAGGCCTCGTCTCGAGTGGGGGCATGCACGTGCGCTTTCCTTACAGGCTGTAGCAGCAATGTCACGCTTCCCGTGGCGTGGATCAAAGGATCTGTGGTTTTCCCTCGAGGCTTTCCCACAGGGCTGTCCCACGTGCCACCGTGGTGTGAGTCGATCCTCGGCGTGAAAGATGAGCCAGTGCAGTGCAAAGAGGTTCCTCTGGAATGGACTGAGACATCTGGGGGACTCTTGGAATGGTGGTACGACCATGGAGTTCCTCTCGCCTTTCCTGTTGAGAGTGCCTCCTCTTGAGATGCGACGGGAACGCCGGGAATTCTTTCCCGTTGAAAGCAGGGAAAGGATCCCTCATCTCGAGCTACGAGGGGGAAACGGGGCTCCTCTGGATGTGGGCGGGACCATCGTGCTTCCTCTCGAGTGGAGACGGGTATGGCGGTGAACTTCTTGAGTTGCAGCAAGGGTGTGAAAGACCCTTTCGAAGTTCGAGAGGTTAGGTGTCATTAGTCTCCAGACGCCTCATCGGAAATAGGCCTCATCTCGCCTGGAAGGGAGAACTTCCTGGATTTTCTCGAGTTGCGGCAGGTGTTCTCGAGTTACGACGGGGACCTCAGGGACCCGCCCTGGTGGCCTCAGGAGAGGCCAGTCCCCATGCGAGGTGCTAGGGGGCCTCTCGGGATTCCTCTCCCGTCGATACCGGGGCCAAAAACCTTTTGTGCAGTCAGGGCCGGAACCGAGGATTCCTCTCAGGGGCTTATATGGATCTTTGGGTACTTCTGGAGTCTCCCCACGGGAGTCAGGCCTCGTCTCGAGTGGGGGCATGCACGTGCGCTTTCCTTCCAGGCTGTAGCAGCAATGTCACGCTCCCCATCGCATGGATCAAAGGATCTGTGGTTTTCCCTCGAGGCTTTCCCTCGAGGCTTTCCCACAGGGCTGTCCCACGTGCCTCCGTGGTGTGAGTCGATCCTCGGCGTGAAAGATGAGCCAGTGCAGGGCAAAGAGGTTCCTCTGGAATGGACTGAGACATCTGGGGGACTCTTGGAATGGTGGTACGAACATGGAGTTCCTCTCGCCTTTCCTGTTGAGAGTGCCTCCTCTTGAGATACGATGGGAACACCGGGAATTCTTTCCCGTTGAAAGCAGGGAAAGGATCCCTCATCTCGAGCTAAGAGGGGGAAACGGGGCTCCTCTGGATGTGGGCGGGACCATCGTGCTTCCTCTCGAGTGGAGACGGGTATGGCGGTGAACTTCTTGAGTTGCAGCAAGGGTGTGAAAGACCCTTTCGAAGTTCGAGAGGTTAGGTGTCATTAGTCTCCAGACGCCTCATCGGAAATAGGCCTCATCTCGCCTGGAAGGGAGAACTTCCTGGATTTTCTCGAGTTGCGGCAGGTGTTCTCGAGTTACGACGGGGACCTCAGGGACCCGCCCTGGTGGCCTCAGGAGAGGCCAGTCCCTATGCGAGTTGCTAGGGGGCCTCTCGGGATTCCTCTCCCGTCGATACCGGGGCCAACAACCTTGTGTGGAGTCAGGGCCGTAACCGAGGATTCCTCTCATGGGCTGACATGGATCTTTGGGTACGTCTGGAGACTCCCCAGTGGAGTCAGGCCTCGTCTCGAGTGGGGGCATGCACGTGCGCTTTCCTTCCAGGCTGTAGCAGCAATGTCACGCTTCCCGTCGCGTGGATCAAAGGATCTGTGGTTTTCCCTCGAGGCTTTCCTTCGAGGCTTTCCCACAGGGCTGTCCCACGTGCCACCGTGGTGTGAGTCGATCCTCGGCGTGAAAGATGAGCCAGTGCAGGGCAAAGAGGTTCCTCTGGAATGGACTGAGACATCTGGGGGACTCTTGGAATGGTGGTACGACCATGGAGTTCCTCTCGCCTTTCCTGTTGAGAGTTCCTCCTCTTGAGATGCGACGGGAACGCCGGGAATTCTTTCCCGTTGAAAGCAGGCAAAGGATCCCTCATCTCGAGCTACGAGGGGGAAACGGGGCTCCTCTGGATGTGGGCGGGACCATCGTGCTTCCTCTCGAGTGGAGACGGGTATGGCGGTGAACTTCTTGAGTTGCAGCAAGGGTGTGAAAGACTCTTTCGAAGTTCCAGAGGTTAGGTGTCATTAGTCTCCAGACGCCTCATCGGAAATAGGCCTCATCTCACCTGGAAGGGAGAACTTCCTGGATTTTCTCGAGTTGCGGCAGGTGTTCTCGAGTTACGACGGGGACCTCAGGGACCCGCCCTGGTGTCCTCAGGAGAGGCCAGTCCCCATGCGAGTTGCTAGGGGGCCTCTCGGGATTCCTCTCCCGTCGATACCGGGGCCAAAAACCTTGTGTGGAGTCAGGGCCGGAACCGAGGATTCCTCTCAGGGGCTGACATGGATCTTTGGGTACTTCTGGAGTCTCGCCAGGGGAGACAGGCCTCGTCTCGAGTGGGGGCATGCACGTGCGCTTTCCTTCCAGGCTCTAGCAGCAATGTCACGCTTCCCGTCGCGTGGATCAAAGGATCTGTGGTTTTCCCTCGAGGCTTTCCCTCGAGGCTTTCCCACAGGGCTGTCCCACGTGCCTCCGTGGTGTGAGTCGATCCTCGGCGTGAAAGATGAGCCAGTGCATGGCAAGGAGGTTCCTCTGGAATGGACTGAGACATCTGGGGGACTCTAGGAATGGTGGTACGACCATGGAGTTCCTCTCGCCTTTGCTGTTGAGAGTGCCTCCTCTTGAGATGCGACGGGAACGCCGGGAATTCTTTCCCGTTGAAAGCAGGGAAAGGATCCCTCATCTCGAGCTACGAGGGGGAAACGGGGCTCCTCTGGATGTGGGCGGGACCATCGTGCTTCCTCTCGAGTGGAGACGGGTATGGCGGTGAACTTCTTGAGTTGCAGCAAGGGTGTGAAAGACCCTTTCGAAGTTCCAGAGGTTAGGTGTCATTAGTCTCCAGACGACTCATCGAAAATAGGCCTCATCTCGCCTGCAAGGGAGAACTTCCTGGATTTTCTCGAGTTGCGGCAGGTGTTCTTGAGTTACGACGGGGACCTCAGGGACCCGCCCTGGTGGCCTCAGGAGAGGCCAGTCCCCATGCGAGGTGCTAGGGGGCCTCTCGGGATTCCTCTCCCGTCGATACCGGGGCCAAAAACCTTGTGTGGAGTCAGGGTCGGAACCGAGGATTCCTCTCAGGGCCTTATATGGATCTTTGGGTACTTCTGGAGTCTCGCCAGGGGAGACAGGCCTCGTCTCGAGTGGGGGCATGCACGTGCGCTTTCCTTCCAGGCTGTAGCAGCAATGTCACGCTTCCCGTCGCGTGCATCAAAGGATCTGTGGTTTTCCCTCGAGGCTTTCCCTCGAGGCTTTCCCACAGGGCTGTCCCACGTGCCTCCGTGGTGTGAGTCGATCCTCGGCGTGAAAGATGAGCCAGTGCAGGGCAAAGAGGTTCCTCTGGAATGGACTGAGACATCTGGGGGACTCTTGGAATGGTGGTACGACCATGGAGTTCCTCTCGCCTTTCCTGTTGAGAGTGCCTCCTCTTGAGATGCGACGGGAACGCCGGGAATTCCTTCCCGTTGAAAGCAGGAAAGGATCCCTCATCTCGAGCTCCGAGAGGGAAACGGGGCTCCTCTGGATGTGGGCGGGACCATCGTGCTTCCTCTCGAGTGGAGACGGGTATGGCGGTGAACTTCTTGAGTTGCAGCAAGGGTGTGAAAGACCCTTTCGAAATTCCAAAGGTTAGGTGTCATTAGTCTCCAGACGCCTCATCGGAAATAGGCCTCATCTCGCCTGGAAGGGAGAACTTCCTGGATTTTCTCGAGTTGCGGCAGGTGTTCTCGAGTTAAGACGGGGACCTCAGGGACCCGCCCTGGTGGCCTCAGGAGAGGCCAGTCCCCATGCGAGGTGCTAGGGGGCCTCTCGGGATTCCTCTCCCTTCGATACCGGGGCCAAAAAGCTTGTGTGGAGTCAGGGCCGGAACCGAGGATTCCTCTCAGGGGCTGACATGGATCTTTGGGTACTTCTGGAGTCTCCCCAGCGGAGTTAGGCCTCGACTCGAGTGGGGGCATGCACGTGCGCTTTCCTTCCAGGCTGTAGCAGCAATGTCACGCTTCCCGTGGCGTGTATCAAAGGATCTGTGGTTTTCCCTCGAGACTTTCCCACAGGGCTGTCCCACGTGCCACCGTGGTGTGAGTCGATCCTCGGCGTGAAAGATGAGCCAGTGCAGGGCAAAGAGGTTCCTCTGGAATGGACTGAGACATCTGGGGGACTCTTGGAATGGTGGTACGACCATGGAGTTCCTCTCGCCTTTCCTGTTGAGAGTGCCTCCTCTTGAGATGCGACGGGAACGCCGGGAATTCTTTCCCGTTGAAAGCAGGGAAAGGATCCCTCATCTCGAGCTACGAGGGGGAAACGGGGCTCCTCTGGATGTGGGCGGGACCATCGTGCTTCCTCTCGAGTGGACACGGGTATGGCGGTGAACTTCTTGAGTTGCAGCAAGGGTGTGAAAGACCCTTTCGAAGTTCCAGAGGTTAGGTGTCATTAGTCTCCAGACGCCTCATCGGAAATAGGCCTCATCTCGCCTGGAAGGGAGAACTTCCTGGATTTTCTCGAGTTGCGGCAGGTGTTCTCGAGTTACGACGGGGACCTCAGGGACCCGCCCTGGTGGCCTCAGGAGAGGCCAGTCCCCATGCGATGTGCTAGGAGGCCTCTCGGGATTCCTCTCCCGTCGATACCGGGGCCAAAAACCTTGTGTGGAGTCAGGGCCGGAACCGAGGATTCCTCTCAGGGGCTGACATGGATCTTTGGGTACTTCTGGAGTCTCCCCAGGGGAGTCAGGCCTCGTCTCGAGTGGGGGCATGCACGTGCGCTTTCCTTCCAGGCTGTAGCAGCAATGTCACGCTTCCTGTCGCGTGGATCAAAGGATCTGTGGTTTTCCCTCGAGGCTTTCCCTCGAGGCTTTCCCACAGGGCTGTCCCACGTGCCACCGTGGTGTGAGTCGATCCTCGGCGTGAAAGATGAGCCAGTGCAGGGCAAAGAGGTTCCTCTGGAATGGACTGAGACATCTGGGGGACTCCTGGAATGGTGGTACGACCATGGAGTTCCTCTCGCCTTTCCTGTTGAGAGTGCCTCCTCTTGAGATGCGACGGGAACGCCGGGAATTCTTTCCCGTCTAAAGCAGGGAAAGGTTCCCTCATCTCGAGATACGAGGGGGAAACGGGGCTCCTCTGGATGTGGGCGGGACCATCGTGCTTCCTCTCGAGTGGAGACGGGTATGGCGGTGAACTTCTTGAGTTGCAGCAAGGGTTTGAAAGACCCTTTCGAAGTTCCAGAGGTTAGGTGTCATTAGTCTCCAGACGCCTCTTCGGAAATAGGCCTCATCTCGCCTGAAAGGGAGAATTTCCTGGATTTTCTCGAGTTGCGGCAGGTGTTCTCGAGTTACGACGGGGACCTCAGGGACCCGCCCTGGTGGCCTCAGGAGAGGCCAGTCCCCATGCGAGGTGCTAGGGGGCCTCTCGGGATTCCTCTCCCGTCGATACCGGGGCCAAAAACCTTGTGTGGAGTCAGGGCCGGAACCGAGGATTCCTCTCAGGGGCTGACATGGATCTTTGGGTACTTCTGGAGTCTCCCCAGGGGAGTTAGGACTCTTCTCGAGTGGGGGCATGCACGTGCGCTTTCCTTCCCGTCTGTAGCAGCAATGTCACGCTTCCCGTCGCGTGGATCAAAGGATCTGTGGTTTTCCCTCGAGGCTTTCCCACAGGGCTGTCCCACGTGCCACCGTGGTGTGAGTCGATCCTCGGCGTGAAAGATGAGCCAGTGCAGGGCAAAGAGGTTCCTCTGGAATGGACTGAGACATCTGGGGGACTCTTGGAATGGTGGTTCGACCATGGAGTTCCTCTCGCCTTTCCTGTTGAGAGTGCCTCCTCTTGAGATGCGACGGGAACGCCGGGAATTCTTCCCCGTTGTAAGCAGGGAAAGGATCCATCATCTCGAGCTCCGAGGGGGAAACGGGGCTCCTTTGGATGTGGGCGGGACCATCATGCTTCCTCTGGAGTGGAGACGGGTATGGCGGTGAACTTCTTGAGTTGCAGCAAGGGTGTGAAAGACCCTTTCGAAGTTCCAGAGGTTAGGTGTCATTAGTCTCCAGACGCCTCATCGGAAATAGGCCTCATCTCGCCTGGAAGGGAGAACTTCCTGGATTTTCTCGAGTTGGGGCAGGTGTTCTCGAGTTACGACGGGGACCTCAGGGACCCGCCCTGGTGGCCTCAGGAGAGGCCAGTCCCCATGCGAGTTGCTAGGGGGCCTCTCGGGATTCCTCTCCCGTCGATACCGGGGCCAAAAACTTTGTATGGAGTCAGGGCCGGAACCGAGGATTCCTCTCAGGGACTGACATGGATCTTTGGGTTCTTCTGGAGTCCCCCCAAGGGAGTCAGGCCTCGTCTCGAGTGGGGGCATGCACGTGCGCTTTCCTTCCAGGCTGTAGCAGCAATGTCACGCTTCCCGTCGCGTGGATCAAAGGATCTGTGGTTTTCCCTCGAGGCTTTCCCTCGAGGCTTTCCCACAGGGCTGTCCCACGTGCCACCGTGGTGTGAGTCGATCCTCGGCGTGAAAGATGAGCCAGTGCAGGGCAAAGAGGTTCCTCTGGAATGGACTGAGACATCTGGGGGACTCTTGGAATGGTGGTACGACCATGGAGTTCCTCTCACCTTTCCTGTTGAGAGTGCCTCCTCTTGAGATGCGACGGGAACGCCGGGAATTCTTTCCCGTTGAAAGCAGGAAAAGGATCCCTCATCTCGAGCTACGAGGGGGAAACGGGGCTCCTCTGGATGTGGGCGGAACCATCGTGCTTCCTCTCTAGTGGAGACAGGTATGGTGGTGAACTTCTTGAGTTGCAGCAAGGGTGTGAAAGACCCTTTCGAAGTTCCAGAGGTTAGGTGTCATTAGTCTCCAGACGCCTCATAGGAAATAGGCCTCATCTCGCCTGGAAGGGAGAACTTCCTGGATTTTCTCGAGTTGCGGCAGGTGTTCTCGAGTTATGACGGGGACCTCAGGAACCCGCCCTGGTGGCCTCAGGAGAGGCCAGTCCCTATGCGAATTGCTAGGGGGCCTCTCAGGATTCCTCTCCCGTCGATACCGGGGCCAAAAACCTTGTATGGAGTCAGGGCCGGAACCGAGGATTCCTCTCAGGGGCTGACATGGATCTTTGGGTACTTCTGGAGTCTCCCCAGGGGAGTCAGGCCTCGTCTCGAGTGGGGGCATGCACGTGCACTTTCCTTCCAGGCTGGAGCAGCAATGTCACGCTTCCCGTCGCGTGGATCAAAGGATCTGTGGTTTTCCCTCGAGGCTTTCCCACAGGGCTGTCCCACGTGCCACCGTGGTGTGAGTCGATCCTCGGCGTGAAAGATGAGCCAGTGCAGGACAAAGAGGTTCCTCTGGAATGGACTGAGATATCTGGGGGACTTTTGGAATGGTGGTACGACCATGGAGTTCCTCTTGCCTTTCCTGTTGAGAGTGCCTCCTCTTGAGATGCGACGGGAACGCCGGGAACTCTTTCCCTTTGAAAGCAGGGAAAGGATCCCTCATCTCGAGCTACGAGGGGAAATCGGGGCTCCTCTGGATGTGGGCGGGACCATCGTGCTTCATCTCGAGTGGAGACGGGTATGGCGGTGAACTTCTTGAGTTGCAGCAAGGGTGTGAAAGACCTTTTCGAAGTTCCAGAGGTTAGGTGTCATTAGTCTCCAGACGCCTCATCAGAAATAGGCCTCATCTCGCCTGGAAGGGAGAACTTCCTGGATTTTCTCGAGTTGCGGCAGGTGTTCTCGAGTTACGACGGGGACCTCAGGGACCCGCCCTGGTGGCCTCAGAAGAGGCCAGTCCCTATGCGAGTTGCTAGGGGGCCTCTCGGGATTCCTCTCCCGTCGATACCGGGGCCAACAACCTTGTGTGGAGTCAGGGCCGGAACCGAGGATTCCTCTCATGGGCTGACATGGATCTTTGGGTACGTCTGGAGACTCCCCAGTGGAGTCAGGCCTCGTCTCGAGTGGGGGCATGCACGTGCGCTTTCCTTCCAGGCTGTAGCAGCAATGTCACGCTTCCCGTCGCGTGGATCAAAGGATCTGTGGTTTTCCCTCGAGGCTTTCCCTCGAGGCTTTCCCACAGGGCTGTCCCACGTGCCACCGTGGTGTGAGTCGATCCTCGGCGTGAAAGATGAGCCAGTGCAGGGCAAAGAGGTTCCTCTGGAATGGACTGAGACATCTGGGGGACTCTTGGAATGGTGGTACGACCATGGAGTTCCTCTCGCCTTTCCTGTTGAGAGTTCCTCCTCTTGAGATGCGACGGGAACGCCGGGAATTCTTTCCCGTTGAAAGCAGGCAAAGGATCCCTCATCTCGAGCTACGAGGGGGAAACGGGGCTCCTCTGGATGTGGGCGGGACCATCGTGCTTCCTCTCGAGTGGAGACGGGTATGGCGGTGAACTTCTTGAGTTGCAGCAAGGGTGTGAAAGACTCTTTCGAAGTTCCAGAGGTTAGGTGTCATTAGTCTCCAGACGCCTCATCGGAAATAGGCCTCATCTCACCTGGAAGGGAGAACTTCCTGGATTTTCTCGAGTTGCGGCAGGTGTTCTCGAGTTACGACGGGGACCTCAGGGACCCGCCCTGGTGTCCTCAGGAGAGGCCAGTCCCCATGCGAGTTGCTAGGGGGCCTCTCGGGATTCCTCTCCCGTCGATACCGGGGCCAAAAACCTTGTGTGGAGTCAGGGCCGGAACCGAGGATTCCTCTCAGGGGCTGACATGGATCTTTGGGTACTTCTGGAGTCTCGCCAGGGGAGACAGGCCTCGTCTCGAGTGGGGGCATGCACGTGCGCTTTCCTTCCAGGCTCTAGCAGCAATGTCACGCTTCCCGTCGCGTGGATCAAAGGATCTGTGGTTTTCCCTCGAGGCTTTCCCACAGGGCTGTCCCACGTGCCACCGTGGTGTGAGTCGATCCTCGGCGTGAAAGATGAGCCAGTGCAGGGCAAAGAGGTTCCTCTGGAATGGACTGAGACATCTGGGGGACTCTTGGAATGGTGGTACGACCATGGAGTTCCTCTCGCCTTTCCTGTTGAGAGTGCCTCCTCTTGAGATGCGACGGGAACGCCGGGAATTCTTCCCCGTTGTAAGCAGGGAAAGGATCCATCATCTCGAGCTCCGAGGGGGAAACGGGGCTCCTTTGGATGTGGGCGGGACCATCATGCTTCCTCTGGAGTGGAGACGGGTATGGCGGTGAACTTCTTGAGTTGCAGCAAGGGTGTGAAAGACCCTTTCGAAGTTCCAGAGGTTAGGTGTCATTAGTCTCCAGACGCCTCATCGGAAGTAGGCCTCATCTCGCCTGGAAGGGAGAAATTCCTGGATTTTCTCGAGTTGGGGCAGGTGTTCTCGAGTTACGACGGGGACCTCAGGGACCCGCCCTGGTGGCCTCAGGAGAGGCCAGTCCCCATGCGAGTTGCTAGGGGGCCTCTCGGGATTCCTCTCCCGTCGATACCGGGGCCAAAAACTTTGTATGGAGTCAGGGCCGGAACCGAGGATTCCTCTCAGGGACTGACATGGATCTTTGGGTTCTTCTGGAGTCCCCCCAAGGGAGTCAGGCCTCGTCTCGAGTGGGGGCATGCACGTGCGCTTTCCTTCCAGGCTGTAGCAGCAATGTCACGCTTCCCGTCGCGTGGATCAAAGGATCTGTGGTTTTCCCTCGAGGCTTTCCCTCGAGGCTTTCCCACAGGGCTGTCCCACGTGCCACCGTGGTGTGAGTCGATCCTCGGCGTGAAAGATGAGCCAGTGCAGGGCAAAGAGGTTCCTCTGGAATGGACTGAGACATCTGGGGGACTCTTGGAATGGTGGTACGACCATGGAGTTCCTCTCACCTTTCCTGTTGAGAGTGCCTCCTCTTGAGATGCGACGGGAACGCCGGGAATTCTTTCCCGTTGAAAGCAGGAAAAGGATCCCTCATCTCGAGCTACGAGGGGGAAACGGGGCTCCTCTGGATGTGGGCGGAACCATCGTGCTTCCTCTCTAGTGGAGACAGGTATGGTGGTGAACTTCTTGAGTTGCAGCAAGGGTGTGAAAGACCCTTTCGAAGTTCCAGAGGTTAGGTGTCATTAGTCTCCAGACGCCTCATAGGAAATAGGCCTCATCTCGCCTGGAAGGGAGAACTTCCTGGATTTTCTCGAGTTGCGGCAGGTGTTCTCGAGTTATGACGGGGACCTCAGGAACCCGCCCTGGTGGCCTCAGGAGAGGCCAGTCCCTATGCGAATTGCTAGGGGGCCTCTCAGGATTCCTCTCCCGTCGATACCGGGGCCAAAAACCTTGTATGGAGTCAGGGCCGGAACCGAGGATTCCTCTCAGGGGCTGACATGGATCTTTGGGTACTTCTGGAGTCTCCCCAGGGGAGTCAGGCCTCGTCTCGAGTGGGGGCATGCACGTGCACTTTCCTTCCAGGCTGTAGCAGCAATGTCACGCTTCCCGTCGCGTGGATCAAAGGATCTGTGGTTTTCCCTCGAGGCTTTCCCACAGGGCTGTCCCACGTGCCACCGTGGTGTGAGTCGATCCTCGGCGTGAAAGATGAGCCAGTGCAGGACAAAGAGGTTCCTCTGGAATGGACTGAGATATCTGGGGGACTTTTGGAATGGTGGTACGACCATGGAGTTCCTCTTGCCTTTCCTGTTGAGAGTGCCTCCTCTTGAGATGCGACGGGAACGCCGGGAACTCTTTCCCTTTGAAAGCAGGGAAAGGATCCCTCATCTCGAGCTACGAGGGGAAATCGGGGCTCCTCTGGATGTGGGCGGGACCATCGTGCTTCATCTCGAGTGGAGACGGGTATGGCGGTGAACTTCTTGAGTTGCAGCAAGGGTGTGAAAGACCTTTTCGAAGTTCCAGAGGTTAGGTGTCATTAGTCTCCAGACGCCTCATCAGAAATAGGCCTCATCTCGCCTGGAAGGGAGAACTTCCTGGATTTTCTCGAGTTGCGGCAGGTGTTCTCGAGTTACGACGGGGACCTCAGGGACCCGCCCTGGTGGCCTCAGAAGAGGCCAGTCCCTATGCGAGTTGCTAGGGGGCCTCTCGGGATTCCTCTCCCGTCGATACCGGGGCCAACAACCTTGTGTGGAGTCAGGGCCGTAACCGAGGATTCCTCTCATGGGCTGACATGGATCTTTGGGTACGTCTGGAGACTCCCCAGTGGAGTCAGGCCTCGTCTCGAGTGGGGGCATGCACGTGCGCTTTCCTTCCACGCTGTAGCAGCAATGTCACGCTTCCCGTGGCGTGGATCAAAGGATCTGTGGTTTTCCCTCGAGGCTTTCCCTCGAGGCTTTCCCACAGGGCTGTCCCACGTGCCACCGTGGTGTGAGTCGATCCTCGGCGTGAAAGATGAGCCAGTGCAGGGCAAAGAGGTTCCTCTGGAATGGAGTGAGACATCTGGGGGACTCTTGGAATGGTGGTACGACCATGGAGTTCCTCTCGCCTTTCCTGTTGAGAGTGCCTCCTCTTGAGATGCGACGGGAACGACGGGAATTCTTTCCCGTTGAAAGCAGGCAAAGGATCCCTCATCTCGAGCTACGAGGGGGAAACGGGGCTCCTCTGGATGTGGGCGGGACCATCGTGCTTCCTCTCGAGTGGAGACGGGTATGGCGGTGAACTTCTTGAGTTGCAGCAAGGGTGTGAAAGACTCTTTCGAAGTTCCAGAGGCTAGGTGTCATTAGTCTCCAGACGCCTCATCGGAAATAGGCCTCATCTCGCCTGGAAGGGAGAACTTCCTGGATTTTCTCGAGTTGGGGCAGGTGTTCTCAAGTTACGACGGGGACCTCAGGGACCCGCCCTGGTGGCCTCCGGAGAGGCCAGTCCCCATGCGAGTTGCTAGGGGGCCTCTCGGGATTCCTCTCCCGTCGATACCGGGGCCAAAAACCTTGTGTGGAGTCAGGGCCGGAACCGAGGATTCCTCTCAGGGGCTGAAATGGATCTTTGGGTACTTCTGGAGTCTCCCCAGGGGAGTCAGGCCTCGTCTCGAGTGGGGGCATGCACGTGTGCTTTCCTTCCAGGCTGTAGCAGCAATGTCACGCTTCCCTTCGCGTGGATCAAAGGATCTGTGGTTTTCCCTCGAGGCTTTCCCTCGAGGCTTTCCCTCAGGGCTGTCCCACGTGCCACCGTGGTGTGAGTCGATACTCGGCATGAAAGATGAGCCAGTGCAGGGCAAAGAGTTTCCTCTGGAATGGACTGAGACATCTGGGGGACTCTTGGAATGGTGGTACGACCATGGAGTTCCTCTCGCCTTTCCTGTTGAGAGTGCCTCCTCTTGAGATGCGACGGGAATGACGGGAATACTTTCCCGTTGAAAGCAGGGAAAGGATCCCTCATCTCGAGCTACGAGGGGGAAACGGGGCTCCTCTGGATGTGGGCGGGACCATCGTGCTTCCTCTCGAGTGGAGACGGGTATGGCGGTGAACTTCTTGAGTTGCAGCAAGGGTGTGAAAGACCCTTTCGAAGTTGCAGAGGTTAGGTGTCATTAGTCTCCAGACGCCTCATCGGAAATAGGCCTCATCTCGCCTGGAAGGGAGAACTTCCTGGATTTTCTCGAGTTGCGGCAGGTGTTCTCGAGTTACGACGGGGACCTCAGGGACCCGCCCTGGTAGTCTCAGGAAAGGCCAGTCCCCATGCGAGTTGCTAGGGGGCCTCTCGGCATTCCTCTCCCGTCGATACCGGGGCCAAAAACCTTGTGTGGAGTCAGGGCCGGAACCGAGGATTCCTCTCAGGGGCTGACATGGATCTTTGGGTACTTCTGGAGTCTCCCCAGGGGAGTCAGGCCTCGTCTCGAGTGGGGGCCTGCACGTGCGCTTTCCTTCCAGGCTGTAGCAGCAATGTAACGCTTCCCGAAGCGTGGATCATAGGATCTGTGGTTTTCCCTCGAGGCTTTCCCTCGAGGCTTTCCCACAGGGCTGTCCCACGTGCCACCGTGGTGTGAGTCGATCCTCGGCGTGAAAGATGAGCCAGTGCAGGGCAAAGAGCTTCCTCTGGAATGGACTGAGACATCTGGGGGACTCTTGGAATGGTGGTACCACCATGGAGTTCCTCTCGCCTTTCCTGTTGAGAGTGCCTCCTCTTGAGATGCGATGGGAACGCCGGGAATTCTTTCCCGTTGAAAGCAGGCAAAGGATCCCTCATCTCGAGCTACGAGTGGGAAACGGGGCTCCTCTGGATGTGGGCGGGACCATCCTGCTTCCTCTCGAGTGGAGACGGGTATGGAAGTGAACTTCTTGAGTTGCAGCAAGGGTGTGAAAGACCCTTTCGAAGTTCCAGAGGTTAGGTGTCATTAGTCTCCAGACGGCTCATCGGAAATAGGATTCTTCTCGCCTGGAAAGGAGAACTTCCTGGATTTTCTCGAGATGCGGCAGGTGTTCTCGAGTTACGACGGGGACCTCAGGGACCCGCCCTGGTGGCCTCAGGAGAGGCCAGTCCACATGCGAGTTGCTAGGGGGCCTCGCGGGATTCCTCTCCCGTCGATACCGGAGCCAAAAACCTTGTGTGGAGTCAGGGCCGGAAACGAGGATTCCTCTCAGGGGCTGACATGGATCTTTGGGTACTTCTGGAGTCTCCGCAGGGGAGTCAGGCCTCGTCTCGAGTGGGGGCATGCACGTGCATTTTCTTTCCAGGCTGTAGCAGCAATGTCACGCTTCCCTTCGCGTGGATCAAAGGATCTGTGGTTTTCCCTCGAGGCTTTCCCACAGGGCTGTCCCACGTGCCACCGTGGTGTGAGTCGATCCTCGGCGTGAAAGATGAGCCAGTGCAGGGCAAAGAGGTTCCTCTGGAATGGACTGAGACATCTGGGGGACTCTTGGAATGGTGGTACGACCATGGAGTTCCTCTCGCCTTTCCTGTTGAGAGTGCCTCCTCTTGAGATGCGACGGGAACTCCGGGAATTCTTTCCCGTTGAAAGCAGGCAAAGGATCCCTCATCTCGAGCTACGAGGGGGAAACGCGGCTCCTCTGGATGTGGGCGGGACCATCGTGCTTCCTCTCGAGTGGAGACGGGTATGGCGGTGAACTTCTTGAGTTGCAGCAAGGGTGTGAAAGACCCTTTCGAAGTTCCAGAGGTTAGGTGTCATTAGTCTCCAGACGCCTCATCGGAAATAGGCCTCATCTCGCCTGGAAGGGAGAACTTCCTGGATTTTCTCGAGTTGCGGCAGGTGTTCTCGAGTTACGACGGGGACCTCAGGGACCCGCCCTGGTGGCCTCAGGAGTGGCCAGTCACCATGCGAGTTGCTAGGGGGCCTCTCGGGATTCCTCTCCCGTCGATACCGGGGCCAAAAACCTTGTGTGGAGTCAGGGCCGGAACCGAGGATTCCTCTCAGGGGCTGATATGGATCTTTGGGTACTTCTGGAGTCTCGCCAGGGGAGACAGGCCTCGTCTCGTGAGGGGGCATGCACGTGCACTTTCCTTCCAGGCTGTAGCAGCAATGTCACGCTTCCCGTCGCGTGGATCAAAGGATCTGTGGTTTTCCCTCGAGGCTTTCCCTCGAGGCTTTCCCACAGGGCTGTCCCACGTGCCACCGTGGTGTGAGTCGATCCTCGGCGTGAAAGATGAGCCAGTGCAGGGCAAAGAGTTTCCTCTGGAATGGACTGAGACATCTGGGGGACTCTTGGAATGGTGGTACGACCATGGAGTTCCTCTCGCCTTTCCTGTTGAGAGTGCCTCCTCTTGAGATGCGACGGGAACGCCGGGAATTTTTTCCCGTTGAAAGCAGGAAAAGGATCCCTCATCTCGAGCTACGAGGGGGAAACGGGGCTCCTCTGGATGTGGGCGGGACCATCGTGCTTCCTCTCGAGTGGAGACGGGTATGGCGGTGAACTTCTTGAGTTGCAGCAAGGGTGTGAAAGACCCTTTCGAAGTTCCAGAGGTTAGGTGTCATTAGTCTCCAGACGCCTCATCAGAAATAGGCCTCATCTCGCCTGGAAGGGAGAACTTCCTGGATTTCTCGAGTTGCGGCAGGTGTTCTCGAGTTACGACGGGGACCTCTGGGACCCGCCCTGGTGGCCTCAGGAGAGGCCAGTCCCGATGCGAGTTGCTAGGGGGCCTCTCGGGATTCCTCTCCCGTCGATACCGGGGCCAAAAACCTTGTGTGGAGTCAGGGCCGGAACCGAGGATTCCTCTCAGGGGCTGACATGGATCTTTGGGTACTTCTGGAGTCTCCCCAGGGGAGTCAGGCCTCGTCTCGAGTGGGGGCATGCACGTGCGCTTTCCTTCCAGGCTGTAGCAGCAATGTCACGCTTCCCGTGGCGTGGATCAAAGGATCTGTGGTTTTCCCTCGAGGCTTTCCCTCGAGGCTTTCCCACAGGGCTGTCCCACGTGCCACCGTGGTGTGAGTCGATCCTCGGCGTGAAAGATGAGCCAGTGCAGGGCAAAGAGCTTCCTCTGGAATGGACTGAGACATCTGGGGGACTCTTGGAATGGTGGTACGACCATGGAGTTCCTCTCGCCTTTCCTGTTGAGAGTGCCTCCTCTTGAGATGCGACGGGAACGCCGGGAATTCTTTCCCGTTGAAAGCAGGCAAAGGATCCCTCATCTCGAGCTACGAGGGGGAAACGGGGCTCCTCTGGATGTGGGCGGGACCATCCTGCTTCCTCTCGAGTGGAGACGGGTATGGAAGTGAACTTCTTGAGTTGCAGCAAGGGTGTGAAAGACCCTTTCGAAGTTCCAGAGGTTAGGTGTCATTAGTCTCCAGACGCCTCATCGGAAATAGGCCTCATCTCGCCTGGAAGGGAGAACTTCCTGGATTTTCTCGAGATGCGGCAGGTGTTCTCGAGTTACGACGGGGACCTCAGGGACCCGCCCTGGTGGCCTCAGGAGAGGCCAGTCCACATGCGAGTTGCTAGGGGGCCTCCCGGGATTCCTCTCCCGTCGATACCGGGGCCAAAAACCTTGTGTGGAGTCAGGGCCGGAAACGAGGATTCCTCTCAGGGGCTGACATGGATCTTTGGGTACTTCTGGAGTCCCTGCAGGGGAGTCAGGCCTCGTCTCGAGTGGGGGCATGCACGTGCGTTTTCTTTCCAGGCTGTAGCAGCAATGTCACGCTTCCCGTCGCGTGGATCAAAGGATCTGTGGTTTTCCCTCGAGGATTTCCCACAGGGCTGTCCCACGTTCCACCGTGGTGTGAGTCGATCCTCGGCGTGAAAGATGAGCCAGTGCAGGGCACAGAGGTTCCTCTGGAATGGACTGAGACATCTGGGGGACTCTTGGAATGGTGGTACGACCATGGAGTTCCTCTCGCCTTTCCTGTTGAGAGTGCCTCCTCTTGAGATGCGACGGGAACGCCGGGAATTCTTTCCCGTTGAAAGCAGGGAAAGGATCCCTCATCTCGAGCTACGAGGGGGAAACGGGGCTCCTCTGGATGTGGGCGGGACCATCGTGCTTCCTCTCTAGTGGAGACGGGTATTGCCGGGGTCCAGCCCCGGTGGATCCAGGGAATTCGAAGGGTGGACGGCGTTGGCGTGGAAAGACTTGTTTATTTATTAATATAAGATTAGATTAAGAAACTGTAGTGCAGTAGGAAGATTAAGTGGAGAAAGAGGGCTGAATAGCTTGGTTTACGCGGAAGACCAATAAAATTCCAGACAAGGAATTTGCACCATCTACGTTGGGCCACCGGTGCCCGCTTGAATATCTAAGGGTGCCTCGCCTTAAGCTCCCTTTCTCGCGGATCTTAATAACCAGGGCAAATAAGTAGACCTGGCGAGCCTCCGCGCCCCAGATGGAAATTCAGCCTGAAATTAAAGTAAAGAGCAGAGGGAAGAAAAGGGAGAGAAAAAGAGAGAGAGAGAGAGACACGGGGGGAGCCATATTCCCAAGACACCAGGCCGAGACTAGTCCGAGAAACTGGTCTGAGAATCTGGTCCCGTCCTTTATTGTTCAGAAGGCCTTTTATACTTTTGATAAAACATGGAGATCAATGGGTAACACAAAGTTATGCAGCGTTAGCAGTCCAGACTCTTATCAAAACCAGGCTTTTCTCTCTGCATACCTAATTGTATACACAAGTCTTAGGTAATTTACATCATCTTCCAACCAAAAGGGCCAATTAACATTTTACAGCCTTTTTTCTGATAAGGGTTTGTCAACCACAAGACTTATTTGTGTTGATCTTCCCAAGGTCTGGTGCCACTCTCGGAAAGCACTAAAGAAAGTTACATTCTTAGACAGCAAGGATACAGCAACTTATAACAAGTAGAGGGAGTGCAGTGATTTATAGCAAAAGAGAAGCAATTAACTCAAAAGTCTAGTGTTGCTAACATCAAAACTACTATGTATCTTTTTCTACATCCTGCTTACATTAACATCCTTCCAGGTGCCTAAAAGATAAAGAATAAGGAGGTCTGGCAGCAATCCTTGAGTCAACAGTGAAAACCCTCTACCAATATAATTTTTAACTCTTTAGAAAAGGCTCTGTATCTTTAAGATGCTTTTAAGCTTTGTGCCTCCCGCGGTTGGGGGGCTGTAAGCAATTCACAAGCTGTAAGCTTTGTGCCTCTCGCGGTTGGGGGGCTGTAAGCAATTCACAAGCTGTAAGAGGTCTGGGGAACCTGTTAGGCAGACTAGAGAGCTATCAGAGGGGTTTAACTGAAACATCCCTTTCAAATGCAGAAGACTAAAACCCTGAATTGACTTTTTTCCAGAGAATATCAGAAAAGTGGAAAAGCAGAGCACAAAAGCCGGCAGATTTTTGCTGGGGTACATGCTTAGGAATATCCAGAGGGGTCCCTGAAGTCTGAGCACGCCTTGCGTATGTCAGCTTCCTTCCTCATGACCTTGTCACGGGCGGGATTCCTCACACTGGCTTCCGGCAACTCCCCCTTCTTTATTAGTTTTTTAAAAAAATTAGGTGCAGTTCAGTCGCGAGATTCCGAATGCTCTGCCGAAGAGTCCTGACAACACAAGGAAGCAGGATTACAAGGAGCAGGATTATGGCACCCACAGCAGCATAGCTAGAGACAGTAGTCAGAAGAGTTTTTCCAGAAATGAAGTCAGAGAAGGTGTGGAAAAAGTCATTGGCTTCTCCTGCGGCGGTAAAATCTAATCGGGAGTGTTCCAAGGTCTGAATCTGATTATGAAGTTTCCCTAAATCTAAACTAATATCTGAGCTGTTCCAGACACCTAAAATATGATTTTTGACCCTCTCCCATTTAAAATCTGTCTCATTTACTTTCAGGGATGTAACACATATCCACCGGTAATCGGCATGACATGAAAGAGCCAATTTCATTTTCAGACTCTGTAATTCATTCCCAATATGCATTACTGCTTCTTCTAAGGCATCAATCCTTATTTCTAGCTTCCTATCTATAATTTCCTGGGTTGCCAGCGTTAGAGAAACATTTTTGGATACGGTGTCAACATATTGGGCAGTATACACTTGTTGAGACAATGATAATGCCGCCACAGTAACAGAAGTAATTGCGGTTATCAAAGCTGATATTCCCAAAACAAGTAAGCCCACAAACCGTCGTGTTCGCATTAAATCTTGTAGCTGTTGCAGTACAGCTAGGCCATGGTTATCATACCAATACGTGGCTACAGTTACAGGTACCATGAGATAGGGCGGACGTTTTAAAACCATGAAAGAGCAAACTTTATATTGAGGAGTTAAACAGGATGAAAGCATACATTGTTCACAAGACACTACATGGGGTCCACCTGTATAATTCAATTGTATGTTAAGTCTTTCAGAATCATTAGTGAAAAGAAAAACATAAGGAGAGGGTAGACAAGCTAAAATAGAGTAAATAGAGGTATTTTTTGGTCGGATTAAAATAATAGGGGCGGTAGCCGCAAGGGCTCTCCAAATTTCTGGCTGCCAAAAGGTTTTACCTCTAGTTATATAAGACAGCATAGGGGGAACAAATTGGTTATGATGCCGTCTGGTGGCAACTAACGGCCAAGAACTTGAATATTCTTTCCAATTATCCAATCTATTGATAAAGTCATCGTCAGACTCAGGGTCTTGACCTGGATTTGGGTTGCTCCAGTCCTGAATCGCACAATTTCTTCCTCCCGGCATATTGTAATCTACTCTCGAATTATAAATACAAGATTTCCAAATCGGATATCCTGAATGATCATCTATAGTTTTCCAAATAACATCTGAGGGAGCAACATCATCACAATTTGGATATTCTGATGGAGTTTTGAGAGACAAAGACTTATAGGGGCCAAGGACCCCAGGCATACGGGCTCGTAATATCCAAGCAGACCGATCCCCTATAGATGCAAATTTAGAGGTTGGGGAATCTGTCATAACTGCTTTTGTGGAGGCTCCAATGCATCCTGTCTTGGTAAAGAAGTCTCCTGTAAGGCCAGGAGGAAAATTAAAGCAGACAGGAAAATCATCTGCTAGTCCTTTAAAGGTATAATTGAAATTAATAGGGTATTGGTCTTTTGTATAGGAAGTATAAGATCCTCCCAAAAGGCGAGGCTGGTCTGTACTAACTCGTATGGGGTCACTGTTCCAAGTAACAACTTGGAAAGTTGGAGGATCCGGGAGAAACGCCCAATATTTGGTTGGAATGGGAGCAGCGCTTACCTGGCAAGAGAGCAAGGCAAGCATGGCAATAAACACCTTTTCAGGAGAGACTGACGATCCCTGTAGGGTAGCTATCCCCTGTGCCTGGCGACAGAGAGCTTTAATCTGTCCCCAGGTGGGCAAGGAGGCTTGTTGGGTTGACTGAGCTGGGCGTCCTAATGGATTCCTGCGAGGCAAAAAATCAGGGGGTGCAATATCCTGTATCTGAAGTCATGACATCTGTCCAGTGGGTGGCTCCGATCCGCGCCTATCCGGGATCTCCAATGTCAGCTGTCCTGGGGTCAGCGGCGTTTCCCGTGCTGGCGGAGGGAGCGGGGGAAGAGGGAGTTTCTTCCTTTTTAGAGATCGCGGTGGCGGGGGATTCTGGTATCCGGGGAGCTGAGACATGGCGAATTAGTCTGTCTGGAACCCAAATCGGAGCGTCCGCGTCCTGTGGAAAAACACAAGCATACCCTCGCCCATTGGTTAATAAGGGGTCAGGACCTTTCCATTGTCCGGAAAGAAGGTCCCTCCATTTTACTAATGGTTTTGCATTCAATTGCTCTGGGCACCAATGGCGAAGCATTGCAGTGTTTCCGGATGAATCAGCATTTAAGTTATTTATTACGAAAAGAGCATGTTGCAAAATCTGATGGGGGGAACTATATTTAAATTCCCCTTCTTTTAGTTTTTGAATATGGATTTTCAGTGTTTGATGTGCTCTTTCCACAATGGCTTGTCCTTGTGGGTTATAAGGGATGCCGGTGTTATGTTTAATTTGAAATCTTGTACAGAATTGCTGAAAAGATTTAGAAGTGTAAGCAGGAGCATTATCAGTTTTTAAAGCTTTTGGCAAGCCCAGATAGGAAAAGCATGTAAAAAGATGTTGTATTACATCTTTAACTGCTTCCCCTGTACGAGCAGTGGCAATAATAACATGAGAGAAGGTATCTACAGTTACATGAACAAAAGACAGTTTTCCAAATGAAGAGACATGGGTTACATCCATTTGCCAGAGTGCATTAGGTTTGAGACCGCGAGGGTTAACTCCCAGAGGCAAAGCATTCACGGTAGTAGGACAATGTGAACAAGAACGAACAATCTCTCGGGCAGATTCTCGAGGAATTTGAAACTGGTATCGTAAGGCAGTGGCATTTTGGTGATGAAGTGAGTGAGAAGCTCGAGCTTCTTCAAAAACAGAAGCCACTGAAATCCTGGTTAACGAATCTGCCAATTCATTGAGAGCATTTAAAGGGCCAGGCAGGCCGGAATGAGCCCGAATGTGGCCGATAAAGAACGCCCGATTTCTTTTCCATATTTGCTGCTGCAGTTTAGTTAACAAATGGAAGATAGCAGTTTTGTTTTCAGGCAAAACTGCAGTCTCAATGTGTGGAAACAGCCTGACCACATACTGAGAGTCAGAATAAAGGTTAAATTCTTTCTCCGCAAACATAACAAAGGCCTCAATAACAGCTGTGATTTCAGCCCTTTGAGCTGAAGTTTCTTGTGTTTCCAAAAGTTTTTGATGATCTCTTGTGACTATAGAGGCTCTACCGTTAGCCGATCCATCAGTAAAGACTACCTGAGCATCTGAAATAGGGAACTGTTTACACCGGACAGGAAAAATAACTGGATGGTTAGACATAAAATTTAGTAAAACATGCGAGGGTAAATGATGCAAAATTTGACCACAGTAATTCCCTATGGCAATCTGCCAGTCTTCATCAAACATTAAAAGAGCATCAAGCTGCTCCTTATTATATGGAATTACAATCTCTGATGGCTCTTTACCAAACAATTCAATGCTCCGCTTCCTTCCTTTTAGCATTAATGTGGCAATTAAACCAGGATAAGAAGCCACGACTTTTTTAGCTTGGGTAGGAAGATGGATCCATTCTAAAGGGCCGCGTTGCCACAGAACTCCCGTAGGCGCCGTTGGAGTAGCTAGGCAAAGGAACTGCCACGTCATCGTCAAATCAATTCTTTTTACATAGCTATTTGATAAGGCTGCTTCTACTTTGCCTAGGGCTTCTTGAGCCTCAGCTGTTAATTGTCTTTTTGAGGTTGGATCAGGATCCCCGCGTAAAGTGTTAAAAAGAGGTTTTAATTCGGCAGTGGTTAATTTTAAATATGGTCTAATCCAATTAATATCACCTAAGAGTTTTTGATAATCATTTAAAGTAATAAGATGGTCTTTTCTCAATTGCAGCGGGGTATGAGTCACCGTTTCCGAATTTATGACTCTTCCTAAGTAAGTTATGGGCGGATTGATTTGAATTTTTTCTGGGGCAATTTTTAGGCCTCTGTCTGTCAATGCCTGGGTCAGGTCCTGGAGCACAGTCTGCAGGTGAACTCTATCAGGATGAGCTATTAAAATATCATCCATATAGTGAATCATATACACGTGTTCATATTTAGCCCTAGTATCTTCTAGAGCGGCATTAACAAATTTTTGGCATAAAGTAGGGCTATTTTTCATTCCCTGAGGCAGAACCTTCCACTGAAACCGTAAATAAGGCTGTTTAAGATTTTCTGATGGCAGACTAAAGGCAAATCGCTTTTTATCCTCAG
This sequence comes from Capricornis sumatraensis, assembly GCF_032405125.1. Taxonomy (NCBI): domain Eukaryota; kingdom Metazoa; phylum Chordata; class Mammalia; order Artiodactyla; family Bovidae; genus Capricornis; species Capricornis sumatraensis. The sequence continues at coordinate 6,337,463 of NW_027184617.1, read as the reverse complement.
GATTTAAGGGAATAGTGAAAAAACAATCTTGTAAATCAATAACAATTATATTATATCCCTCTGGAACGGCTACTGGGGAAGGGAGCCCAGGCTGTAAGGCCCCCATGTCCTCCATGGTGGCATTAATAGCTCTCAAATCCTGTAAAAGTCGCCATTTACCAGATTTTTTCTTAATGACAAAAATAGGAGTGTTCCAGGGGCTATTGGAGGGCTCAATATGTCCCAATTCTAATTGTTCAAAGATTAATGCTTTAGCTGCCAATAATTTTTCCTTATGCAGAGGCCACTGTTCTACCCACACCGGATCTTGAGATTTCCATGTGATGGGGTCGGCAGCAAAAACAATGGCCTCAATTATAAATTTGGATATCCCAATCCAGCACGTAGCTTGCGAGGAGTTGGGCAAATTGGCTCAATTATTCCTGTCTGTTGTTTACCCAATCCTTTTGATGGATCATAGCCCATCTGCAACATCTGAGAGGTCACTTTATCATCAGGGCTAAAAAGTAACACTCCCATTTGAGATAGCACGTCCCTCCCCCACAGGGTAAGGGGGAGCGAAGGAACGACATAAGGTTGGAAAGTTCCACGGGTATCCTCAAATTGCCAATCTAAAATTTTTGCACTTTTGGCTATTGTGGGGGCTCTTCCTATCCCCACCAAGTTATTTTCAGTAGTATGTGTGGGCCAGGAGCTGGGCCAGTCTTTTCCTGAAATGCAAGAAACATCTGCTCCTGTGTCTAATAACCCCACAATAGACTTGCCATTAATCAGGATAGTCTTCATAGGACGTTTCTGAGTAATTTCTGTTATCCAAAAAACCATATCACTAGACCCAAATCCTTTATCCTGCCTTTCATTTTGAGTAGCTGTGCGCCCAATTGCAGTGTGGTAAGGCAAAAGCAAAAGTTGGGCTATTCTTTGTCCCTGATGTATTTGGAAAGTTTTAGTTGGGGGTGAAATCATTATCTGGATTTCTCCTGTATAATCTGAGTCAATTACTCCAGGGATGATTGTGAGACCTTGCATAGCTAAGGAACTTCTGCCTAGTATAATTCCTACTAAACCTGTTGGTAATGGGCCTTTAACTCCTGTAGGTATTTTTACAGTGGGGCTATCTGGTGTTAATATTGCTGAGGTGGTGGAACTGAGGTCCAGTCCTGCGCTGCCTGGGGTTGCTCTGATGAGTTCTGCGATGGGACGAAGGGAATGAATGGGTTCAGTGAGGCTGCCCCAATTGTTGTCGGGGCCTGAGGCTGGCCCCTCAATCCGTTTCCCGACTGCTGGTCGGGGCCCAAAAAGGCTCCATTTCTATGGAATTGTGACCTACATTCTTTTGCCCAGTGATATCCTTTTTGACAACGAGGGCAGAGAGATCTAGGGAGATTAGTAGGCACAGCCGGGGAGGGAGAATTCGGCAGAGAAGAACCGGCTGCTTTTTGGGGACAAGCTCGCATAAGGTGCCCTTCCCGTCCGCAAGAGAAGCAGGCCTTGGATAAACCAATATTCTGGCCTGGACTACTGGAATGACTCTTTGACGGGTTATTTCTATTTGTAAAAAAGGACTGTACTGCCTGCTGGTAAGAATTTCCCTTTATGGCTGCAGCTATGGCAACGCCCTGCATCATCGCTGGTCCTACATCTGCACATTGCCTGATATAATCTATTATTTCCCCAGTTTTTTTTAATAGGACGTAAAATGGCCTGGCAGGTAGAATTAGCATTTTCAAATGCCAGTTGTTTTATCAATATACTAGCTGCCTCAGTGTTGGAAATTACTCTGTTGACTGCCTCTGCAAGTCTTGATATAAAGTCTTCATATGGCTCTTCTGGTTTTTGTTTAACATTTGAGAAGGAAGAGGTAGATTCTTTCCCTTCAGGCAACAAACGCCAAGCCCCAAGGGCGCAGGCGGTTACTTGATCTAAAGTGGTTTTATCTAATCCCATTTGATCTCTAAGTGTTCCAAAATCATTAGTCCCTGCCAACATATTTTTTATAATATATCTTGGGCCATATTTTTGGTTAGCATCAGCCTGTTTTTGGGCTAGATCTTCATATTCAGTTCTCCAAAGTACATATTGACCTCCAGACAGACAAGCTTTAGCGACTGTCTTCCAGTCATGGGGTGTCATCCATCTGCCCGCTAAAGCTTCCACCAATGATACAGTGTACGGGGCTTTAGGCCCATACAAAGCACAAGCCTGTTTGAGTTCTTTAATCATTTTCATTGGAATGGGTTCCCAGTGGGGGGCTGTTCTCCCACCACTTCCACCAAATATTATGGGGAAACAAGCCTCAAGGTGGGGATCAAGTTCATCATCTGGGCTAGAGAAAACTCTTCTTCGGGGAGCTTCTAGTGGAGGCCCCTCACCCTTATAGGGAGGGGGGGGCAAGGGGTGTCCTATGTCACTTTCTTCGTACTTTGGGAATTTTTTATCCGTTCTGTGTTTAGGTCTTACGGATGTTTTATCTGGGGAATCTGGCCTTAAACTCTCAGGTGCATATAATCTGATGGGGGACATTTGTCTTGAGCCTCTGGAAGCAGAAGGCTTAATTAAGGAAATTTCTCTTGAATTTGTGGAAGCAGGTGGTCTGGTTGGGGAAGTTTTCATTAAGCTCTTTGGAGCAGATAATCTAATTGGAGAAGTTTCTCTTAAACTCCTTGGAGCATCTTTATTTAATAAAGACCAGTCCTCATCAGAATGATCTTGACTTACTTCCTCTTCCAAATCTTCCTCATCTGAAAGCTGCTCTTTTTTGTCATCTCTATCTATTACCTTTTCTTGGGCAGTCATTGCAGCTATCATTTGACTCAACTGCCGATAGTTAGGTGTAGCCTCCTTTTCATCACTCTCCTCTTCGATAGATACCTTTTTCTCTGCACTTTCCTCTTTAAGATGTACCTTTTCAGATTCAGGGGCAGGGTCTAGAGCGTCCCTAATTATATTCCATAAGGAAAAGGCGTCAGTAGGCACCTTTTGTGAGCCATGTTCAGCATGGTAAGTTTTTAGTTGTTTTCCTACTCTCTCCCAGGTGTCTAAGTTAACAGTGCCTTCTTCTGGAAACCAGGGACACTGTTCTTGTACAAAGGAAAAAAATGAATGAATATTGGATTTTTTAACTTTAATTCCTCGTTTAGTTAGTAACTGCAAGATTACTCCTGTAAAAAGCTGTCTTTCTTTTGATTCACTGTTACCCATGTCAGAAAATTAAGTCTTATAGAAAAGTCTACCTCAACAAAAAGGTTTTACCTTTGGCGAGGGGGGTTTTGTTTTCAACCCTAAGATAACAGGTTTCTTTTCAACCTCTAGAGCACCAGGTTTCTCTTAAACCCTTGAACACTTCCCACTCCTCCTCACCCTGTCTATCCTACAGGGGGGTCCGCGGCACCCTGAGTGGGGTCCTAGCCGTCCCGAACACTCAACACTGGGGGAGTACCCGAAAGTACTCCGGGGGGAGTGATTAAGTCACTCCGGGGGGGAGCAACAGAGAGTGCTCCGGGGGGAGCAACAGAGAGTGCTCCGGGGGGAGCTACAGAGAGTGCTCCGGGGGGAGCTTTTGCTCCGAGGAACCTACCTTCGAATAGCCTGTTCCGGGCGCCACTTGCCGGGGTCCAGCCCCGGTGGATCCAGGGAATTCGAAGGGTGGACGGCGTTGGCGTGGAAAGACTTGTTTATTTATTAATATAAGATTAGATTAAGAAACTGTAGTGAATTAGGAAGATTAACTGGAGAAAGAGGGCTGAATAGCTTGGTTTACGCGGAAGACCAATAAAATTCCAGACAAGGAATTTGCACCATCTACGTTGGGCCACCGGTGCCCGCTTGAATATCTAAGGGTGCCTCGCCTTAAGCTCCCTTTCTCGCGGATCTTAATAACCAGGGCAAATAAGTAGACCTGGCGAGCCTCCGCGCCCCAGATGGAAATTCAGCCTGAAATTAAAGTAAAGAGCAGAGGGAAGAAAAGGGAGAGAAAAAGAGAGAGAGAGAGAGACAGGGGGGGAGCCAGATTCCCAAGAAACCAGGCCGAGACTAGTCCGAGAAACTGGTCTGAGAATCTGGTCCCGTCCTTTATTGTTCAGAAGGCCTTTTATACTTTTGATAAAACATGGAGATCAATGGGTAACACAAAGTTATGCAGCGTTAGCAGTCCAGACTCTTATCAAAACCAGGCTTTTCTCTCTGCATACCTAATTGTATACACAAGTCTTAGGTAATTTACATCATCTTCCAACCAAAAGGGCCAATTAACATTTTACAGCCTTTTTTCTGATAAGGGTTTGTCAACCACAAGACTTATTTGTGTTGATCTTCCCAAGGTCTGGTGCCACTCTCGGAAAGCACTAAAGAAAGTTACATTCTTAGACAGCAAGGATACAGCAACTTATAACAAGTAGAGGGAGTGCAGTGATTTATAGCAAAAGAGAAGCAATTAACTCAAAAGTCTAGTGTTGCTAACATCAAAACTACTATGTATCTTTTTCTACATCCTGCTTACATTAACATCCTTCCAGGTGCCTAAAAGATAAAGAATAAGGAGGTCTGGCAGCAATCCTTGAGTCAACAGTGAAAACCCTCTACCAATATAATTTTTAACTCTTTAGAAAAGGCTCTGTATCTTTAAGATGCTTTTAAGCTTTGTGCCTCCCGCGGTTGGGGGGCTGTAAGCAATTCACAAGCTGTAAGCTTTGTGCCTCTCGCGGTTGGGGGGCTGTAAGCAATTCACAAGCTGTAAGAGGTCTGGGGAACCTGTTAGGCAGACTAGAGAGCTATCAGAGGGGTTTAACTGAAACATCCCTTTCAAATGCAGAAGACTAAAACCCTGAATTGACTTTTTTCCAGAGAATATCAGAAAAGTGGAAAAGCAGAGCACAAAAGCCAGCAGATTTTTGCTGGGGTACATGCTTAGGAATATCCAGAGGGGTCCCTGAAGTCTGAGCACGCCTTGCGTATGTCAGCTTCCTTCCTCATGACCTTGTCACGGGCGGGATTCCTCACACAGGCTTCCGGCAGGGTATGGTGGTGAACTTCTTGAGTTGCAGCAAGGCTGTGAAAGACCCTTTCGAAGTTCCAGAGGTAAGGTGTCATTAGTCTCCAGACGCCTCATCGGAAATAGGCCTCATCTCGCCTGGAAGGGAGAACTTCCTGGATTTTCTCGAGTTGCGGCAGGTGTTCTCGAGTTACGACGGGGACCTCAGGGACCCGCCCTGGTGGCCTCAGGAGAGGCCAGTCCCTCTGCGAGTTGCTAGGGGGCCTCTCGGGATTCCTCTCCCGTCGATACCGGGGCCAAAAACCTTGTGTGGAGTCAGGGCCGGAACCGAGGATTCCTCTCAGGGGCTGACATGGATCTTTGGGTACTTCTGGAGTCTCCCCAGGGGAGTCAGGCCTCGTCTCGAGTGGGGGCATGCACGTGCACTTTCCTTCCAGGCTGTAGCAGCAATGTCACGCTACCTGTCGCGTGGATCAAATGATCTGTGGTTTTCCCTCGAGGCTTTCCCACAGGGCTGTCCCACGTGCCACCGTGGTGTGAGTCGATCCTCGGCGTGAAAGATGAGCCAGTGCAGGGCAAAGAGGTTCCTCTGGAATGGACTGAGACATCTGGGGGACTCTTGGAATGGTGGTACGACCATGGAGTTCCTCTCGCCTTTCCTGTTGAGAGTGCCTCCTCTTGAGATGCGACGGGAACGCCGGGAATATTTTCCCGTTGAAAGCAGGGAAAGGAACCCTCATCTCGAGCTACGAGGGGGAAACGGGGCTCCTCTGGATGTGGGCGGGACCATCGTGCTTTCTCTCGACTGGAGACGGGTATGGCGGTGAACTTCTTGAGTTGCAGCAAGGGTGTGAAAGACCCTTTCGAAGTTCCAGAGGTTAGGTGTCATTAGTCTCCAGACGCCTCATCGGAAATAGGCCTCATCTCGCCTGGAAGGGAGAACTTCCTTGATTTTATCGAGTTGCGGCAGGTGTTCTCGAGTTACGACGGGGACCTCAGGGACCCGCCCTGTTGGCCTCAGGAGAGGCCAGTCCCTATGCGTGTTGCTAGGGGGCCCCTCGGGATTCCTATCCCGTCGATACCGGGGCCAAAAACCTTGTGTGGAGACAGGGCTGGAACCGAGGATTCCTCTCAGGGACTGATATGGATCTTTGGGTACTTCTGGAGTCTCGCCAGGGGAGACAGGCCTCGTCTCGTGTGGGGGCATGCACGTGCACTTTCCTGCCAGGCTGTAGCAGCAATGTCACGCTTCACGTCTCGTGGATCAAAGGATCTGCGGTTTTCCCTCGAGGCTTTCCCTCGAGGCTTTCCCACAGGGCTGTCCCACGTGACACCGTGGTGTGAGTCGATTCTTGGCGTGAAAAATGAGCCAGTGCAGGGCAAAGAGGTTCCTCTGGAATGGACTGAGACATCTGGGGGACTCTTGGAATGGTGGTACGACCATGGAGTTCCTCTCGCCTTTCCTGTTGAGAGTGCCTCCTCTTGAGATGCGACGGGAACGCCGGGAATTCTTTCCCGTTGAAAGGAGGGAAAGGATCCCTCATCTCGAGCTACGAGGGGGAAACGGGGCTCCTCTGGATGTGGGCGGGACCATCGTGCTTTCTCTCGAGTGGAGACGGGTATGGCGGTGAACTTCTTGAGTTGCAGCAAGGGTGTGAAAGACCCTTTCGAAGTTCCAGAGGTTAGGTGTCATTAGTCTCCAGACGCCTCATCGGAAATAGGCCTCATCTCGCCTGGAAGGGAGAACTTCCTGGATTTTCTCGAGTTGCGGCAGGTGTTCTCGAGTTACGACGGGGACCTCAGGGACCCGCCCTGGTGGCCTCAGGAGAGGCCAGTCCACATGCGAGTTGCTAGGGGGCCTCTCGGGATTCCTCTCCCGTTGATACCGGGGCCAAAAACCTTGTGTGGAGTCAGGGCCGGAACCGAGGATTCCTCTCAGGGGCTGACATGGATCTTTGGGTACTTCTGGAGTCTCCCCAGGGGAGTCAGGCCTCGTCTCGTGTGGGGGCATGCATGTGCGCTTTCCTTCCAGGCTGTTCCAGCAATGTCATGCTTCCCGTCGTGTGGATCAAAGGATCTGTGGTTTTCCCTCGAGGCTTTCCCTCGAGGCTTTCCCACAGGGCTGTCCCACGTGCCACCGTGTTGTGAGTCGATCCTCGGCGTGAAAGATGAGCCAGTGCTGGGCAAAGAGGTTCCTCTGAAATGGACTGAGACATCTGGGGGACTCTTGGAATGGTGGTACGACCATGGAGTTCCTCTCGCCTTTCCTGTTGAGAGTGCCTCCTCTTGAGATGCGACGGGAACGCCGGGAATTCTTTCCCGTTGAAAGCAGGGAAAGGATCCCTCATCTCGAGCTACGAGGGGGAAACGGGGCTCCTCTGGATGTGGGCGGGACCATCGTGCTTCCTCTCGAGTGGAGACGGGTATGGCGGTGAACTTCTTGAGTTGCACCAAGGGTGTGAAAGACCCTTTCGAAGTTCAAGAGGTTTGGTGTCATTAGTCTCCAGAGGCCTCATCGGAAATAGGCCTCATCTCGCCTGGAAGGGAGAACTTCCTGGATTTTCTCGAGTTGCGGCAGGTGTTCTCGAGTTACGACGGGGACCTCAGGGACCCGACCTGATGGCCTCCGGAGAGGCCAGTCCCCATGCGAGTTGCTAGGGGGCCTCTCGGGATTCCTCTCCCGTCGATACCGGGGCCAAAAACCTTGTGTGGAGTCAGGGCCGGAACCGAGGATTCCTCTCAGGGGCTGACATGGATCTTTGGGTACTTCTGGAGTCTCCCCAGTGGAGTCAGACCTCGTCTCGAGTGGGGGCATGCACGTGCGCTTTCCTTCCAGGCTGTAGCAGCAATGTCACGCTTCCCGTCGCGTGGATCAAAGGATCTGTGGTTTCCCTCGAGGCTTTCCCTCGAGGCTTTCCCACAGGGCGGTCCCACGTGCCACCGTGGTGTGAGTCGATCCTCGGCGTGAAAGATGAGCCAGTGCAGGGCAAAGAGGTTCCTCTGGAATGGACTGAGACATCTGGGGGACTCTTGGAATGGTGGTACGACCATGGAGATCCTCTCGCCTTTCCTGTTGAGAGTGCCTCCTCTTGAGATGCGACGGGAACGCCGGGAATTCTTTCCCGTTGAAAGCAGGGAAAGGATCCCTCATCTCGAGCACCGAGGGGAAAACGGGGCTCCTCTGGATGTGGGCGGGACCATCGTGCTTCCTCTCGAGTGGAGACGGGTATGGCGGAGAACTTCTTGAGTTGCAGCAAGGCTGTGAAAGACCCTTTCAAAGTTCCAGAGGTTAGGTGTCATTAGTCTCCAGACGCCTCATCGGAAATAGGCCTCATCTCGCCTGGAAGGGAGAACTTCCTGGATTTTCTCGAGTTGCGGCAGGTGTTCTTAAGTTACGACGGGGAACTCAGGGACCCGCCCTGGTGGCCTCAGGAGAGGCCAGTCCCCATGCGAGTTGCTAGGGGGCCTCTCGGGATTCCTCTCCCGTCGATACCGGGGCCAAAAACCTTGAGTGGAGTCAGGGCCGGAACCGAGGATTCCTCTCAGGGGCTGACATGGAACTTTGGGTACTTCTGGAGTCTCCCCAGTGGAGTCAGGCCTCGTCTCGAGTAGGGGCATGCACGTGCGCTTTCCTTCCAGGCTGTAGCAGCAATGTCACGCTTCCCGTCGCGTGGATCAAAGGATCTGTGGTTTTCCCTCGAGGCTTTCCCACAGGGCTGTCCCACGTGCCACCGTGGTGTGAGTCGATCCTCGGCGTGAAAGATGAGCCAGTGCAGGGCAAAGAGGTTCCTCTGGAATGGACTGAGACATCTGGGGGACTCTTGGAATGGTGGTACGACCATGGAGTTCCTCTCGCCTTTCCTGTTGAGAGTGCCTCCTCTTGAGAAGCGACGGGAACGCCGGGAATTCTTTCCCGTTTAAAGCAGGGAAAGGATCCCTCATCTCGAGCTACGAGGGGGAAACGGGGCTCCTCTGGATGTGGGCGGGACCATCGTGCTTGCTCTCTAGTGGAGACGGGTATGGCGGTGAACTTCTTGAGTTGCAGCAAGGGTGTGAAAGACCCTTTCGAAGTTCCAGAGGTTAGGTGTCATTAGTCTCCAGAGGCCTCATCGGAAATACGCCTCATCTCGCCTGGAAGGGAGAACTTCCTGGATTTTCTCGAGTTGCGGCAGGTGTTCTCGAGTTACGACGGGGACCTCAGGGACCCGCCCTGGTGGCCTCAGGAGAGGCCAGTCCCTAGGCGAGTTGCTAGGGGGCCTCTCGGGATTCCTCTCCCGTTGATACCGGGGCCAAAAACCTTGTGTGGAGTCAGGGCCGGAACCGAGGATTCCTCTCAGGGGCTGACATGGATCTTTGGGTACTTCTGGAGTCTCCCCAGGGGAGTCAGGCCTCGTCTCGAGTGGGGGCATGCACGTGCGCTTTCCTTCCAGGCTGTAGCAGCAATGTCACGCTTCCCGTCGCGTGGATCAAAGGATCTGTGGTTTTCCCTCGAGGCTTTCCCTCGAGGCTTTCCCACAGGGCTGTCCCACGTGCCACCGTGGTGTGAGTCAATCCTGGGCGTGAAAGATGAGCCAGTGCAGGGCAAAGAGGTTCCTCTGGAATGGACTGAGACATCTGGGGGACTCTTGGAATGGTGGTACGACCATGGAGTTCCTCTCGCCTTTCCTGTTGAGAGTGCCTCCTCTTGAGATGCGTCGGGAATGCCGGGAATTCTTTCCCGTTGAAAGCAGGGAAAGGATCCCTCATCTCGAGCTACGAGGGGGAAACGGGGCTCCTCTGGATGTGGGCGGGACCATCGTGCTTCCTCTCTAGTGGAGACGGGTATGGTGGTGAACTTCTTGAGTTGCAGCAAGGGTGTGAAAGACCCTTTCGAAGTTCCAGAGGTAAGGTGTCATTAGTCTCCAGACGCCTCATCGGAAATAGGCCTCATTTCGCCTGGAAGGCAGAACTTCCTGGATTTTCTCGAGTTGCGGCAGGTGTTCTCGAGTTACGACGGGGACCTCAGGGACCCGCCCTGGTGGCCTCAGGAGAGGCCAGTCCCTATGCGAGTTGCTAGGGGGCCTCTCGGGATTCCTCTCCCGTCGATACCGGGGCCAAAAACCTTGTGTGGAGTCAGGGCCGGAACCGAGGATTCCTCTCAGGGGCTGACATGGATCTTTGGGTACTTCTGGAGTCTCCCCAGGGGAGTCAGGCCTCGTCTCGAGTGGGGGCATGCACGTGCACTTTCCTTCCAGGCTGTAGCAGCAATGTCACGCTTCCCGTCGCATGGATCAAATGATGTGTGGTTTTCCCTAGAGGCTTTCCCACAGGGCTGTCCCACGTGCCACCGTGGTGTGAGTCGATCCTCGGCGTGAAAGATGAGCCAGTGCAGGGCAAAGAGGTTCCTCTGGAATGGACTGAGACATCTGGGGGACTCTTGGAATGGTGGTACGACCATGGAGTTCCTCTCGCCTTTCCTGTTGAGAGTGCCTCCTCTTGAGATGCGACGGGAACGCCGGGAATTCTTTCCCGTTGAAACCAGGGAAAGGATCCCTCATCTCGAGCACCGAGGGGAAAACGGGGCTCCTCTGGATGTGGGCGGGACCATCGTGCTTCCTCTCGAGTGGAGACGGGTATGGCGGTGAACTTCTTGAGTTGCAGCAAGGGTGTGAAAGACCCTTTCGAAGTTCCAGAGTTTAGGTGTCATTAGTCTCCAGAGGCCTCATCGGAAATAGGCCTCATCTCGCCTGGAAGGGAGAACTTCCTGGATTTTCTCGAGTTGCGGCAGGTGTTCTCGAGTTACGACGGGGACCTCAGGGACCCGCCCTGGTGGCCTCAGGAGAGGCCAGTCCCTAGGCGAGTTGCTAGGGGGCCTCTCGGGATTCCTCTCCCGTTGATACCGGGGCCAAAAACCTTGTGTGGAGTCAGGGCCGGAACCGAGGATTCCTCTCAGGGGCTGACATGGATCTTTGGGTACTTCTGGAGTCTCCCCAGGGGAGTCAGGCCTCGTCTCGAGTGGGGGCATGCACGTGCGCTTTCCTTCCAGGCTGTAGCAGCAATGTCACGCTTCCCGTCGCGTGGATCAAAGGATCTGTGGTTTTCCCTCGAGGCTTTCCCTCGAGGCTTTCCCACAGGGCTGTCCCACGTGCCACCGTGGTGTGAGTCAATCCTCGGCGTGAAAGATGAGCCAGTGCAGGGCAAAGAGGTTCCTCTGGAATGGACTGAGACATCTGGGGGACTCTTGGAATGGTGGTACGACCATGGAGTTCCTCTCGCCTTTCCTGTTGAGAGTGCCTCCTCTTGAGATGCGACGGGAACGCCGGGAATTCTTTCCCGTTGAAACCAGGGAAAGGATCCCTCATCTCGAGCACCGAGGGGAAAACGGGGCTCCTCTGGATGTGGGCGGGACCATCGTGCTTCCTCTCGAGTGGAGACGGGTATGGCGGTGAACTTCTTGAGTTGCAGCAAGGGTGTGAAAGACCCTTTCGAAGTTCCAGAGTTTAGGTGTCATTAGTCTCCAGAGGCCTCATCGGAAATAGGCCTCATCTCGCCTGGAAGGGAGAACTTCCTGGATTTTCTCGAGTTGCGGCAGGTGTTCTCGAGTTACGACGGGGACCTCAGGGACCCGCCCTGGTGGCCTCAGGAGAGGCCAGTCCCTAGGCGAGTTGCTAGGGGGCCTCTCGGGATTCCTCTCCCGTTGATACCGGGGCCAAAAACCTTGTGTGGAGTCAGGGCCGGAACCGAGGATTCCTCTCAGGGGCTGACATGGATCTTTGGGTACTTCTGGAGTCTCCCCAGGGGAGTCAGGCCTCGTCTCGAGTGGGGGCATGCACGTGCGCTTTCCTTCCAGGCTGTAGCAGCAATGTCACGCTTCCCGTCGCGTGGATCAAAGGATCTGTGGTTTTCCCTCGAGGCTTTCCCTCGAGGCTTTCCCACAGGGCTGTCCCACGTGCCACCGTGGTGTGAGTCAATCCTGGGCGTGAAAGATGAGCCAGTGCAGGGCAAAGAGGTTCCTCTGGAATGGACTGAGACATCTGGGGGACTCTTGGAATGGTGGTACGACCATGGAGTTCCTCTCGCCTTTCCTGTTGAGAGTGCCTCCTCTTGAGATGCGACGGGAACGCCGGGAATGCTTTCCCGTTGAAAGCAGGGAAAGGATCCCTCATCTCGAGCTACGAGGGGGAAACGGGGCTCCTCTGGATGTGGGCGGGACCATCGTGCATCCTCTCGAGTGGAGACGGGTATGGCGGTGAACTTCTTGAGTTGCAGCAAGGGTGTGAAAGACCCTTTCGAAGTTCCAGAGGTTAGGTGTCATTAGTCTCCAGAGGCCTCATCGGAAATAGGCCTCATCTCGCCTGGAAGGGAGAACTTCCTGGATTTTCTCGAGTTGCGGCAGGTGTTCTCGAGTTACGACGGGGACCTCAGGGACCCGCCCTGGTGGCCTCAGGAGAGGCCAGTCCCCATGCGAGTTGCTAGGGGGCCTCTCGGGATTCCTCTCCCGTCGATACCGGGGCCAAAAACCTTGTGTGGAGTCAGGGCCGGAACCGACGATTCCTCTCAGGGGCTGACATGGATCTTTGCGTACTTCTGGAGTCTCCCCAGGGGAGTCAGTCCTCGTCTCGAGTCGGGGCATGCACGTGCACTTTCCTTCCAGGCTGTAGCAGCAATGTCACGCTTCCCGTCGCGTGGATCAAAGGATCTGTGGTTTTCCCTCGAGGCTTTCCCACAGGGCTGTCCCACGTGCCACCGTGGTGTGAGTCGATCCTCGGCGTGAAAGATGAGCCAGTGCAGGGCAAAGAGGTTCCTCTGGAATGGACTGAGACATCTGGGGGACTCTTGGAATGGTGGTACGACCATGGAGTTCCTCTCGCCTTTCCTGTTGAGAGTGCCTCCTCTTGAGATGCGACGGGAACGCCGGGAATTCTTTCCCGTTGAAACCAGGGAAAGGATCCCTCATCTCGAGCACCGAGGGGAAAACGGGGCTCCTCTGGATGTGGGCAGGACCATCGTGCTTCCTCTCGAGTGGAGACGGGTATGGCGGTGAACTTCTTGAGTTGCAGCAAGGGTGTGAAAGACCCTTTCGAAGTTCCAGAGGTTTGGTGTCATTAGTCTCCAGAGGCCTCATCGGAAATAGGCCTCGTCTCGCCTGGAAGGGAGAACTTCCTGGATTTTCTCGAGTTGCGGCAGGTGTTCTCGAGTTACGACGGGGACCTCAGGGACCCGCCCTGGTGGCCTCAGGAGAGGCCATTCCCCATGCGAGTTGCTAGGGGGTCTCTCGGGATTCCTCTCCCGTCGATACCGGGGCCAAAAAGCTTGTGTGGAGTCAGGGCCGGAACCGAGGATTCTTCTCAGGGGCTGACATGGATCTTTGGGTACTTCTGGAGTCTCCCCAGGGGAGTCAGGCCTCGTCTCGAGTGGGGGCATGCATGTGCGCTTTCCTTCCAGGCTGTTCCAGCAATGTCATGCTTCCCGTCGCGTGGATCAAAGGATCTGTGGTTTTCCCTCGAGGCTTTCCCTCGAGGCTTTCCCACAGGGCTGTCCCACGTGCCACCGTGTTGTGAGTCGATACTCGGCGTGAAATATGAGCCAGTGCAGGGCAAAGAGGTTCCTCTGAAATGGACTGAGACATCTGGGGGACTCTTGGAATGGTGGTACGACCATGGAGTTCCTCTCGCCTTTCCTGTTGAGAGTGCCTCCTCTTGAGATGCGACGGGAACGCCGGGAATTCTTTCCCGTTGAAAGCAGGGAAAGGATCCCTCATCTCGAGCTACGAGGGGGAAACGGGGCTCCTCTGGATGTGGGCGGGACCATCGTGCTTCCTCTCGAGTGGAGACGGGTATGGCGGTGAACTTCTTGAGTTGCACCAAGGGTGTGAAAGACCCTTTCAAAGTTCAAGAGGTTTGGTGTCATTAGTCTCCAGAGGCCTCATCGGAAATAGGCCTCATCTCGCCTGGAAGGGAGAACTTCCTGGATTTTCTCGAGTTGCGGCAGGTGTTCTCGAGTTACGACGGGGACCTCAGGGACCCGCCCTGGTGGCCTCCGGAGAGGCCAGTCCCCATGCGAGTTGCTAGGGGGCCTCTCGGGATTCCTCTCCCGTCGATACCGGGGCCAAAAACCTTGTGTGGAGTCAGGGCCGGAACCGAAGATTCCTCTCAGGGGCTGACATGGATCTTTGGGTACTTCTGGAGTCTCCTCAGTGGAGTCAGACCTCGTCTCGAGTGGGGGCATGCACGTGCGCTTTCCTTCCAGGCTGTAGCAGCAATGTCACGCTTCCCGTCGCGTGGATCAAAGGATCTGTGGTTTTCCCTCGAGGCTTTCCCTCGAGGCTTTCCCACAGGGCTGTCCCACGTGCCACCGTGGTGTGAGTCGATCCTCGGCGTGAAAGATGAGCCAGTGCAGGACAAAGAGGTTCCTCTGGAATGGACTGAGACATCTGGGGGACTCTTGGAATGGTGGTACGACCATGGAGATCCTCTCGCCTTTCCTGTTGAGAGTGCCTCCTCTTGAGATGCGACGGGAACGCCGGGAATTCTTTCCCGTTGAAAGCAGGGAAAGGATCCCTCATCTCGAGCACCGAGGGGAAAACGGGGCTCCTCTGGATGTGGGCGGGACCATCGTGCTTCCTCTCGAGTGGAGACGGGTATGGCGGAGAACTTCTTGAGTTGCAGCAAGGGTGTGAAAGACCCTTTCAAAGTTCCAGAGGTTAGGTGTCATTAGTCTCCAGACGCCTCATCGGAAATAGGCCTCATCTCGCCTGGAAGGGAGAACTTCCTGGATTTTCTCGAGTTGCGGCAGGTGTTCTTAAGTTACGACGGGGAACTCAGGGACCCGCCCTGGTGGCCTCAGGAGAGGCCAGTCCCCATGCGAGTTGCTAGGGGCCTCTCGGGATTCCTCTCCCGTCGATACCGGGGCCAAAACCTTGAGTGGAGTCAGGGCCGGAACCGAGGATTCCTCTCAGGGGCTGACATGGATCTTTGGGTACTTCTGGAGTCTCCCCAGGGGAGTCAGGCCTCGTCTCGAGTGGGGGCATGCACGTGCGCTTTCCTTCCAGGCTGTAGCAGCAATGTCACGCTTCCCGTCACGTGGATCAAAGGATCTGTGGTTTTCCCTCGAGGCTTTCCCTCGAGGCTTTACCACAGGGCTATCCCACGTGCCACCGTGGTGTGAGTCAATCCTCGGCGTGAAAGATGAGCCAGTGCAGGGCAAAGAGTTTCCTCTGGAATGGACTGAGACATCTGGGGGACTCTTGGAATGGTGGTACGACCATGGAGTTCCTCTCGCCTGTCCTGTTGAGAGTGCCTCCTCTTGAGATGCGACGGGAACGCCGGGAATTCTTTCCCGTTGAAAGCAGGGAAAGGATCCCTCATCTCGAGCTACGAGGGGGAAACGGGGCTCCTCTGGATGTGGGCGGGACCATCGTGCTTCCTCTCGAGTGGAGACGGGTATGGCGGTGAACTTCTTGAGTTGCAGCAAGAGTGTGAAAGACCCTTTCGAAGTTCCAGAGGTTAGGTGTCATTAGTCTCCAGACGCCTCATCGGAAATAGGCCTCATCTCGCCTGGAAGGGAGAACTTCCTGGATTTTCTCGAGTTGCGGCAGGTGTTCTCGAGTTACGACGGGGACCTCAGGGACCCGCCCTGGTGGCCTCAGGAGAGGCCAGTCCCCATGCGAGTTGCTAGGGGGCCTCTCGGGATTCCTCTCCCGTCGATACCGGGGCCAAAAACCTTGTGTGGAGTCAGGGCCGGAACCGAGGATTCCTCTCAGGGGCTGACATGGATCTTTGGGTACTTCTGGAGTCTCCCCAGGGGAGTCAGGCCTCGTCTCGAGTGGGGGCATGCACGTGCACATTCCTTCCAGGCTGTAGCAGCAATGTCACGCTTCCCGTCGCTTGGATCAAAGGATCTGTGGTTTTCCCTCGAGGCTTTCCCACAGGGCTGTCCCACGTGCCACCGTGGTGTGAGTCGATCCTCGGCGTGAAAGATGAGCCAGTGCAGGGCAAAGAGGTTCCTCTGGAATGGACTGAGACATCTGGGGGACTCTTGGAATGGTGGTACGACCATGGAGTTCCTCTCGCCTTTCCTGTTGAGAGTGCCTCCTCTTGAGATGCGACGGGAACGCCGGGAATTCTTTCCCGTTGAAAGCAGGGAAAGGATCCCTCATCTCGAGCTACGAGGGGGAAACGGGGCTCCTCTGGATGTGGGCGGGACCATCGTGCTTCCTCTCGATTGGAGACGGGTATGGCGGTGAACTTCTTGAGTTGCAGCAAGGGTGTGAAAGACCCTTTCGAAGTTCCAGAGGTTAGGTGTCATTAGTCTCCAGACACCTCATCGGAAATAGGCCTCATCTCGCCTGGAAGGGAGAACTTCCTGGATTTTCTCCAGTTGCCGCAGGTGTTCTCGAGTTACAACGGGGACCTCAGGGACCCGCCCTGGTGGCCTCAGGAGAGGCCAGTCCCTAGGCGAGTTGCTAGGGGGCCTCTCGGGATTCCTCTCCCGTTGATACCGGGGCCAAAAACCTTGTGTGGAGTCAGGGCCGGAACCGAGGATTCCTCTCAGGGGCTGACATGGATCTTTGGGTACTTCTGGAGTCTCCCCAGGGGAGTCAGGCCTCGTCTCGTGTGGGGGCATGCACGTGCACTTTCCTTCCAGGCTGTAGCAGCAATGTCACGCTTTCCGTCGCGTGGATCAAAGGATCTGCGGTTTTCGCTCGAGGCTTTCCCTCGAGGCTTTCCCACAGGGCTGTCCCACGTGACACCGTGGTGTGAGTCGATTCTCGGCGTGAAAAATGAGCCAGTGCAGGGCAAAGAGGTTCCTCTGGAATGGACTGAGACATCTGGGGGACTCTTGGAATGGTGGTACGACCATGGAGTTCCTCTCGCCTTTCCTGTTGAGAGTGCCTCCTCTTGAGATGCGATGGGAACGCCGGGAATTCTTTCCCGTTGAAAGCAGGGAAAGGATCCCTCATCTCGAGCTAGGAGGGGGAAACGGGGCTCCTCTGGATGTGGGCGGGACCATCGTGCTTCCTCTTGAGTGGACACGGTTATGGCGGTGAACTTCTTGAGTTGCAGCAAGGGTGTGAAAGACCCTTTCGAAGTTCCAGAGGTTAGGTGTCATTAGACTCCAGACGCCTCATTGGAAATAGGCCTCATCTCGCCTGGAAGGGAGAACTTCCTGGATTTTCTCGATTTGCGGCTGGTGTTCTCGAGTTACGACGGGGACCTCAGGGACCCGCCCTGGTGGCCTCAGGAGAGGCCAGTCCCCATGCGAGTTGTTAGGGGGCCTCTCGGGATTCCTCTCCCGTCGATACCGGGGCCAAAAACCTTGTGTGGAGTCAGGGCCGGAACCGAGGATTCCTCTCAGGGGCTGACATGGATCTTTGGGTACTTCTGGAGTCTCCCCAGGGGAGTCAGGCCTCGTCTCGAGTGGGGGCATGCGCGTGCGCTTTCCTTCCAGGCTTTAGCAGCAATGTCACGCTTCCCGTCGCTTGGATCAAAGGATCTGTGGTTTTCCCTCGAGGCTTTCCCTCGAGGCTTTCCCACAGGGCTGTCCCACGAGCCACCGTGGTGTGAGTCGATCCTCGGCGTGAAAGATGAGCCAGTGCAGGGCAAAGAGGTTCCTCTGGAATGGACTGAGACATCTGGGGGACTCTTGGAATGGTGGTACGACCATGGAGTTCCTCTCGCCTTTCCTGTTGAGAGTGCCTCCTCTTGAGATGCGACGGGAACGCCGGGAATTCTTTCCCGTTGAAAGCAGGGAAAGGATCCCTCATCTCGAGCTACGAGGGGGAAACGGGGCTCCTCTGGATGTGGGCGGGACCATCGTGCTTCCTCTCGAGTGGACACGGGTATGGCGGTGAACTTCTTGAGTTGCAGCAAGGGTGTGAAAGACCCTTTCGAAGTTCCAGAGGTTAGGTGTCATTAGTCTCCAGAGGCCTCATCGGAAATAGGCCTCATCTCGCCTGGAAGGGAGAACTTCCTGGATTTTCTCGAGTTGCGGCAGGTGTTCTCGAGTTACGACGGGGACCTCAGGGACCCGCCCTGGTGGCCTCAGGAGAGGCCAGTCCCTAGGCGAGTTGCTAGGGGGCCTCTCGGGATTCCTCCCCCGTTGATACCGGGGCCAAAAACCTTGTGTGGAGTCAGGGCCGGAACCGAGGATTCCTCTCAGGGGCTGACATGGATCTTTGGGTACTTCTGGAGTCTCCCCAGGGGAGTCAGGCCTCGTCTCGAGTGGGGGCATGCACGTGCGCTTTCCTTCCAGGCTGTAGCAGCAATGTTACGCTTCCCGTCGCGTGGATCAAAGGATCTGTGGTTTTCCCTGGAGGCTTTCCCTCGAGGCTTTCCCACAGGGCTGTCCCACGTGCCAACGTGGTGTGAGTCAATCCTGGGCGTGAAAGATGAGCCAGTGCAGGGCAAAGAGGTTCCTCTGGAATGGACTGAGACATCTGGGGGACTCTTGGAATGGTGGTACGACCATGGAGTTCCTCTCGCCTTTCCTGTTGAGAGTGCCTCCTCTTGAGATGCGACGGGAACGCCGGGAATTCTTTCCCGTTTAAAGCAGGGAAAGGATCCCTCATCTCGAGCTACGAGGGGGAAACGGGGCTCCTCTGGATGTGGGCGGGACCATCGTGCTTCCTCTCTAGTGGAGACGGGTATGGTGGTGAACTTCTTGAGTTGCAGCAAGGCTGTGAAAGACCCTTTCGAAGTTCCAGAGGTAAGGTGTCATTAGTCTCCAGACGCCTCATCGGAAATAGGCCTCATTTCGCCTGGAAGGGAGAACTTCCTGGATTTTCTCGAGTTGCGGCAGGTGTTCTCGAGTTACGACGGGGACCTCAGGGACACGCCCTGGTGGCCTCAGGAGAGGCCAGTCCCTATGCGAGTTGCTAGGGGGCCTCTCGGGATTCCTCTCCCGTCGATACCGGGGCCAAAAACCTTGTGTGGAGTCAGGGCCGGAACCGAGGATTCCTCTCAGGGGCTGACATGGATCTTTGGGTACTTCTGGAGTCTCCCCAGGGGAGTCAGGCCTCGTCTCGAGTGGGGGCATGCACGTGCACTTTCCTTCCAGGCTGTAGCAGCAATGTCACGCTTCCCGTCGCGTGGATCAAATGATGTGTGGTTTTCCCTAGAGGCTTTCCCACAGGGCTGTCCCACGTGCCACCGTGGTGTGAGTCGATCCTCGGCGTGAAAGATGAGCCAGTGCATGGCAAAGAGGTTCCTCTGGAATGGACTGAGACATCTGGGGGACTCTTGGAATGGTGGTACGACCATGGAGTTCCTCTCGCCTTTCCTGTTGAGAGTGCCTCCTCTTTAGATGCGACGGGAACGCCGGGAATTCTTTCCCGTTGAAAGCAGGGAAAGGATCCCTCATCTCGAGCTACGAGGGGGAAACGGGGCGCCTCTGGATGTGGGCGGGACCATCGTGCTTCCTCTCGAGTGGACACGGGTATGGCGGTGAACTTCTTGAGTTGCAGCAAGGGTGTGAAAGACCCTTTCGAAATTCCAGAGGTTAGGTGTCATTAGTCTCCAGAGGCCTCATCGGAAATAGGCCTCATCTCGCCTGGAAGGGAGAACTTCCTGGATTTTCTCGAGTTGCGGCAGGTGTTCTCGAGTTACGACGGGGACCTCAGGGACCCGCCCTGGTGGCCTCAGGAGAGGCCAGTCCCTAGGCGAGTTGCTAGGGGGCCTCTCGGGATTCCTCCCCCGTTGATACCGGGGCCAAAAACCTTGTGTGGAGTCAGGGCCGGAACCGAGGATTCCTCTCAGGGGCTGACATGGATCTTTGGGTACTTCTGGAGTCTCCCCAGGGGAGTCAGGCCTCGTCTCGAGTGGGGGCATGCACGTGCACATTCCTTCCAGGCTGTAGCAGCAATGTCACGCTTCCCGTCGCGTGGATCAAAGGATCTGTGGTTTTCCCTCGAGGCTTTCCCTCGAGGCTTTCCCACAGGGCTGTCCCACGTGCCACCGTGGTGTGAGTCAATCCTGGGCGTGAAAGATGAGCCAGTGCAGGGCAAAGAGGTTCCTCTGGAATGGACTGAGACATCTGGGGGACTCTTGGAATGGTGGTACGACCATGGAGTTCCTCTCGCCTTTCCTGTTGAGAGTGCCTCCTCTTGAGATGCGACGGGAACGCCGGGAATTCTTTCCCGTTTAAAGCAGGGAAAGGATCCCTCATCTCGAGCTACGAGGGGGAAACGGGGCTCCTCTGGATGTGGGCGGGACCATCGTGCTTCCTCTCTAGTGGAGACGGGTATGGTGGTGAACTTCTTGAGTTGCAGCAAGGCTGTGAAAGACCCTTTCGAAGTTCCAGAGGTAAGGTGTCATTAGTCTCCAGACGCCTCATCGGAAATAGGCCTCATTTCGCCTGGAAGGGAGAACTTCCTGGATTTTCTCCAGTTGCGGCAGGTGTTCTCGAGTTACGACGGGGACCTCAGGGACCCGCCCTGGTGGCCTCAGGAGAGGCCAGTCCCTATGCGAGTTGCTAGGGGGCCTCTCGGGATTCCTCTCCCGTCGATACCGGGGCCAAAAACCTTGTGTGGAGTCAGGGCCGGAACCGAGGATTCCTCTCAGGGGCTGACATGGATCTTTGGGTACTTCTGGAGTCTCCCCAGGGGAGTCAGGCCTCGTCTCGAGTGGGGGCATGCACGTGCACTTTCCTTCCAGGCTGTAGCAGCAATGTCACGCTTCCCGTCGCGTGGATCAAATGATGTGTGGTTTTCCCTAGAGGCTTTCCCACAGGGCTGTCCCACGTGCCACCGTGGTGTGAGTCGATCCTCGGCGTGAAAGATGAGCCAGTGCAGGGCAAAGAGGTTCCTCTGGAATGGACTGAGACATCTGGGGGCCTCTTGGAATGGTGGTACGACCATGGAGTTCCTCTCGCCTTTCCTGTTGAGAGTGCCTCCTCTTGAGATGCGACGGGAACGCCGGGAATTCTTTCCCGTTGAAAGCAAGGAAAGGATCCCTCATCTCGAGCTACGAGGGGGAAACGGGGCTCCTCTGGATGTGGGCGGGACCATCGTGCTTCCTCTCTAGTGGAGACGCGTATGGCGGTGAACTTCTTGAGTTGCAGCAAGGGTGTGAAAGACCCTTTCGAAGTTCCAGAGTTTAGGTGTCATTAGTCTCCAGACGCCTCATCGGAAATAGGCCTCATCTCGCCTGGAAGGGAGAACTTCCTGGATTTTCTCGAGTTGCGGCAGGTGTTCTCGAGTTACGACGGGGACCTCAGGGACCCGCCCTGGTGGCCTCAGGAGAGGCCAGTCCCCATGCGAGTTGCTAGGGGGCCTCTCGGGATTCCTCTCCCGTCGATACCGGGGCCAAAAACCTTGTGTGGAGTCAGTGCCGGAACCGAGGATTCCTCTCAGGGGCTGACATGGATCTTTGGGTACTTCTGGAGTCTCCCCAGGGGAGTCAGGCCTCGTCTCGAGTGGGGGCATGCACGTGCACTTTCCTTCCAGGCTGTAGCAGCAATGTCACGCTTCCCGTCTCGTGGATCAAAGGATCTGTGGTTTTCCCTCGAGGCTTTCCCACAGGGCTGTCCCACGTGCCACCGTGGTGTGAGTCGATCCTCGGCGTGAAAGATGAGCCAGTGCAGGGCAAAGAGGTTCCTCTGGAATGGACTGAGACATCTGGGGGACTCTTGGAATGGTGGTACGACCATGGAGATCCTCTCGCCTTTCCTGTTGAGAGTGCCTCCTCTTGAGAGGCGACGGGAACGCCGGGAATTCTTTCCCGTTGAAAGCAGGGAAAGGATCCCTCATCTCGAGCACCGAGGGGAAAACGGGGCTCCTCTGGATGTGGGCGGGACCATCGTGCTTCCTCTCGAGTGGAGACGGATATGGCGGAGAACTTCTTGAGTTGCAGCAAGGGTGTGAAAGACCCTTTCAAAGTTCCAGAGGTTAGGTGTCATTAGTCTCCAGACGCCTCATCGGAAATAGGCCTCATCTCGCCTGGAAGGGAGAACTTCCTGGATTTTCTCGAGTTGCGGCAGGTGTTCTTAAGTTACGACGGGGAACTCAGGGACCCGCCCTGGTGGCCTCAGGAGAGGCCAGTCCCTATGCGAGTTGCTAGGGGGCCTCTCGGGATTCCTCTCCCGTCGATACCGGGGCCAAAAACCTTGAGTGGAGTCAGGGCCGGAACCGAGGATTCCTCTCAGGGGCTGACATGGATCTTTGGGTACTTCTGGAGTCTCCCCAGGAGAGTCAGGCCTCGTCTCGAGTGGGGGCATGCACGTGCGCTTTCCTTCCAGGCTGTAGCAGCAATGTCACGCTTCCCGTCACGTGGATCAAAGGATCTGTGGTTTTCCCTCGAGGCTTTCCCTCGAGGCTTTCCCACAGGGCTGTCCCACGTGCCACCGTGGCGTGAGTCGATCCTCGGCGTGAAAGATGAGCCAGTGCAGGGCAAAGAGTTTCCTCTGGAATGGACTGAGACATCTGGGGGACTCTTGGAATGGTGGTACGACCATGGAGTTCCTCTCGCCTTTCCTGTTGAGACTGCCTCCTCTTGATATGCGACGGGAACGCCGGGAATTCTTTCCCGTTGAAAGCAGGGAAAGGATCCCTCATCTCGAGCTACGAGGGGGAAACGGGGCTCCTCTGGATGTGGGCGGGACCATCGTGCTTCCTCTCTAGTGGAGACGGGTATGGCGGTGAACTTCTTGAGTTGCAGCAAGGGTGTGAAAGACCCTTTCGAAGTTCCAGAGGTTAGGTGTCATTAGTCTCCAGACGCCTCATCGGAAATAGGCCTCATCTCGCCTGGAAGGGAGAACTTCCTGGATTTTCTCGAGTTGCGGCAGGTGTTCTCGAGTTACGACGGGGACCTCAGGGACCCGCCCTGGTGGCCTCAGGAGAGGCCAGTCCCCATGCGAGTTGCTAGGGGGCCTCTCGGGATTCCTCTCCCGTCGATACCGGGGCCAAAAACCTTGTGTGGAGTCAGTGCCGGAACCGAGGATTCCTCTCAGGGGCTGACATGGATCTTTGGGTACTTCTGGAGTCTCCCCAGGGGAGTCAGGCCTCGTCTCGAGTGGGGGCATGCACGTGCACTTTCCTTCCAGGCTGTAGCAGCAATGTCACGCTTCCCGTCGCGTGGATCAAAGGATCTGTGGTTTTCCCTCGAGGCTTTCCCTCGAGGCTTTCCCACAGGGCTGTCCCACGTGCCACCGTGGTGTGAGTCAATCCTGGGCGTGAAAGATGAGCCAGTGCAGGGCAAAGAGGTTCCTCTGGAATGGACTGAGACATCTGGGGGACTCTTGGAATGGTGGTACGAACATGGAGTTCCTCTCGCCTTTCCTGTTGAGAGTGCCTCCTCTTGAGATGCGACGGGAACGCCGGGAATTCTTTCCCGTTTAAAGCAGGGAAAGGATCCCTCATCTCGAGCTACGAGGGGGAAACGGGGCTCCTCTGGATGTGGGCGGGACCATCGTGCTTCCTCTCTAGTGGAGACGGGTATGGTGGTGAACTTCTTGAGTTGCAGCAAGGCTGTGAAAGACCCTTTCGAAGTTCCAGAGGTAAGGTGTCATTAGTCTCCAGACGCCATATCGGAAATAGGCCTCATCTCGCCTGGAAGGGAGAACTTCCTGGATTTTCTCGAGTTGCGGCAGGTGTTCTCGAGTTACGACGGGGACCTCAGGAACCCGCCCTGGTGGCCTCAGGAGAGGCCAGTCCCCATGCGAGTTGCTAGGGGGCCTCTCGGGATTCCTCTCCCGTCGATACCGGGGCCAAAAACCTTGTGTGGAGTCAGTGCCGGAACCGAGGATTCCTCTCAGGGGCTGACATGGAACTTTGGGTACTTCTGGAGTCTCCCCAGGGGAGTCAGGCCTCGTCTCGAGTGGGGGCATGCACGTGCACTTTCCTTCCAGGCTGTAGCAGCAATGTCACGCTTCCCGTCGCGTGGATCAAAGGATCTGTGGTTTTCCCTCGAGGCTTTCCCACAGGGCTGTCCCACGTGCCACCGTGGTGTGAGTCGATCCTCGGCGTGAAAGATGAGCCAGTGCAGGGCAAAGAGGTTCCTCTGGAATGGACTGAGACATCTGGGGGACTCTTGGAATGGTGGTACGACCATGGAGTTCCTCTCGCCTTTCCTGTTGAGAGTGCCTCCTCTTGAGATGCGACGGGAACGCCGGGAATTCTTTCCCGTTGAAAGCAGGGAAAGGATCCCTCATCTCGAGCTACGAGGGGGAAACGGGGCTCCTCTGGATGTGGGCGGGACCATCGTGCTTCCTCTCTAGTGGAGACGGGTATGGCGGTGAACTTCTTGAGTTGCAGCAAGGGTGTGAAAGACCCTTTCGAAGTTCCAGAGGTTAGGTGTCATTAGTCTCCAGAGGCCTCATCGGAAATAGGCCTCATCTCGCCTGGAAGGGAGAACTTCCTGGATTTTCTCGAGTTGCGGCAGGTGTTCTCGAGTTACGACGGGGACCTCAGGGACCCGCCCTGGTGGCCTCAGGAAAGGCCAGTCCCTAGGCGAGTTGCTAGGGGGCCTCTCGGGATTCCTCTCCCGTTGAACCGGGGCCAAAAAGCTTGTGTGGAGTCAGGGCCGGAACCGAGGATTCCTCTCAGGGGCTGACATGGATCTTTGGGTACTTCTGGAGTCTCCCCAGGGGAGTCAGGCCTCGTCTCGAGTGGGGGCATGCACGTGCGCTTTCCTTCCAGGCTGTAGCAGCAATGTCACGCTTCCCGTCGCGTGGATCAAAGGATCTGTGGTTTTCCCTCGAGGCTTTCCCTCGAGGCTTTCCCACAGGGCTGTCCCACGTGCCACCGTGGTGTGAGTCGATCCTCAGCGTGAAAGATGAGCCAGTGCAGGGCAAAGAGGTTCCTCTGGAATGGACTGAGACATCTGGGGGCCTCTTGGAATGGTGGTACGACCATGGAGTTCCTCTCGCCTTTCCTGTTGAGAGTGCCTCCTCTTGAGATGCGACGGGAACGCCGGGAATTCTTTCCCGTTGAAAGCAGGGAAAGGATCCCTCATCTCGAGCTACGAGGGGGAAACGGGGCTCCTCTGGATGTGGGCGGGACCATCGTGCTTCCTCTCTAGTGGAGACGCGTATGGCGGTGAACTTCTTGAGTTGCAGCAAGGGTGTGAAAGACCCTTTCGAAGTTCCAGAGGTTAGGTGTCATTAGTCTCCAGACGCCTCATCGGAAATAGGCCTCATCTCGCCTGGAAGGGAGAACTTCCTGGATTTTCTCGAGTTGCGGCAGGTGTTCTCGAGTTACGACGGGGACCTCAGGGACCCGCCCTGGTGGCCTCAGGAGAGGCCAGTCCCCATGCGAGTTGCTAGGGGGCCTCTCGGGATTCCTCTCCCGTCGATACCGGGGCCAAAAACCTTGTGTGGAGTCAGTGCCGGAACCGAGGATTCCTCTCAGGGGCTGACATGGATCTTTGGGTACTTCTGGAGTCTCCCCAGGGGAGTCAGGCCTCGTCTCGAGTGGGGGCATGCACGTGCACTTTCCTTCCAGGCTGTAGCAGCAATGTCACGCTTCCCGTCTCGTGGATCAAAGGATCTGTGGTTTTCCCTCGAGGCTTTCCCACAGGGCTGTCCCACGTGCCACCGTGGTGTGAGTCGATCCTCGGCGTGAAAGATGAGCCAGTGCAGGGCAAAGAGGTTCCTCTGGAATGGACTGAGACATCTGGGGGACTCTTGGAATGGTGGTACGACCATGGAGATCCTCTCGCCTTTCCTGTTGAGAGTGCCTCCTCTTGAGAGGCGACGGGAATGCCGGGAATTCTTTCCCGTTGAAAGCAGGGAAAGGATCCCTCATCTCGAGCACCGAGGGGAAAACGGGGCTCCTCTGGATGTGGGCGGGACCATCGTGCTTCCTCTCGAGTGGAGACGGATATGGCGGAGAACTTCTTGAGTTGCAGCAAGGGTGTGAAAGACCCTTTCAAAGTTCCAGAGGTTAGGTGTCATTAGTCTCCAGACGCCTCATCGGAAATAGGCCTCATCTCGCCTGGAAGGGAGAACTTCCTGGATTTTCTCCAGTTGCGGCAGGTGTTCTTAAGTTACGACGGGGAACTCAGGGACCCGCCCTGGTGGCCTCAGGAGAGGCCAGTCCCTATGCGAGTTGCTAGGGGGCCTCTCGGGATTCCTCTCCCGTCGATACCGGGGCCAAAAACCTTGAGTGGAATCAGGGCCGGAACCGAGGATTCCTCTCAGGGGCTGACATGGATCTTTGGGTACTTCTGGAGTCTCCCCAGGAGAGTCAGGCCTCGTCTCGAGTGGGGGCATGCACGTGCGCTTTCCTTCCAGGCTGTAGCAGCAATGTCACGCTTC
Source organism: Capricornis sumatraensis (assembly GCF_032405125.1). Classification (NCBI taxonomy): domain Eukaryota; kingdom Metazoa; phylum Chordata; class Mammalia; order Artiodactyla; family Bovidae; genus Capricornis; species Capricornis sumatraensis. The sequence continues at coordinate 6,311,242 of NW_027184617.1, read as the reverse complement.
CCGTCACGTGGATCAAAGGATCTGTGGTTTTCCCTCGAGGCTTTCCCTCGAGGCTTTCCCACAGGGCTGTCCCACGTGCCACCGTGGTGTGAGTCGATCCTCGGCGTGAAAGATGAGCCAGTGCAGGGCAAAGAGTTTCCTCTGGAATGGACTGAGACATCTGGGGGACTCTTGGAATGGTGGTACGACCATGGAGTTCCTCTCGCCTTTCCTGTTGAGACTGCCTCCTCTTGATATGCGACGGGAACGCCGGGAATTCTTTCCCGTTGAAAGCAGGGAAAGGATCCCTCATCTCGAGCTACGAGGGGGAAACGGGGCTCCTCTGGATGTGGGCGGGACCATCGTGCTTCCTCTCTAGTGGAGACGGGTATGGCGGTGAACTTCTTGAGTTGCAGCAAGGGTGTGAAAGACCCTTTCGAAGTTCCAGAGGTTAGGTGTCATTAGTCTCCAGACGCCTCATCGGAAATAGGCCTCATCTCGCCTGGAAGGGAGAACTTCCTGGATTTTCTCGAGTTGCGGCAGGTGTTCTCGAGTTACGACGGGGACCTCAGGGACCCGCCCTGGTGGCCTCAGGAGAGGCCAGTCCCCATGCGAGTTGCTAGGGGGCCTCTCGGGATTCCTCTCCCGTCGATACCGGGGCCAAAAACCTTGTGTGGAGTCAGTGCCGGAACCGAGGATTCCTCTCAGGGGCTGACATGGATCTTTGGGTACTTCTGGAGTCTCCCCAGGGGAGTCAGGCCTCGTCTCGAGTGGGGGCATGCACGTGCACTTTCCTTCCAGGCTGTAGCAGCAATGTCACGCTTCCCGTCGCGTGGATCAAAGGATCTGTGGTTTTCCCTCGAGGCTTTCCCTCGAGGCTTTCCCACAGGGCTGTCCCACGTGACACCGTGGTGTGAGTCGATTCTCGGCGTGAAAGATGAGCCAGTGCAGGGCAAAGAGGTTCCTCTGGAATGGACTGAGACATCTGGGGGACTCTTGGAATGGTGGTACGACCATGGAGTTCCTCTCGCCTTTCCTGTTGAGAGTGCCTCCTCTTGAGATGCGACGGGAACGCCGGGAATTCTTTCCCGTTGAAAGCAGGGAAAGGATCCCTCATCTCGAGCTACGAGGGGAAACGGGGCTCCTCTGGATGTGGGCGGGACCATCGTGCTTCCTCTCGAGTGGAGACGGGTATGGCGGTGAACTTCTTGAGTTGCAGCAAGGGTGTGAAAGACCCTTTCGAAGTTACAGAGGTTAGGTGTTATTAGTCTCCAGACGCCTCATCGGAAATAGGCCTCATCTCGCCTGGAAGGGAGAACTTCCTGGATTTTCTCGAGTTGCGGCAGGTGTTCTCGAGTTTCGACGGGGACCTCAGGGACCCGCCCTGGTGGCCTCAGGAGAGGCCAGTCCCCATGCGAGTTGCTAGGGGGCCTCTCGGGATTCCTCTCCCGTCAATACCGGGGCCAAAAAGCTTGTGTGGAGTCAGGGCCGGAAGCGAGGATTCCTCTCAGGGGCTGACATGGATCTTTGGGTACTTCTGGAGTCTCCCCAGTGGAGTCAGGCCTCGTCTCGAGTGGGGGCATGCACGTGCGCTTTCCTTTCAGGCTGTAGCAGCAATGTCACGCTTCCCGTCACGTGGATCAAAGGATCTGTGGTTTTCCCTCGAGGCTTTCCCTCGAGGCTTTCCCACAGGGCTGTCCCACGTGCCACCGTGGTGTGAGTCGATCCTCGGCGTGAAAGATGAGCCAGTGCAGGGCAAAGAGGTTCCTCTGGAATGGACTGAGACATCTGGGGGACTCTTGGAATGGTGGTACGACCATGGAGTTCCTCTCGCCTTTCCTGTTGAGAGTGCCTCCTCTTGAGATGCGACGGGAACGCCGGGAATTCTTTCCCGTTGAAAGCAGGGAAAGGATCCCTCATCTCGAGCTACGAGGGGGAAACGGGGCTCCTCTGGATGTGGGCGGGACCATCGTGCTTCCTCTCTAGTGGAGACGGGTATGGCGGTGAACTTCTTGAGTTGCAGCAAGGGTGTGAAAGACCCTTTCGAAGTTCCAGAGGTTAGGTGTCATTAGTCTCCAGACGCCTCATCGGAAATAGGCCTCATCTCGCCTGGAAGGGAGAACTTCCTGGATTTTCTCGAGTTGCGGCAGGTGTTCTCGAGTTACGACGGGGACCACAGGGACCCGCCCTGGTGGCCTCAGGAAAGGCCAGTCCCTAGGCGAGTTGCTAGGGGGCCTCTCGGGATTCCTCTCCCGTCGATACCGGGGCCAAAAACCTTGTGTGGAGTCAGGGCCGGAACCGAGGATTCCTCTCAGGGGCTGACATGGATCTTTGGGTACTTCTGCAGTCTCCCCAGGGGAGTCAGGCCTCGTCTCAAGTGGGGGCATGCACGTGCGCTTTCCTTCCAGGCTGTAGCAGCAATGTCAATCTTCCCGTCGCGTGCATCAAAGGATCTGTGGTTTTCCCTCGAGGCTTTCCCTCGAGGCTTTCCCACAGGGCTGTCCCACGTGCCACCGTGTTGTGAGTCGATCCTCGGCGTGAAAGATGAGCCAGTGCAGGGCAAAGAGGTTCCTCTGGAATGGACTGAGACATCTGGGGGACTCTTGGAATGGTGGTACGACCATGGAGATCCTCTCGCCTTTCCTGTTGAGAGTGCCTCCTCTTGAGATGCGACGGGAACGCCGGGAATTCTTTCCCGTTGAAAGCAGGGAAAGGATCCCTCATCTCGAGCACCGAGGGGAAAACGGGGCTCCTCTGGATGTGGGCGGGACCATCGTGCTTCCTCTCGAGTGGAGACGGGTATGGCGGAGAACTTCTTGAGTTGCAGCAAGGGTGTGAAAGACCCTTTCAAAGTTCCAGAGGTTAGGTGTCATTAGTCTCCAGACGCCTCATCGGAAATAGGCCTCATCTCGCCTGGAAGGGAGAACTTCCTGGATTTTCTCGAGTTGCGGCAGGTGTTCTTAAGTTACGACGGGGAACTCAGGGACCCGCCCTGGTGGCCTCAGGAGAGGCCAGTCCCCATGCGAGTTGCTAGGGGCCTCTCGGGATTCCTCTCCCGTCGATACCGGGGCCAAAACCTTGAGTGGAGTCAGGGCCGGAACCGAGGATTCCTCTCAGGGGCTGACATGGATCTTTGGGTACTTCTGGAGTCTCCCAAGGGGAGTCAGGCCTCGTCTCGAGTGGGGGCATGCACGTGCGCTTTCCTTCCAGGCTGTAGCAGCAATGTCACGCTTCCCGTCACGTGGATCAAAGGATCTGTGGTTTTCCCTCGAGGCTTTCCCTCGAGGCTTTACCACAGGGCTATCCCACGTGCCACCGTGGTGTGAGTCAATCCTCGGCGTGAAAGATGAGCCAGTGCAGGGCAAAGAGTTTCCTCTGGAATGGACTGAGACATCTGGGGGACTCTTGGAATGGTGGTACGACCATGGAGTTCCTCTCGCCTGTCCTGTTGAGAGTGCCTCCTCTTGAGATGCGACGGGAACGCCGGGAATTCTTTCCCGTTGAAAGCAGGGAAAGGATCCCTCATCTCGAGCTACGAGGGGGAAACGGGGCTCCTCTGGATGTGGGCGGGACCATCGTGCTTCCTCTCGAGTGGAGACGGGTATGGCGGTGAACTTCTTGAGTTGCAGCAAGAGTGTGAAAGACCCTTTCGAAGTTCCAGAGGTTAGGTGTCATTAGTCTCCAGACGCCTCATCGGAAATAGGCCTCATCTCGCCTGGAAGGGAGAACTTCCTGGATTTTCTCGAGTTGCGGCAGGTGTTCTCGAGTTACGACGGGGACCTCAGGGACCCGCCCTGGTGGCCTCAGGAGAGGCCAGTCCCCATGCGAGTTGCTAGGGGGCCTCTCGGGATTCCTCTCCCGTCGATACCGGGGCCAAAAACCTTGTGTGGAGTCAGGGCCGGAACCGAGGATTCCTCTCAGGGGCTGACATGGATCTTTGGGTACTTCTGGAGTCTCCCCAGGGGAGTCAGGCCTCGTCTCGAGTGGGGGCATGCACGTGCACATTCCTTCCAGGCTGTAGCAGCAATGTCACGCTTCCCGTCGCTTGGATCAAAGGATCTGTGGTTTTCCCTCGAGGCTTTCCCACAGGGCTGTCCCACGTGCCACCGTGGTGTGAGTCGATCCTCGGCGTGAAAGATGAGCCAGTGCAGGGCAAAGAGGTTCCTCTGGAATGGACTGAGACATCTGGGGGACTCTTGGAATGGTGGTACGACCATAGAGTTCCTCTCGCCTTTCCTGTTGAGAGTGCCTCCTCTTGAGATGCGACGGGAACGCCGGGAATTCTTTCCCGTTGAAAGCAGGGAAAGGATCCCTCATCTCGAGCTACGAGGGGGAAACGGGGCTCCTCTGGATGTGGGCGGGACCATCGTGCTTCCTCTCGATTGGAGACGGGTATGGCGGTGAACTTCTTGAGTTGCAGCAAGGGTGTGAAAGACCCTTTCGAAGTTCCAGAGGTTAGGTGTCATTAGTCTCCAGACACCTCATCGGAAATAGGCCTCATCTCGCCTGGAAGGGAGAACTTCCTGGATTTTCTCCAGTTGCCGCAGGTGTTCTCGAGTTACAACGGGGACCTCAGGGACCCGCCCTGGTGGCCTCAGGAGAGGCCAGTCCCTAGGCGAGTTGCTAGGGGGCCTCTCGGGATTCCTCTCCCGTTGATACCGGGGCCAAAAACCTTGTGTGGAGTCAGGGCCGGAACCGAGGATTCCTCTCAGGGGCTGACATGGATCTTTGGGTACTTCTGGAGTCTCCCCAGGGGAGTCAGGCCTCGTCTCGTGTGGGGGCATGCACGTGCACTTTCCTTCCAGGCTGTAGCAGCAATGTCACGCTTTCCGTCGCGTGGATCAAAGGATCTGCGGTTTTCGCTCGAGGCTTTCCCTCGAGGCTTTCCCACAGGGCTGTCCCACGTGACACCGTGGTGTGAGTCGATTCTCGGCGTGAAAAATGAGCCAGTGCAGGGCAAAGAGGTTCCTCTGGAATGGACTGAGACATCTGGGGGACTCTTGGAATGGTGGTACGACCATGGAGTTCCTCTCGCCTTTCCTGTTGAGAGTGCCTCCTCTTGAGATGCGATGGGAACGCCGGGAATTCTTTCCCGTTGAAAGCAGGGAAAGGATCCCTCATCTCGAGCTAGGAGGGGGAAACGGGGCTCCTCTGGATGTGGGCGGGACCATCGTGCTTCCTCTTGAGTGGACACGGTTATGGCGGTGAACTTCTTGAGTTGCAGCAAGGGTGTGAAAGACCCTTTCGAAGTTCCAGAGGTTAGGTGTCATTAGACTCCAGACGCCTCATTGGAAATAGGCCTCATCTCGCCTGGAAGGGAGAACTTCCTGGATTTTCTCGATTTGCGGCTGGTGTTCTCGAGTTACGACGGGGACCTCAGGGACCCGCCCTGGTGGCCTCAGGAGAGGCCAGTCCCCATGCGAGTTGTTAGGGGGCCTCTCGGGATTCCTCTCCCGTCGATACCGGGGCCAAAAACCTTGTGTGGAGTCAGGGCCGGAACCGAGGATTCCTCTCAGGGGCTGACATGGATCTTTGGGTACTTCTGGAGTCTCCCCAGGGGAGTCAGGCCTCGTCTCGAGTGGGGGCATGCGCGTGCGCTTTCCTTCCAGGCTTTAGCAGCAATGTCACGCTTCCCGTCGCTTGGATAAAAGGATCTGTGGTTTTCCCTCGAGGCTTTCCCTCGAGGCTTTCCCACAGGGCTGTCCCACGTGCCACCGTGGTGTGAGTCGATCCTCGGCGTGAAAGATGAGCCAGTGCAGGGCAAAGAGGTTCCTCTGGAATGGACTGAGACATCTGGGGGACTCTTGGAATGGTGGTACGACCATGGAGTTCCTCTCGCCTTTCCTGTTGAGAGTGCCTCCTCTTGAGATGCGACGGGAACGCCGGGAATTCTTTCCCGTTGAAAGCAGGGAAAGGATCCCTCATCTCGAGCTACGAGGGGGAAACGGGGCTCCTCTGGATGTGGGCGGGACCATCGTGCTTCCTCTCGAGTGGACACGGGTATGGCGGTGAACTTCTTGAGTTGCAGCAAGGGTGTGAAAGACCCTTTCGAAGTTCCAGAGGTTAGGTGTCATTAGTCTCCAGAGGCCTCATCGGAAATAGGCCTCATCTCGCCTGGAAGGGAGAACTTCCTGGATTTTCTCGAGTTGCGGCAGGTGTTCTCGAGTTACGACGGGGACCTCAGGGACCCGCCCTGGTGGCCTCAGGAGAGGCCAGTCCCTAGGCGAGTTGCTAGGGGGCCTCTCGGGATTCCTCCCCCGTTGATACCGGGGCCAAAAACCTTGTGTGGAGTCAGGGCCGGAACCGAGGATTCCTCTCAGGGGCTGACATGGATCTTTGGGTACTTCTGGAGTCTCCCCAGGGGAGTCAGGCCTCGTCTCGAGTGGGGGCATGCACGTGCGCTTTCCTTCCAGGCTGTAGCAGCAATGTTACGCTTCCCGTCGCGTGGATCAAAGGATCTGTGGTTTTCCCTGGAGGCTTTCCCTCGAGGCTTTCCCACAGGGCTGTCCCACGTGCCAACGTGGTGTGAGTCAATCCTGGGCGTGAAAGATGAGCCAGTGCAGGGCAAAGAGGTTCCTCTGGAATGGACTGAGACATCTGGGGGACTCTTGGAATGGTGGTACGACCATGGAGTTCCTCTCGCCTTTCCTGTTGAGAGTGCCTCCTCTTGAGATGCGACGGGAACGCCGGGAATTCTTTCCCGTTTAAAGCAGGGAAAGGATCCCTCATCTCGAGCTACGAGGGGGAAACGGGGCTCCTCTGGATGTGGGCGGGACCATCGTGCTTCCTCTCTAGTGGAGACGGGTATGGTGGTGAACTTCTTGAGTTGCAGCAAGGCTGTGAAAGACCCTTTCGAAGTTCCAGAGGTAAGGTGTCATTAGTCTCCAGACGCCTCATCGGAAATAGGCCTCATTTCGCCTGGAAGGGAGAACTTCCTGGATTTTCTCCAGTTGCGGCAGGTGTTCTCGAGTTACGACGGGGACCTCAGGGACCCGCCCTGGTGGCCTCAGGAGAGGCCAGTCCCTATGCGAGTTGCTAGGGGGCCTCTCGGGATTCCTCTCCCGTCGATACCGGGGCCAAAAACCTTGTGTGGAGTCAGGGCCGGAACCGAGGATTCCTCTCAGGGGCTGACATGGATCTTTGGGTACTTCTGGAGTCTCCCCAGGGGAGTCAGGCCTCGTCTCGAGTGGGGGCATGCACGTGCACTTTCCTTCCAGGCTGTAGCAGCAATGTCACGCTTCCCGTCGCGTGGATCAAATGATGTGTGGTTTTCCCTAGAGGCTTTCCCACAGGGCTGTCCCACGTGCCACCGTGGTGTGAGTCGATCCTCGGCGTGAAAGATGAGCCAGTGCATGGCAAAGAGGTTCCTCTGGAATGGACTGAGACATCTGGGGGACTCTTGGAATGGTGGTACGACCATGGAGTTCCTCTCGCCTTTCCTGTTGAGAGTGCCTCCTCTTTAGATGCGACGGGAACGCCGGGAATTCTTTCCCGTTGAAAGCAGGGAAAGGATCCCTCATCTCGAGCTACGAGGGGGAAACGGGGCGCCTCTGGATGTGGGCGGGACCATCGTGCTTCCTCTCGAGTGGACACGGGTATGGCGGTGAACTTCTTGAGTTGCAGCAAGGGTGTGAAAGACCCTTTCGAAATTCCAGAGGTTAGGTGTCATTAGTCTCCAGAGGCCTCATCGGAAATAGGCCTCATCTCGCCTGGAAGGGAGAACTTCCTGGATTTTCTCGAGTTGCGGCAGGTGTTCTCGAGTTACGACGGGGACCTCAGGGACCCGCCCTGGTGGCCTCAGGAGAGGCCAGTCCCTAGGCGAGTTGCTAGGGGGCCTCTCGGGATTCCTCCCCCGTTGATACCGGGGCCAAAAACCTTGTGTGGAGTCAGGGCCGGAACCGAGGATTCCTCTCAGGGGCTGACATGGATCTTTGGGTACTTCTGGAGTCTCCCCAGGGGAGTCAGGCCTCGTCTCGAGTGGGGGCATGCACGTGCACATTCCTTCCAGGCTGTAGCAGCAATGTCACGCTTCCCGTCGCGTGGATCAAAGGATCTGTGGTTTTCCCTCGAGGCTTTCCCTCGAGGCTTTCCCACAGGGCTGTCCCACGTGCCACCGTGGTGTGAGTCAATCCTGGGCGTGAAAGATGAGCCAGTGCAGGGCAAAGAGGTTCCTCTGGAATGGACTGAGACATCTGGGGGACTCTTGGAATGGTGGTACGACCATGGAGTTCCTCTCGCCTTTCCTGTTGAGAGTGCCTCCTCTTGAGATGCGACGGGAACGCCGGGAATTCTTTCCCGTTTAAAGCAGGGAAAGGATCCCTCATCTCGAGCTACGAGGGGGAAACGGGGCTCCTCTGGATGTGGGCGGGACCATCGTGCTTCCTCTCTAGTGGAGACGGGTATGGTGGTGAACTTCTTGAGTTGCAGCAAGGCTGTGAAAGACCCTTTCGAAGTTCCAGAGGTAAGGTGTCATTAGTCTCCAGACGCCTCATCGGAAATAGGCCTCATTTCGCCTGGAAGGGAGAACTTCCTGGATTTTCTCCAGTTGCGGCAGGTGTTCTCGAGTTACGACGGGGACCTCAGGGACCCGCCCTGGTGGCCTCAGGAGAGGCCAGTCCCTATGCGAGTTGCTAGGGGGCCTCTCGGGATTCCTCTCCCGTCGATACCGGGGCCAAAAACCTTGTGTGGAGTCAGGGCCGGAACCGAGGATTCCTCTCAGGGGCTGACATGGATCTTTGGGTACTTCTGGAGTCTCCCAAGGGGAGTCAGGCCTCGTCTCGAGTGGGGGCATGCACGTGCACTTTCCTTCCAGGCTGTAGCAGCAATGTCACGCTTCCCGTCGCGTGGATCAAATGATGTGTGGTTTTCCCTAGAGGCTTTCCCACAGGGCTGTCCCACGTGCCACCGTGGTGTGAGTCGATCCTCGGCGTGAAAGATGAGCCAGTGCAGGGCAAAGAGGTTCCTCTGGAATGGACTGAGACATCTGGGGGACTCTTGGAATGGTGGTACGACCATGGAGTTCCTCTCGCCTTTCCTGTTGAGACTGCCTCCTCTTGAGATGCGTCGGGAACGCCGGGAATTTTTTGCCGTTGAAAGCAGGGAAAGGATCCCTCATCTCGAGCTACGAGGGGGAAACGGGGCTCCTCTGGATGTGGGCGGGACCATCGTGCTTTCTCTCGAGTGGAGACGGGTATGGCGGTGAACTTCTTGAGTTGCAGCAAGGGTGTGAAAGACCCTTTCGAAGTTCCAGAGGTTAGGTGTCATTAGTCTCCAGATGCCTCATCGGAAATAGGCCTCATCTCGCCTGGAAGGGAGAACTTCCTTGATTTTCTCGAGTTGCGGCAGGTGTTCTCGAGTTACGACGGGGACCTCAGGGACCCGCCCTGTTGGCCTCAGGAGAGGCCAGTCCCTATGCGTGTTGCTAGGGGGCCCCTCGGGATTCCTCTCCCGTCGATACCGGGGCCAAAAACCTTGTGTGGAGTCAGGGCCGGAACCGAGGATTCCTCTCAGGGACTGATATGGATCTTTGGGTACTTCTGGAGTCTCGCCAGGGGAGACAGGCCTCGTCTCGTGTGGGGGCATGCACGTGCACTTTCCTTCCAGGCTGTAGCAGCAATGTCACGCTTCCCGTCGCGTGGATCAAAGGATCTGCGGTTTTCGCTCGAGGCTTTCCCTCGAGGCTTTCCCACAGGGCTGTCCCACGTGACACCGTGGTGTGAGTCGATTCTCGGCGTGAAAAATGAGCCAGTGCAGGGCAAAGAGGTTCCTCTGGAATGGACTGAGACATCTGGGGGACTCTTGGAATGGTGGTACGACCATGGAGTTCCTCTCGCCTTTCCTGTTGAGAGTGCCTCCTCTTGAGATGCGACGGGAACGCCGGGAATTCTTTCCCGTTGAAAGCAGGGAAAGGATCCCTCATCTCGAGCTAGGAGGGGGAAACGGGGCTCCTCTGGATGTGGGCGGGACCATCGTGCTTCCTCTTGAGTGGACACGGGTATGGCGGTGAACTTCTTGAGTTGCAGCAAGGGTGTGAAAGACCCTTTCGAAGTTCCAGAGGTTAGGTGTCATTAGTCTCCAGACGCCTCATCGGAAATAGGCCTCATCTCGCCTGGAAGGGAGAACTTCCTGGATTTTCTCGATTTGCGGCTGGTGTTCTCGAGTTACGACGGGGACCTCAGGGACCCGCCCTGGTGGCCTCAGGAGAGGCCAGTCCCCATGCGAGTTGCTAGGGGGCCTCTCGGGATTCCTCTCCCTTCGATACCGGGGCCAAAAAGCTTGTGTGGAGTCAAGGCCGGAACCGAGGATTCCTCTCAGGGGCTGACATGGATCTTTGGGAACTTCTGGAGTCTCCCCAGGGGAGTCAGGCCTCGTCTCGAGTGGGGGCATGCACGTGTGCTTTCATTCCAGGCTGTAGCAGCAATGTCACGCTTCCCGTCGCGTGGATCAAAGGATCTGTGGTTTTCCCTCGAGGCTTTCCCTCGAGGCTTTCCCACAGGGCTGTCCCACGTGCCACCATGTTGTGAGTCGATCCTCGGCGTGAAAGATGAGCCAGTGCAGGGCAAAGAGGTTCCTCTGGAATGGACTGAGACATCTGGGGGACTCTTGGAATGGTGGTACGACCATGGAGTTCCTCTCGCCTTTCCTGTTGAGAGTGCCTCCTCTTGAGATGCGACGGGAACGCCGGGAATTCTTTCCCGTTGAAAGCAGGGAAAGGATCCCTCATCTCGAGCTACGAGGGGGAAACGGGGCTCCTCTGGATGTGGGCGGGACCATCGTGCTTCCTCTCGAGTGGAGACGGGTATGGCGGTGAACTTCTTGAGTTGCAGCAAGGTGTGAAAGAACCTTTCGAAGTTCCAGAGGTTTGGTGTCATTAGTTTCCAGAGGCCTCATCGGAAATAGGCCTCATCTCGCCTGGAAGGGAGAACTTCCTGGATTTTCTCGAGTTGCGGCAGGTGTTCTCGAATTACGACGGGGACCTCAGGGACCCGCCCTGGTGGCCTCCGGAGAGGCCAGTCCCCATGCGAGTTGCTAGGGGGCCTCTCGGGATTCCTCTCCCGTCGATACCGGGGCCAAAAACCTTGTGTGGAGTCAGGGCCGGAACCGAGGATTCCTCTCAGGTGCTGACATGGATCTTTGGGTACTTCTGGAGTCTCCCCAGGGGAGTCAGGCCTCGTCTCGAGTGGGGGCATGCACGTGCGCTTTCCTTCCAGGCTGTAGCAGCAATGTCACGCTTCCCGTCGCGTGGATCAAAGGATCTGTGGTTTTTCCTCGAGGCTTTCCCTCGAGGCTTTCCCACAGGGCTGTCCCACGTGCCACCGTGTTGTGAGTCGATCCTCGGCGTGAAAGATGAGCCAGTGCAGGGCAAAGAGGTTCCTCTGGAATGGACTGAGACATCTGGGGGACTCTTGGACTGGTGGTACGACCATGGAGTTCCTCTCACCTTTCCTGTTGAGAGTGCCTCCTCTTGAGATGCGACGGGAACGCCGGGAATTCTTTCCCGTTTAAAGCAGGGAAAGGATCCCTCATCTCGAGCTACGAGGGGGAAACGGGGCTCCTCTGGATGTGGGCGGGACCATCGTGCTTCCTCTCTAGTGGAGACGGGTATGGTGGTGAACTTCTTGAGTTGCAGCAAGGCTGTGAAAGACCCTTTCGAAGTTCCAGAGGTAAGGTGTCATTAGTCTCCAGACGCCTCATCGGAAATAGGCCTCATTTCGCCTGGAAGGGAGAACTTCCTGGATTTTCTCGAGTTGCGGCAGGTGTTCTCGAGTTACGACGGGGACCTCAGGGACCCGCCCTGGTGGCCTCAGGAGAGGCCAGTCCCTATGCGAGTTGCTAGGGGGCCTCTCGGGATTCCTCTTCCGTCGATACCGGGGCCAAAAACCTTGTGTGGAGTCAGGGCCGGAACCGAGGATTCCTCTCAGGGGCTGACATGGATCTTTGGGTACTTCTGGAGTCTCCCCAGGGGAGTCAGGCCTCGTCTCGAGTGGGGGCATGCACGTGCACTTTCCTTCCAGGCTGTAGCAGCAATGTCACGCTTCCCGTCGCGTGGATCAAATGATGTGTGGTTTTCCCTCGAGGCTTTCCCACAGGGCTGTCCCACGTGCCACCGTGGTGTGAGTCGATCCTCGGCATGAAAGATGAGCCAGTGCAGGGCAAAGAGGTTCCTCTGGAATGGACTGAGACATCTGGGGGACTCTTGGAATGGTGGTACGACCATGGAGTTCCTCTCGCCTTTCCTGTTGAGAGTGCCTCCTCTTGAGATGCGACGGGAACGCCGGGAATTCTTTCCCGTTCAAAGCAGGGAAAGGATCCCTCATCTCGAGCTACGAGGGGGATACGGGGCTCCTCTGGATGTGGGCGGGACCATCGTGCTTCCTCTCGAGTGGAGACGGGTATGGCGGTGAACTTCTTGAGTTGCAGCAAGGGTGTGAAAGACCCTTTCGAAGTTCCAGAGTTTAGGTGTCATTAGACTCCAGACGCCTCATCGGAAATAGGCCTCATCTCGCCTGGAAGGGAGAACTTCCTGGATTTTCTCGAGTTGCGGCAGGTGTTCTCGAGTTTCGACGGGGACCTCAGGAACCCGCCCTGGTGGCCTCAGGAGAGGCCAGTCCCCATGCGAGTTGCTAGGGGGCCTCTCGGGATTCCTCTCCCGTCGATACCGGGGCCAAAAAGCTTGTGTGGAGTCAGGGCCGGAACCGAGGATTCCTCTCAGGGGCTGACATGGATCTTTGGGTACTTCTGGAGTCTCCCCAGTGGAGTCAGGCCTCGTCTCGAGTGGGGGCATGCACGTGCGCTTTCCTTTCAGGCTGTAGCAGCAATGTCACGCTTCCCGTCACGTGGATCAAAGGATATGTGTTTTTCCCTCGAGGCTTTCCCTCGAGGCTTTCCCACAGGGCTGTCCCACGTGCCACCGTGGTGTGAGTCGATCCTCGGCGTGAAAGATGAGCCAGTGCAGGGCAAAGAGGTTCCTCTGGAATGGACTGAGACATCTGGGGGACTCTTGGAATGGTGGTACGACCATGGAGTTCCTCTCGCCTTTCCTGTTGAGAGTGCCTCCTCTTGAGATGCGACGGGAACGCCGGGAATTCTTTCCCGTTGAAAGCAGGGAAAGGATCCCTCATCTCGAGCTACGAGGGGGAAACGGGGCTCCTCTGGATGTGGGCGGGACCATCGTGCTTCCTCTCTAGTGGAGACGGGTATGGCGGTGAACTTCTTGAGTTGCAGCAAGGGTGTGAAAGACCCTTTCGAAGTTCCAGAGGTTAGGTGTCATTAGTCTCCAGAGGCCTCATCGGAAATAGGCCTCATCTCGCCTGGAAGGGAGAACTTCCTGGATTTTCTCGAGTTGCGGCAGGTGTTCTCGAGTTACGACGGGGACCTCAGGGACCCGCCCTGGTGGCCTCAGGAAAGGCCAGTCCCTAGGCGAGTTGCTAGGGGGCCTCTCGGGATTCCTCTCCCGTTGATACCGGGGCCAAAAAGCTTGTGTGGAGTCAGGGCCGGAACCGAGGATTCCTCTCAGGGGCTGACATGGATCTTTGGGTACTTCTGGAGTCTCCCCAGGGGAGTCAGGCCTCGTCTCGAGTGGGGGCATGCACGTGCGCTTTCCTTCCAGGCTGTAGCAGCAATGTCACGCTTCCCGTCGCGTGGATCAAAGGATCTGTGGTTTTCCCTCGAGGCTTTCCCTCGAGGCTTTCCCACAGGGCTGTCCCACGTGCCACCGTGGTGTGAGTCGATCCTCGGCGTGAAAGATGAGCCAGTGCAGGGCAAAGAGGTTCCTCTGGAATGGACTGAGACATCTGGGGGACTCTTGGAATGGTGGTACGACCATGGAGTTCCTCTCGCCTTTCCTGTTGAGAGTGCCTCCTCTTGAGATGCGACGGGAACGCCGGGAATTCTTTCCCGTTGAAAGCAGGGAAAGGATCCCTCATCTCGAGCTACGAGGGGGAAACGGGGCTCCTCTGGATGTGGGCGGGACCATCGTGCTTCCTCTCTAGTGGAGACGCGTATGGCGGTGAACTTCTTGAGTTGCAGCAAGGGTGTGAAAGACCCTTTCGAAGTTCCAGAGGTTAGGTGTCATTAGTCTCCAGACGCCTCATCGGAAATAGGCCTCATCTCGCCTGGAAGGGAGAACTTCCTGGATTTTCTCGAGTTGCGGCAGGTGTTCTCGAGTTACGACGGGGACCTCAGGGACCCGCCCTGGTGGCCTCAGGAGAGGCCAGTCCCCATGCGAGTTGCTAGGGGGCCTCTCGGGATTCCTCTCCCGTCGATACCGGGGCCAAAAACCTTGTGTGGAGTCAGTGCCGGAACCGAGGATTCCTCTCAGGGGCTGACATGGATCTTTGGGTACTTCTGGAGTCTCCCCAGGGGAGTCAGGCCTCGTCTCGAGTGGGGGCATGCACGTGCACTTTCCTTCCAGGCTGTAGCAGCAATGTCACGCTTCCCGTCTCGTGGATCAAAGGATCTGTGGTTTTCCCTCGAGGCTTTCCCACAGGGCTGTCCCACGTGCCACCGTGGTGTGAGTCGATCCTCGGCGTGAAAGATGAGCCAGTGCAGGGCAAAGAGGTTCCTCTGGAATGGACTGAGACATCTGGGGGACTCTTGGAATGGTGGTACGACCATGGAGTTCCTCTCGCCTTTCCTGTTGAGAGTGCCTCCTCTTGAGAGGCGACGGGAATGCCGGGAATTCTTTCCCGTTGAAAGCAGGGAAAGGATCCCTCATCTCGAGCACCGAGGGGAAAACGGGGCTCCTCTGGATGTGGGCGGGACCATCGTGCTTCCTCTCGAGTGGAGACGGATATGGCGGAGAACTTCTTGAGTTGCAGCAAGGGTGTGAAAGACCCTTTCAAAGTTCCAGAGGTTAGGTGTCATTAGTCTCCAGACGCCTCATCGGAAATAGGCCTCATCTCGCCTGGAAGGGAGAACTTCCTGGATTTTCTCCAGTTGCGGCAGGTGTTCTTAAGTTACGACGGGGAACTCAGGGACCCGCCCTGGTGGCCTCAGGAGAGGCCAGTCCCTATGCGAGTTGCTAGGGGGCCTCTCGGGATTCCTCTCCCGTCGATACCGGGGCCAAAAACCTTGAGTGGAATCAGGGCCGGAACCGAGGATTCCTCTCAGGGGCTGACATGGATCTTTGGGTACTTCTGGAGTCTCCCCAGGAGAGTCAGGCCTCGTCTCGAGTGGGGGCATGCACGTGCGCTTTCCTTCCAGGCTGTAGCAGCAATGTCACGCTTCCCGTCACGTGGATCAAAGGATCTGTGGTTTTCCCTCGAGGCTTTCCCTCGAGGCTTTCCCACAGGGCTGTCCCACGTGCCACCGTGGTGTGAGTCGATCCTCGGCGTGAAAGATGAGCCAGTGCAGGGCAAAGAGTTTCCTCTGGAATGGACTGAGACATCTGGGGGACTCTTGGAATGGTGGTACGACCATGGAGTTCCTCTCGCCTTTCCTGTTGAGACTGCCTCCTCTTGATATGCGACGGGAACGCCGGGAATTCTTTCCCGTTGAAAGCAGGGAAAGGATCCCTCATCTCGAGCTACGAGGGGGAAACGGGGCTCCTCTGGATGTGGGCGGGACCATCGTGCTTCCTCTCTAGTGGAGACGGGTATGGCGGTGAACTTCTTGAGTTGCAGCAAGGGTGTGAAAGACCCTTTCGAAGTTCCAGAGGTTAGGTGTCATTAGTCTCCAGACGCCTCATCGGAAATAGGCCTCATCTCGCCTGGAAGGGAGAACTTCCTGGATTTTCTCGAGTTGCGGCAGGTGTTCTCGAGTTACGACGGGGACCTCAGGGACCCGCCCTGGTGGCCTCAGGAGAGGCCAGTCCCCATGCGAGTTGCTAGGGGGCCTCTCGGGATTCCTCTCCCGTCGATACCGGGGCCAAAAACCTTGTGTGGAGTCAGTGCCGGAACCGAGGATTCCTCTCAGGGGCTGACATGGATCTTTGGGTACTTCTGGAGTCTCCCCAGGGGAGTCAGGCCTCGTCTCGAGTGGGGGCATGCACGTGCACTTTCCTTCCAGGCTGTAGCAGCAATGTCACGCTTCCCGTCGCGTGGATCAAAGGATCTGTGGTTTTCCCTCGAGGCTTTCCCTCGAGGCTTTCCCACAGGGCTGTCCCACGTGACACCGTGGTGTGAGTCGATTCTCGGCGTGAAAGATGAGCCAGTGCAGGGCAAAGAGGTTCCTCTGGAATGGACTGAGACATCTGGGGGACTCTTGGAATGGTGGTACGACCATGGAGTTCCTCTCGCCTTTCCTGTTGAGAGTGCCTCCTCTTGAGATGCGACGGGAACGCCGGGAATTCTTTCCCGTTGAAAGCAGGGAAAGGATCCCTCATCTCGAGCTACGAGGGGAAACGGGGCTCCTCTGGATGTGGGCGGGACCATCGTGCTTCCTCTCGAGTGGAGACGGGTAAGGCGGTGAACTTCTTGAGTTGCAGCAAGGGTGTGAAAGACCCTTTCGAAGTTACAGAGGTTAGGTGTTATTAGTCTCCAGACGCCTCATCGGAAATAGGCCTCATCTCGCCTGGAAGGGAGAACTTCCTGGATTTTCTCGAGTTGCGGCAGGTGTTCTCGAGTTTCGACGGGGACCTCAGGGACCCGCCCTGGTGGCCTCAGGAGAGGCCAGTCCCCATGCGAGTTGCTAGGGGGCCTCTCGGGATTCCTCTCCCGTCAATACCGGGGCCAAAAAGCTTGTGTGGAGTCAGGGCCGGAAGCGAGGATTCCTCTCAGGGGCTGACATGGATCTTTGGGTACTTCTGGAGTCTCCCCAGTGGAGTCAGGCCTCGTCTCGAGTGGGGGCATGCACGTGCGCTTTCCTTTCAGGCTGTAGCAGCAATGTCACGCTTCCCGTCACGTGGATCAAAGGATCTGTGGTTTTCCCTCGAGGCTTTCCCTCGAGGCTTTCCCACAGGGCTGTCCCAGGTGCCACCGTGGTGTGAGTCGATCCTCGGCGTGAAAGATGAGCCAGTGCAGGGCAAAGAGGTTCCTCTGGAATGGACTGAGACATCTGGGGGACTCTTGGAATGGTGGTACGACCATGGAGTTCCTCTCGCCTTTCCTGTTGAGAGTGCCTCCTCTTGAGATGCGACGGGAACGCCGGGAATTCTTTCCCGTTGAAAGCAGGGAAAGGATCCCTCATCTCGAGCTACGAGGGGGAAACGGGGCTCCTCTGGATGTGGGCGGGACCATCGTGCTTCCTCTCTAGTGGAGACGGGTATGGCGGTGAACTTCTTGAGTTGCAGCAAGGGTGTGAAAGACCCTTTCGAAGTTCCAGAGGTTAGGTGTCATTAGTCTCCAGACGCCTCATCGGAAATAGGCCTCATCTCGCCTGGAAGGGAGAACTTCCTGGATTTTCTCGAGTTGCGGCAGGTGTTCTCGAGTTACGACGGGGACCACAGGGACCCGCCCTGGTGGCCTCAGGAAAGGCCAGTCCCTAGGCGAGTTGCTAGGGGGCCTCTCGGGATTCCTCTCCCGTCGATACCGGGGCCAAAAACCTTGTGTGGAGTCAGGGCCGGAACCGAGGATTCCTCTCAGGGGCTGACATGGATCTTTGGGTACTTCTGCAGTCTCCCCAGGGGAGTCAGGCCTCGTCTCAAGTGGGGGCATGCACGTGCGCTTTCCTTCCAGGCTGTAGCAGCAATGTCAATCTTCCCGTCGCGTGCATCAAAGGATCTGTGGTTTTCCCTCGAGGCTTTCCCTCGAGGCTTTCCCACAGGGCTGTCCCACGTGCCACCGTGGTGTGAGTCGATCCTCGGCGTGAAAGATGAGCCAGTGCAGGGCAAAGAGGTTCCTCTGGAATGGACTGAGACATCTGGGGGACTCTTGGAATGGTGGTACGACCATGGAGTTCCTCTCGCCTTTCCTGTTGAGAGTGCCTCCTCTTGAGATGCGACGGGAACGCCGGGAATTCTTTCCCGTTGAAAGCAGGGAAAGGATCCCTCATCTCGAGCTACGAGGGGGAAACGGGGCTCCTCTGGATGTGGGCGGGACCATCGTGCTTCCTCTTGAGTGGACACGGGTATGGCGGTGAACTTCTTGAGTTGCAGCAAGGGTGTGAAAGACCCTTTCGAAGTTCCAGAGGTTAGGTGTCATTAGTCTCCAGACGCCTCATCGGAAATAGGCCTCATCTCGCCTGGAAGGGAGAACTTCCTGGATTTTCTCGAGTTGCGGCAGGTGTTCTCGAGTTTCGACGGGGACCTCAGGGACCCGCCCTGGTGGCCTCAGGAGAGGCCAGTCCCCATGCGAGTTGCTAGGGGGCCTCTCGGGATTCCTCTCCCGTCGATACCGGGGCCAAAAAGCTTGTGTGGAGTCAGGGCCGGAACCGAGGATTCCTCTCAGGGGCTGACATGGATCTTTGGGTACTTCTGGAGTCTCCCCAGTGGAGTCAGGCCTCGTCTCGAGTGGGGGCATGCACGTGCGCTTTCCTTTCAGGCTGTAGCAGCAATGTCACGCTTCCCGTCACGTGGATCAAAGGATCTGTGGTTTTCCCTCGAGGCTTTCCCTCGAGGCTTTCCCACAGGGCTGTCCCACGTGCCACCGTGGTGTGAGTCGATCCTCGGCGTGAAAGATGAGCCAGTGCAGGGCAAAGAGGTTCCTCTGGAATGGACTGAGACATCTGGGGGACTCTTGGAATGGTGGTACGACCATGGAGTTCCTCTCGCCTTTCCTGTTGAGAGTGCCTCCTCTTGAGATGCGACGGGAACGCCGGGAATTCTTTCCCGTTGAAAGCAGGGAAAGGATCCCTCATCTCGAGCTACGAGGGGGAAACGGGGCTCCTCTGGATGTGGGCGGGACCATCGTGCTTCGTCTCTAGTGGAGACGGGTATGGCGGTGAACTTCTTGAGTTGCAGCAAGGGTGTGAAAGACCCTTTCGAAGTTCCAGAGGTTAGGTGTCATTAGTCTCCAGACGCCTCATCGGAAATAGGCCTCATCTCGCCTGGAAGGGAGAACTTCCTGGATTTTCTCGAGTTGCGGCAGGTGTTCTCAAGTTACGACGGGGACCTCAGGGACCCGCCCTGGTGGCCTCAGGAAAGGCCAGTCCCTAGGCGAGTTGCTAGGGGGCCTCTCGTGATTCCTCTCCCGTTGATACCGGGGCCAAAAACCTTGTGTGGAGTCAGGGCCGGAACCGAGGATTCCTCTCAGGGGCTGACATGGATCTTTGGGTACTTCTGCAGTCTCCCCAGGGGAGTCAGGCCTCGTCTCAAGTGGGGGCATGCACGTGCGCTTTCCTTCCAGGCTGTAGCAGCAATGTCAATCTTCCCGTCGCGTGGATCAAAGGATCTGTGGTTTTCCCTCGAGGCTTTCCCTCGAGGCTTTCCCACAGGGCTGTCCCACGTGCCACCGTGGTGTGAGTCGATCCTCGGCGTGAAAGATGAGCCAGTGCAGGGCAAAGAGGTTCCTCTGGAATGGACTGAGACATCTGGGGGACTCTTGGAATGGTGGTACGACCATGGAGTTCCTCTCGCCTTTCCTGTTGAGAGTGCCTCCTCTTGAGATGCGACGGGAACGCCGGGAATTCTTTCCCGTTGAAAGCAGGGAAAGGATCCCTCATCTCGAGCTACGAGGGGGATACGGGGCTCCTCTGGATGTGGGCGGGACCATCGTGCTTCCTCTCGAGTGGAGACGGGTATGGCGGTGAACTTCTTGAGTTGCAGCAAGGGTGTGAAAGACCCTTTCGAAGTTCCAGAGGTTAGGTGTCATTAGTCTCCAGACGCCTCATCGGAAATAGGCCTCATCTCGCCTGGAAGGGAGAACTTCCTGGATTTTCTCGAGTTGCGGCAGGTGTTCTCGAGTTTCGACGGGGACCTCAGGGACCCGCCCTGGTGGCCTCAGGAGAGGCCAGTCCCCATGCGAGTTGCTAGGGGGCCTCTCGGGATTCCTCTCCCGTCGATACCGGGGCCAAAAACCTTGAGTGGAGTCAGGGCCGGAACCGAGGATTCCTCTCAGGGGCTGACATGGATCTTTGGGTACTTCTGGAGTCTCCCCAGGGGAGTCAGGCCTCGTCTCGAGTGGGGGCATGCACGTGCACTTTCCTTCCAGGCTGTAGCAGCAATGTCACGCTTCCCGTCGCGTGTATCAAATGATGTGTGGTTTTCCCTCGAGGCTTTCCCACAGGGCTGTCCCACGTGCCACCGTGGTGTGAGTCGATCCTCGGCGTGAAAGATGAGCCAGTGCAGGGCAAAGAGGTTCCTCTGGAATGGACTGAGACATCTGGGGGACTCTTGAAATGGTCGTACGACCATGGAGTTCCTCTCGCCTTTCCTGTTGAGAGTGCCTCCTCTTGAGATGCGACGGGAACGCCGGGAATTTTTTGCCGTTGAAAGCAGGGAAAGGATCCCTCATCTCGAGCTACGAGGGGGAAACGGGGCTCCTCTGGATGTGGGCGGGACCATCGTGCTTTCTCTCGAGTGGAGACGGGTATGGCGGTGAACTTCTTGAGTTGCAGCAAGGGTGTGAAAGACCCTTTCGAAGTTCCAGAGGTTAGGTGTCATTAGTCTCCAGACGCCTCATCGGAAATAGGCCTCATCTCGCCTGGAAGGGAGAACTTCCTTGATTTTCTCGAGTTGCGGCAGGTGTTCTCGAGTTACGACGGGGACCTCAGGGACCCGCCCTGGTGGCCTCAGGAGAGGCCAGTCCCTATGCGTGTTGCTAGGGGGCCCCTCGGGATTCCTCTCCCGTCGATACCGGGGCCAAAAACCTTGTGTGGAGTCAGGGCCGGAACCGAGGATTCCTCTCAGGGACTGATATGGATCTTTGGGTACTTCTGGAGTCTCGCCAGGGGAGACAGGCCTCGTCTCGTGTGGGGGCATGCACGTGCACTTTCCTTCCAGGCTGTAGCAGCAATGTCACGCTTCCCGTCGCTTGGATCAAAGGATCTGCGGTTTTCCCTCGAGGCTTTCCCTCGAGGCTTTCCCACAGGGCTGTCCCACGTGACACCGTGGTGTGAGTCGATTCTCGGCGTGAAAAATGAGCCAGTGCAGGGCAAAGAGGTTCCTCTGGAATGGACTGAGACATCTGGGGGACTCTTGGAATGGTGGTACGACCATGGAGTTCCTCTCGCCTTTCCTGTTGAGAGTGCCTCCTCTTGAGATGCGACGGGAACGCCGGGAATTCTTTCCCGTTGAAAGCAGGGAAAGGATCCCTCATCTCGAGCTACGAGGGGAATACGGGGCTCCTCTGGATGTGGGCGGGACCATCGGGCTTCCTCTCGAGTGGAGACGGGTATGGCGGTGAACTTCTTGAGTTGCAGCAAGGGTGTGAAAGACCCTTTCGAAGTTCCAGAGGTTAGGTGTCATTAGTCTCCAGACGCCTCATCGGAAATAGGCCTCATCTCGCCTGGAAGGGAGAACTTCCTGGATTTTCTCGAGTTGCGGCAGGTGTTCTCGAGTTTCGACGGGGACCTCAGGGACCCGCCCTGGTGGCCTCAGGAGAGGCCAGTCCCCATGCGAGTTGCTAGGGGGCCTCTCGGGATTCCTCTCCCGTCAATACCGGGGCCAAAAAGCTTGTGTGGAGTCAGGGCCGGAAGCGAGGATTCCTCTCAGGGGCTGACATGGATCTTTGGGTACTTCTGGAGTCTCCCCAGTGGAGTCAGGCCTCGTCTCGAGTGGGGGCATGCACGTGCGCTTTCCTTTCAGGCTGTAGCAGCAATGTCACGCTTCCCGTCACGTGGATCAAAGGATCTGTGGTTTTCCCTCGAGGCTTTCCCTCGAGGCTTTCCCACAGGGCTGTCCCACGTGCCACCGTGGTGTGAGTCGATCCTCGGCGTGAAAGATGAGCCAGTGCAGGGCAAAGAGGTTCCTCTGGAATGGACTGAGACATCTGGGGGACTCTTGGAATGGTGGTACGACCATGGAGTTCCTCTCGCCTTTCCTGTTGAGAGTGCCTCCTCTTGAGATGCGACGGGAACGCCGGGAATTCTTTCCCGTTGAAAGCAGGGAAAGGATCCCTCATCTCGAGCTACGAGGGGGAAACGGGGCTCCTCTGGATGTGGGCGGGACCATCGTGCTTCCTCTCTAGTGGAGACGGGTATGGCGGTGAACTTCTTGAGTTGCAGCAAGGGTGTGAAAGACCCTTTCGAAGTTCCAGAGGTTAGGTGTCATTAGTCTCCAGACGCCTCATCGGAAATAGGCCTCATCTCGCCTGGAAGGGAGAACTTCCTGGATTTTCTCGAGTTGCGGCAGGTGTTCTCGAGTTACGACGGGGACCACAGGGACCCGCCCTGGTGGCCTCAGGAAAGGCCAGTCCCTAGGCGAGTTGCTAGGGGGCCTCTCGGGATTCCTCTCCCGTCGATACCGGGGCCAAAAACCTTGTGTGGAGTCAGGGCCGGAACCGAGGATTCCTCTCAGGGGCTGACATGGATCTTTGGGTACTTCTGCAGTCTCCCCAGGGGAGTCAGGCCTCGTCTCAAGTGGGGGCATGCACGTGCGCTTTCCTTCCAGGCTGTAGCAGCAATGTCAATCTTCCCGTCGCGTGGATCAAAGGATCTGTGGTTTTCCCTCGAGGCTTTCCCTCGAGGCTTTCCCACAGGGCTGTCCCACGTGCCACCGTGGTGTGAGTCGATCCTCGGCGTGAAAGATGAGCCAGTGCAGGGCAAAGAGGTTCCTCTGGAATGGACTGAGACATCTGGGGGACTCTTGGAATGGTGGTACGACCATGGAGTTCCTCTCGCCTTTCCTGTTGAGAGTGCCTCCTCTTGAGATGCGACGGGAACGCCGGGAATTCTTTCCCGTTGAAAGCAGGGAAAGGATCCCTCATCTCGAGCTACGAGGGGGATACGGGGCTCCTCTGGATGTGGGCGGGACCATCGTGCTTCCTCTCGAGTGGAGACGGGTATGGCGGTGAACTTCTTGAGTTGCAGCAAGGGTGTGAAAGACCCTTTCGAAGTTCCAGAGGTTAGGTGTCATTAGTCTCCAGACGCCTCATCGGAAATAGGCCTCATCTCGCCTGGAAGGGAGAACTTCCTGGATTTTCTCGAGTTGCGGCAGGTGTTCTCGAGTTTCGACGGGGACCTCAGGGACCCGCCCTGGTGGCCTCAGGAGAGGCCAGTCCCCATGCGAGTTGCTAGGGGGCCTCTCGGGATTCCTCTCCCGTCGATACCGGGGCCAAAAACCTTGAGTGGAGTCAGGGCCGGAACCGAGGATTCCTCTCAGGGGCTGACATGGATCTTTGGGTACTTCTGGAGTCTCCCCAGGGGAGTCAGGCCTCGTCTCGAGTGGGGGCATGCACGTGCGCTTTCCTTCCAGGCTGTAGCAGCAATCTCACACTTCCCGTGGCGTGGATCAAAGGATCTGTGGTTTTCCCTCGAGGCTTTCCCACAGGGCTGTCCCACGTGCCACCGTGGTGTGAGTCGATCCTCGGCGTCAAAGATGAGCCAGTGCAGGGCAAAGAGGTTCCTCTGGAATGGACTGAGACATCTGGGGGACTCTTGGAATGGTGGTACGACCATGGAGTTCCTCTCGCCTTTCCTGTTGAGAGTGCCTCCTCTTGAGATGCGACGGGAACGCCGGGAATTTTTTCCCGTTGAAAGCAGGGAAAGGATCCCTCATCTCGAGCTCCGAGGGGGAAACGGGGCTCCTCTGAATGTGGGCGGGACCATCGTGCTTCCTCTCGAGTGGAGACGGGTATGGCGTTGAACTTCTTGAGTTGCAGCAAGGGTGTGAAAGACCCTTTCGAAGTTCCAGAGGTTAGGTGTCATTAGTCTCCAGACGCCTCATCGGAAATAGGCCTCATCTCGCCTGGAAGGGAGAACTTCCTGGATTTTCTCGAGTTGCGGCAGGTGTTCTCGAGTTACGACGGGGACCTCAGGGACCCGCCCTGGTGGCCTCAGGAGAGGCCAGTCCCCATGCGAGTTGTTAGGGGGCCTCTCGGGATTCCTCTCCCGTCGATACTGGGGCCAAAAACCTTGTGTGGAGTCAGGGCCGGAACCGAGGATTCCTCTCAGGGGCTGACATGGATCTTTGGGTACTTCTGGAGTCTCCCCAGGGGAGTCAGGCCTCGTCTCGAGTGGGGGCATGCGCGTGCGCTTTCCTTCCAGGCTTTAGCAGCAATGTCACGCTTCCCGTCGCTTGGATCAAAGGATCTGTGGTTTTCCCTCGAGGCTTTCCCTCGAGGCTTTCCCACAGGGCTGTCCCACGTGTCACCGTGGTGTGAGTCGATCCTCGGCGTGAAAGATGAGCCAGTGCAGGGCAAAGAGGTTCCTCTGGAATGGACTGAGACATCTGGGGGATTCTTGGAATGGTGGTACGACCATGGAGTTCCTCTCGCCTTTCCTGTTGAGAGTGCCTCCTCTTGAGATGCGACGGGAACGCCGGGAATTCTTTCCCGTTGAAAGCAGCGAAAGGATCCCTCATCTCGAGCTACGAGGGGGAAACGGGGCTCCTCTGGATGTGGGCGGGACCATCGTGCTTCCTCTCGAGTGGAGACGGGTATGGCGGTGAACTTCTTGAGTTGCAGCAAGGGTGTGAAAGACCCTTTCGAAGTTCCAGAGGTTAGGTGTCATTAGTCTCCAGACGCCTCATCGGAAATAGGCCTCATCTCGCCTGGAAGGAAGAACTTCCTGGATTTTCTCGAGTTGCGGCAGGTGTTCTCGAATTTCGACGGGGACCTCAGGGACCCGCCCTGGTAACCTCAGGAGAGGCCAGTCCCCATGCGAGTTGCTAGGGGGCCTCTCGGGATTCCTCTCCCGTCGATACCGGGGCCAAAAAGCTTGTGTGGAGTCAGGGCCGGAACCGAGGATTCCTCTCAGGGGCTGACATGGATCTTTGGGTACTTCTGGAGTCTCCCCAGGGGAGTCAGGCCTCGTCTCGAGTGGGGGCATGCACGTGCGCTTTCCTTCCAGGCTGTAGCAGCAATGTCACGCTTCCCGTCGCGTGGATCAAAGGATCTGTGGTTTTCCCTCGAGGCTTTCCCTCGAGGCTTTCCCACAGGGCTGTCCCACGTGCCACCGTGTTGTGAGTCGATCCTCGGCGTGAAAGATGAGCCAGTGCAGGGCAAAGAGGTTCCTCTGGAATGGACTGAGACATCTGGGGGACTCTTGGAATGGTGGCACGACCATGGAGTTCCTCTCGCCTTTCCTGTTGAGAGTGCCTCCTCTTGAGATGCGACGGGAACGCCGGGAATACTTTCCCGTTGAAAGCAGGGAAAGGATCCCTCATCTCGAGATACGAGGGGGAAACGGGGCTCCTCTGGATGTGGGCGGGACCATCGTGCTTCCTCTCGAGTGGAGACGGGTATGGCGGTGAACTTCTTGAGTTGCAGCAAGGGTGTGAAAGACCCTTTTGAAGTTCCAGAGGTTTGGTGTCATTAGTCTCCAGAGGCCTCATCGGAAATAGGCCTCATCTCGCCTGGAAGGGAGAACTTCCTGGATTTTCTCGAGTTGCGGCAGGTGTTCTCGAGTTACGACGGGGACCTCAGGGACCCGCCCTGGTGGCCTCAGGAGAGGCCAGTCCCCATGCGAGTTGCTAGGGGGCCTCTCGGGATTCCTCTCCCGTCGATACCGGGGCCAAAAAGCTTGTGTGGAGTCAGGGCCGGAACCGAGGATTCCTCTCAGGGGCTGACATGGATCTTTGGGTACTTCTGGAGTCTCCCCAGGGGAGTCAGGCCTCGTCTCGAGTGGGGGCATGCACGTGCGCTTTCCTTCCAGGCTGTAGCAGCAATGTCACGCTTCCCGTCGCGTGGATCAAAGGATCTGTGGTTTTCCCTCGAGGCTTTCCCTCGAGGCTTTCCCACAGGGCTGTCCCACGTGCCACCGTGTTGTGAGTCGATCCTCGGCGTGAAAGATGAGCCAGTGCAGGGCAAAGAGGTTCCTCTGGAATGGACTGAGACATCTGGGGGACTCTTGGAATGGTGGCACGACCATGGAGTTCCTCTCGCCTTTCCTGTTGAGAGTGCCTCCTCTTGAGATGCGACGGGAACGCCGGGAATACTTTCCCGTTGAAAGCAGGGAAAGGATCCCTCATCTCGAGATACGAGGGGGAAACGGGGCTCCTCTGGATGTGGGCGGGACCATCGTGCTTCCTCTCGAGTGGAGACGGGTATGGCGGTGAACTTCTTGAGTTGCAGCAAGGGTGTGAAAGACCCTTTTGAAGTTCCAGAGGTTTGGTGTCATTAGTCTCCAGAGGCCTCATCGGAAATAGGCCTCATCTCGCCTGGAAGGGAGAACTTCCTGGATTTTCTCGAGTTGCGGCAGGTGTTCTCGAGTTACGACGGGGACCTCAGGGACCCGCCCTGGTGGCCTCAGGAGAGGCCAGTCCCCATGCGAGTTGCTAGGGGGCCTCTCGGGATTCCTCTCCCGTCGATACCGGGGCCAAAAAGCTTGTGTGGAGTCAGGGCCGGAACCGAGGATTCCTCTCAGGGGCTGACATGGATCTTTGGGTACTTCTGGAGTCTCCCCAGGGGAGTCAGGCCTCGTCTCGAGTGGGGGCATGCACGTGCGCTTTCCTTCCAGGCTGTAGCAGCAATGTCACGCTTCCCGTCGCGTGGATCAAAGGATCTGTGGTTTTCCCTCGAGGCTTTCCCTGGAGGCTTTCCCACATGGCTGTCCCAAGTGCCACCGTGTTGTGAGTCGATCCTCGGCGTGAAAGATGAGCCAGTGCAGGGCAAAGAGGTTCCTCTGGAATGGACTGAGACATCTGGGGGACTCTTGGAATGGTGGTACGACCATGGAGTTCCTCTCGCCTTTCCTGTTGAGAGTGCCTCCTCTTGAGATGCGACGGGAACGCCGGGAATTCTTTCCCGTTGAAACGAGGGAAAGGATCACTCATCTCGAGCTACGAGGGGGAAACGGGGCTCCTCTGGATGTGGGCGGGACCATCGTGCTTCCTCTCGAGTGGAGGCGGGTATGGCGGTGAACTTCTTGAGTTGCAGCAAGGGTGTGAAAGACCCTTTCGAAGTTCCAGAGTTTTGGTGTCATTAGTCTCCAGAGGCCTCATCGGAAATAGGCCTCATCTCGCCTGGAAGGGAGAACTTCCTGGATTTTCTCGAGTTGCGGCAGGTGTTCTCAAATTACGACGGGGACCTCAGGGACCCGCCCTGGTGGCCTCCGGAGAGGCCAGTCCCCATGCGAGTTGCTAGGGGGCCTCTCGGGATTCCTCTCCCGTCGATACTGGGGCCAAAAACCTTGTGTGGAGTCAGGGCCGGAACCGAGGATTCCTCTCAGGGGCTGACATGGATCTTTGGGTACTTCTGGAGTCTCCCCAGGGGAGTCAGGCCTCGTCTCGAGTGGGGGCATGCACGTGCGCTTTCCTTTCAGGCTGTAGCAGCAATGTCACGCTTCCCGTCACGTGGATCAAAGGATCTGTGGTTTTCCCTCGAGGCTTTCCCTCGAGGATTTCCCACAGGGCTGTCCCACGTGCCACCGTGGTGTGAGTCGATCCTCGGCGTGAAAGATGAGCCAATGCAGGGCAAAGAGGTTCCTCTGGAATGGACTGAGACATCTGGGGGACTCTTGGAATGGTGGTACGACCATGGAGTTCCTTTCGCCTTTCCTGTTGAGAGTGCCTCGTCTTGAGATGCGACGGGAACGCCGGGAATTCTTTCCCGTTGAAAGCAGGGAAAGTATCCCTCATCTCGAGCTACGAGGGGGAAACGGGGCTCCTCTGGATGTGGGCGGGACCATCGTGCTTCCTCTCTAGTGGAGACGGGTATGGCGGTGAACTTCTTGAGTTGCAGCAAGGGTGTGAAAGTCCCTTTCGAAGTTCCAGAGGTTAGGTGTCTTTAGTCTCCAGACGCCTCATCGGAAATAGGCCTCATCTCGCCTGGAAGGGAGAACTTCCTGGATTTTCTCGAGTTGCGGCAGGTGTTCTCGAGTTACGACGGGGACCTCAGGGACCCGCCCTGGTGGCCTCAGGAGAGGCCAGTCCCTAGGCGTGTTGCTAGGGGGCCTCTCGGGATTTCTCTCCCGTTGATACCGGGGCGAAAAACCTTGTGTGGAGTCAGGGCCGGAACCGAGGATTCCTCTCAGGGGCTGACATGGATCTTTGGGTACTTCTGGAGTCTCCCCAGGGGAGTCAGGCCTCGTCTCGAGTGGGGGCATGCACGTGCGCTTTCCTTCCAGGCTGTAGCAGCAATGTCACGCTTCCCGTCGCGTGGATCAAAGGATCTGTGGTTTTCCCTCGAGGCTTTCCCTCGAGACTTTCCCACAGGGCTGTCCCACGTGCCACCGTGGTGTGAGTCGATCCTCGGCGTGAAAGATGAGCCAGTGCAGGGCAAAGAGGTTCCTCTGGAATGGACTGAGACATCTGGGGGACTCTTGGAATGGTGGTACGACCATGGAGTTCCTCTCGCCTTTCCTGTTGAGAGTGCCTCCTCTTGAGATGCGACGGGAACGCCGGGAATTCTTTCCCGTTGAAAGCAGGGAAAGGATCCCTCATCTCGAGCTACGAGGGGGAAACGGGGCTCCTCTGGATGTGGGCGGGACCATCGTGCTTCCTCTCTAGTGGAGACGGGTATGGTGGTGAACTTCTTGAGTGGCAGCAAGGCTGTGAAAGACCCTTTCGAAGTTCCAGAGGTAAGGTGTCATTAGTCTCCAGACGCCTCATCGGAAATAGGCCTCATCTCGCCTGGAAGGGAGAACTTCCTGGATTTTCTCGAGTTGTGGCAGGTGTTCTCGAGTTACGACGGGGACCTCAGGGACCCGCCCTGGTGGCCTCAGGAGAGGCCAGTCCCCATGCGAGTTGCTAGGGGGCCTCTCGGGATTCCTCTCCCGTCGATACCGGGGCCAAAAACCTTGTGTGCAGTCAGGGCCGGAACCGAGGATTCCTCTCAGGGGCAGACATGGATCTTTGGGTACTTCTGGAGTCTCCCCAGGGGAGTCAGGCCTCGTCTCGAGTGGGGGCATGCACGTGCGCTTTCCTTCCAGGCTGTAGCAGCAATGTCACGCTTCCCGTCGCGTGGATCAAAGATCTGTGGTTTTCCCTCGAGGCTTTCCCTCGAGGCTTTCCCACAGGGCTGTCCCAAGTGCCACCGTGTTGTGAGTCGATCCTCGGCGTGAAAGATGAGCCAGTGCAGGGCAAAGAGGTTCCTCTGGAATGGACTGATACATCTGGGGGACTCTTGGAATGGTGGTACGACCATGGAGTTCCTCTCGCCTTTCCTGTTGAGAGTGCCTCCTCTTGAGATGCGACGGGAACGCCGGGAATTCTTTCCCGTTGAAAGCAGGGAAAGGATCCCTCATCTCGAGCTACGAGGGGGAAACGGGGCTCCTCTGGATGTGGGCAGGACCATCGTGCTTCCTCTCTAGTGGAGACGGGTATGGTGGTGAACTTCTTGAGTTGCTGCAAGGCTGTGAAAGACCCTTTCGAAGTTCCAGAGGTAAGGTGTCATTAGTCTTCAGACGCCTCATCGGAAATAGGCCTCATCTCGCCTGGAAGGGAGAACTTCCTGGATTTTCTCGAGTTGCGGCAGGTGTTCTCGAGTTACGACGGGGACCTCAGGGACCCGCCCTGGTGGCCTCAGGAGAGGCCAGTCCCTATGCGAGTTGCTAGGGGGTCTCTCGGGATTCCACTCCCGTCGATACCGGGGCCAAAAACCTTGTGTGGAGTCAGGGCCGGAACCGAGGATTCCTCTCAGAGGCTGACATGGATCTTTGGGTACTTCTGGAGTCTCCCCAGGGGAGTCAGGCCTCGTCTCGAGTGGGGGCATGCACGTGCACTTTCCTTCCAGGCTGTAGCAGCAATGTCACGCTTCCCGTCGCGTGGATCAAATGATGTGTGGTTTTCCCTAGAGGCTTTCCCACAGGGCTGTCCCACGTGCCACCGTGGTGTGAGTCGATCCTCGGCGTGAAAGATGAGCCAGTGCAGGGCAAAGAGGTTCCTCTGGAATGGACTGAGACATCTGGGGGACTCTTGGAATGGTGGTACGACCATGGAGTTCCTCTCGCCTTTCCTGTTGAGAGTGCCTCCTCTTGAGATGCGACGGGAACGCCGGGAATTCTTTCCCGTTGAAAGCAGGGAAAGGATCCCTCATCTCGAGCTACGAAGGGGAAACGGGGCTCTTCTGGATGTGGGCGGGACCATCGTGTTTCCTCTCGAGTGGAGACGGGTATGGCGGTGAACTTCTTGAGTTGCAGCAAGGGTGTGAAAGACCCTTTCGAAGTTCCAGAGGTTAGGTGTCATTAGTCTCCAGACGCCTCATCGGAAATAAGCCTCATCTCGCCTGGAAGGGAGAACTTCCTGGATTTTCTCGAGTTGCGGCAGGTGTTCTCGAGTTACGACGGGGACCTCAGGGACCCGCCCTGGTGGCCTCAGGAGAGGCCAGTCCCCATGCGAGTTGCTAGGGGGCCTCTCGGGATTCCTCTCCCGTCGATACCGGGGCCAAAAACCTTGTGTGGAGTCAGGGCCGGAACCGAGGATTCCTCTCAGTGGCTGACATGGATCTTTGGGTACTTCTGGAGTCTCCCCAGGGGAGTCAGGCCTCGTCTCGAGTGGGGGCATGCACGTGCGCTTTCCTTCCAGGCTGTAGCAGCAATGTCACGCTTCTCGTCGCGTGGATCAAAGGATCTGTGGTTTTCCCTCGAGGCTTTCCCTCGAGGCTTTCCCACAGGGCTGTCCCACGTGCCACCGTGGTGTGAGTCGATCCTCGGCGTGAAAGATGAGCCAGTGCAGGGCAAAGAGGTTCCTCTGGAATGGACTGAGACATCTGGGGGACTCTTGGAATGGTGGTACGACCATGGAGTTCCTCTCGCCTTTCCTGTTGAGAGTGCCTCCTCTTGAGATGCGACGGGAACGCAGGGAATTCTTTCCCGTTGAAAGCAGGGAAAGGATCCCTCATCTCGAGCTACGAGGGAGAAACGGGTCTCCTTTGGATGTCGTCAGGACCATCGTGCTTCCTCTCGAGTGGAGACGGGTATGGTGGTGAACTTCTTGAGTTGCAGCAAGGGTGTGAAAGACCCTTTCGAAGTTCCAGAGGTTAGGTGTCATTAGTCTCCAGACGCCTCATCGGAAATAGGCCTCATCTCGCCTGGAAGGGAGAACTTCCTGGATTTTCTCGAGTTGCGGCAGGTGTTCTCGAGTTACGACGGGGACCTCAGGGACCGGCCCTGGTGGCCTCAGGAGAGGCCAGTCCCCATGCGAGTTGCTAGGGGGCCTCTCAGGATTCCTCTCCCGTCGATACCGGGGCCAAAAACCTTGTGTGGAGTCAGGGCCGGAACCGAGGATTCCTCTCAGGGGCTGATATGGATCTTTGGATACTTCTGGAGTCTCGCCAGGGGAGACAGGCCTCGTTTCGTGAGGGGGCATGCACGTGCACTTTCCTTCCAGGCTGTAGCAGCAAAGTCACGCTTCCCGTCGCGTGGATCAAAGGATCTGTGGTTTTCCCTCGAGGCTTTCCCTCGAGGCTTTCCCACAGGGCTGTCCCACGTGCCACCGTGGTGTGAGTCGATCCTCGGCGTGAAAGATGAGCCAGTGCAGGGCAAAGAGGTTCCTCTGGAATGGACTGAGACATCTGGGGGACTCTTGGAATGGTGGTACGACCATGGAGTTCCTCTCGCCTTTCCTGTTGAGAGTGCCTCCTCTTGAGATGCGACTGGAACGCCGGGAATTCTTTCCCGTTGAAACCAGGGAAAGGATCCCTCATCTCGAGCTACGAGGGGGAAACGGGGCTCCTCTGGATGTGGGCGGGACCATCGTGCTTCCTCTCGAGTGGAGACGGTTATG
Organism: Capricornis sumatraensis; assembly: GCF_032405125.1. Classification (NCBI taxonomy): domain Eukaryota; kingdom Metazoa; phylum Chordata; class Mammalia; order Artiodactyla; family Bovidae; genus Capricornis; species Capricornis sumatraensis. The sequence goes on along the minus strand of NW_027184617.1, from coordinate 6,279,624 downwards.
GCGGTGAACTTCTTGAGTTGCAGCAAGGGTGTGAAAGACCCTTTCGAAGTTCCAGAGGTTTGGTGTCATTAGTCTCCAGAGGCCTCATCGGAAATAGCCCTCATCTCGCCTGGAAGGGAGAACTTCCTGGATTTTCTCGAGTTGCGGCAGGTGTTCTCGAGTTACGACGGGGACCTCAGGGACCCGCCCTGGTGGCCTCAGGAGAGGCCAGTCCCCATGCGAGTTGCTAGGGGGCCTCTCGGGATTCCTCTCCCGTCGATACCGGGGCCAAAAACCTTGTGTGGAGTCAGGGCCGGAACCGAGGATTCCTCTCAGGGGCTGACATGGATCTTTGGGTACTTCTGGAGTCTCCCCAGTGGAGTCAGGCCTCGTCTCGAGTGGGGGCATGCACGTGCGCTTTCCTTCCAGGCTGTAGCAGCAATGTCACGCTTCCCGTCGCGTGGATCAAAGGATCTGTGGTTTTCCCTCGAGGCTTTCCCTCGAGGCTTTCCCACAGGGCTGTCCCACGTGCCACCGTTGTGTGAGTCGATCCTCGGCGTGAAAGATGAGCCAGTGCAGGGCAAAGAGGTTCCTCTGGAATGGACTGAGACATCTGGGGGACTCTTGGAATGGTGGTACGACCATGGAGTTCCTCTCGCCTTTCCTGTTGAGAGTGCCTCCTCTTGAGATGCGACGGGAACGCAGGGAATTCTTTCCCGTTGAAAGCAGGGAAAGGATCCCTCATCTCAAGCTACGAGGGGGAAACGGGGCTCCTTTGGATGTGGTCGGGACCATCGTGCTTCCACTCGAGTGGAGACGGGTATGGTGGTGAACTTCTTGAGTTGCAGCAAGGGTGTGAAAGACCCTTTCGAAGTTCCAGAGGTTAGGTGTCATTAGTCTCCAGACGCCTCATCGGAAATAGGCCTCATCTCGCCTGGAAGGGAGAACTTCCTGGATTTTCTCGAGTTGCGGCAGGTGTTCTCGAGTTACGACGGGGACCTCAGGGACCGGCCCTGGTGGCCTCAGGAGAGGCCAGTCCCCATGCGAGTTGCTAGGGGGCCTCTCGGGATTCCTCTCCCGTCGATACCGGGGCCAAAAACCTTGTGTGGAGTCAGGGCCGGAACCGAGGATTCCTCTCAGGGGCTGACTTGGATCTTTGGGTACTTCTGGAGTCTCCCCAGTGGAGTCAGGCCTCGTCTCGAGTGGGGGCATGCACGTGCGCTTTCCTTCCAGGCTGTAGCAGCAATGTCACGCTTCCCGTCGCGTGGATCAAAGGATCTGTGGTTTTCCCTCGAGGCTTTCCCTCGAGGCTTTCCCACAGGGCTGTCCCACGTGCCACCGTGGTGTGAGTCGATCCTCGGCGTGAAAGATGAGCCAGTGCAGGGCAAAGAGGTTCCTCTGGAATGGACTGAGACATCTGGGGGACTTTTGGAATGGTGGTACGACCATGGAGTTCCTCTCGCCTTTCCTGTTGAGAGTGCCTCCTCTTGAGATGCGACGGGAACGCAGGGAATTCTTTCCCGTTGAAAGCAGGGAAAGGATCCCTCATCTCGAGCTACGAGGGGGAAACGGGGCTCCTCTGGATGTGGTCGGGACCATCGTGCTTCCTCTCGAGTGGAGACGGGTATGGTGGTGAACTTCTTGAGTTGCAGCAAGGGTGTGAAAGACCCTTTCGAAGTTCCAGAGGTTAGGTGTCATTAGTCTCCAGACGCCTCATCGGAAATAGGCCTCATCTCGCCTGGAAGGGAGAACTTCCTGGATTTTCTCGAGTTGCGGCAGGTGTTCTCGAGTTACGACGGGGACCTCAGGGACCGGCCCTGGTGGCCTCAGGAGAGGCCAGTCCCCATGCGAGTTGCTAGGGGGCCTCTCGGGATTCCTCTCCCGTCGATACCGGGGCCAAAAACCTTGTGTGGAGTCAGGGCCGGAACCGAGGATTCCTCTCAGGGGCTGACATGGATCTTTGGGTACTTCTGGAGTCTCCCCAGGGGAGACAGGCCTCGTTTCGTGAGGGGGCATGCACGTGCACTTTCCTTCCAGGCTGTAGCAGCAATGTCACGCTTCCCGTGGCGTGGATCAAAGGATCTGTGGTTTTCCCTCGAGGCTTTCCCTCGAGGCTTTCCCACAGGGCTGTCCCACGTGCCACCGTGGTGTGAGTCGATCCTCGGCGTGAAAGATGAGCCAGTGCAGGGCAAAGAGGTTCCTCTGGAATGGACTGAGACATCTGGGGGACTCTTGGAATGGTGGTACGACCATGGAGTTCCTCTCGCCTTTCCTGTTGAGAGTGCCTCCTCTTGAGATGCGACGGGAACGCCGGGAATTCTTTCCCGTTGAAACCAGGGAAAGGATCCCTCATCTCGAGCTACGAGGGGGAAACGGGGCTCCTCTGGATGTGGGCGGGACCATCGTGCTTCCTCTCGAGTGGAGACGGGTATGGCGGTGAACTTCTTGAGTTGCAGCAAGGGTGTGAAAGACCCTTTCGAAGTTCCAGATGTTTGGTGTCATTAGTCTCCAGAGGCCTCATCGGAAATAGCCCTCATCTCGCCTGGAAGGGAGAACTTCCTGGATTTTCTCGAGTTGCGGCAGGTGTTCTCGAGTTACGACGGGGACCTCAGGGACCCGCCCTGGTGGCCTCAGGAGAGGCCAGTCCCCATGCGAGTTGCTAGGGGGCCTCTCGGGATACCTCTCCCGTCGATACCGGGGCGAAAAACCTTGTGTGGAGTCAGGGCCGGAACCGAGGATTCCTCTCAGGGGCTGACATGGATCTTTGGGTACTTCTGGAGTCTCCCCAGTGGAGTCAGGCCTCGTCTCGAGTGGGGGCATGCACGTGCGCTTTCCTTCCAGGCTTTAGCAGCAATGTCACGCTTCCCGTCGCGTGGATCAAAGGATCTGTGGTTTTCCCTCGAGGCTTTCCCTCGAGGCTTTCCCACAGGGCTGTCCCACGTGCCACCGTGGTGTGAGTCGATCCTCGGCGTGAAAGATGAGCCAGTGCAGGGCAAAGAGGTTCCTCTGGAATGGACTGAGACATCTGGGGGACTCTTGGAATGGTGGTACGACCATGGAGTTCCTCTCGCCTTTCCTGTTGAGAGTGCCTCCTCTTGAGATGCGACGGGAACGCCGGGAATTCTTTCCCGTTGAAACCAGGGAAAGGATCCCTCATCTCGAGCTACGAGGGGGAAACGGGGCTCCTCTGGATGTGGGCGGGACCATCGTGCTTCCTCTCGAGTGGAGACGGGTATGGCGGTGAACTTCTTGAGTTGCAGCAAGGGTGTGAAAGACCCTTTCGAAGTTCCAGAGGTTTGGTGTCATTAGTCTCCAGAGGCCTCATCGGAAATAGCCCTCATCTCGCCTGGAAGGGAGAACTTCCTGGATTTTCTCGAGTTGCGGCAGGTGTTCTCGAGTTACGACGGGGACCTCAGGGGCCCGCCCTGGTGGCCTCAGGAGAGGCCAGTCCCCATGCGAGTTGCTAGGGGGCCTCTCGGGATTCCTCTCCCGTCGATACCGGGGCCAAAAACCTTGTGTGGAGTCAGGGCCGGAACCGAGGATTCCTCTCAGGGGCTGATATGGATCTTTGGATACTTCTGGAGTCTCGCCAGGGGAGACAGGCCTCGTTTCGTGAGGGGGCATGCACGTGCACTTTCCATCCAGGCTTTAGCAGCAATGTCACGCTTCCCGTCGCGTGGATCAAAGGATCTGTGGTTTTCCCTCGAGGCTTTCCCACAGGGCTGTCCCTCGTGCCACCGTGGTGTGAGTCGATCCTCGGCGTGAAAGATGAGCCAGTGCAGGGCAAAGAGGTTCCTCTGGAATGGACTGCGACATCTGGGGGACTCTTGGAATGGTGGTACGACCATGGAGTTCCTCTCGCCTTTCCTGTTGAGAGTGCCTCCTCTTGAGATGCGACTGGAACGCCGGGAATTCTTTCCCGTTGAAAGCAGGGAAAGGATCCCTCATCTCGATCTACGAGGGGGAAACGGGGCTCCTCTGGATGTGGGCGGGACCATCGTGCTTCCTCTCGAGTGGAGACGGGTATGGCGGTGAACTTCTTGAGTCGCAGCAAGGGTGTGAAAGACCCTTTCGAAGTTCCAGAGGTTAGGTGTCATTAGTCTCCAGACGCCTTATCGGAAATAGGCCTCATCTCGCCTGGAAGGGAGAACTTCCTGGATTTTCTCGAGTTGCGGCAGGGGTTCTCGAGTTACGACGGGGACCTCAGGGACCCGTCCTGGTGGCCTCAGGAGGGGCCAGTCCCCATGCGAGTTGCTAGGGGGCCTCTAGGGATTCCTCTCCCGTCGATACCGGGGCCAAAAACCTTGTGTGGAGTCAGGGCCGGAACCGAGGATTCCTCTCAGGGGCTGACATGGATCTTTGGGTACTTGTGTAGTCTCCCCAGGGGAGTCAGGCCTCGTCTCGAGTGGGGGCATGCACGTGCGCTTTCCTTCCAGGCTGTAGCAGCAATGTCACGCTTCCCGTCGCGTGGATCAAAGGATCTGTGGTTTTCCCTCGAGGCTTTCGCTCGAGGCTTTCCCACAGGGCTGTCCCACTTGCCACCGTGGTGTGAGTCGATCCTCGGCGTGAAAGATGAGCCAGTGCAGGGCAAAGAGGCTCCTCTGGAATGGACTGAGACATCTGGGGGACTCTTGGAATGGTGGAACGACCATGGAGTTCCTCTCGCCTTTCCTGTTGAGAGTGCCTCCTCTTGAGATGCGACGGGAACGCAGGGAATTCTTTCCCGTTGAAAGCAGGGAAAGGATCCCTCATCTCGAGCTACGAGGGGGAAACGGGGCTCCTCTGGATGTGGTCGGGACCATCGTGCTTCCTCTCGAGTGGAGACGGGTATGGTGGTGAACTTCTTGAGTTGCAGCAAGGGTGTGAAAGACCCTTTCGAAGTTCCAGAGGTTAGGTGTCATTAGTCTCCAGACGCCTCATCGGAAATAGGCCTCATCTCGCCTGGAAGGGAGAACTTCCTGGATTTTCTCGAGTTGCGGCAGGTGTTCTCGAGTTACGACGGGGACCTCAGGGACCGGCCCTGGTGGCCTCAGGAGAGGCCAGTCCCCATGCGAGTTGCTAGGGGGCCTCTCGGGATTCCTCTCCCGTCGATACCGGGGCCAAAAACCTTGTGTGGAGTCAGGGCCGGAACCGAGGATTCCTTTCAGGGGCTGACATGGATCTTTGGGTACTTCTGGAGTCTCCCCAGGGGAGACAGGCCTCGTTTCGTGAGGGGGCATGCACGTGCACTTTCCTTCCAGGCTGTAGCAGCAATGTCACGCTTCCCGTGGCGTGGATCAAAGGATCTGTGGTTTTCCCTCGAGGCTTTCCCTCGAGGCTTTCCCACAGGGCTGTCCCACGTGCCACCGTGGTGTGAGTCGATCCTCGGCGTGAAAGATGAGCCAGTGCAGGGCAAAGAGGTTCCTCTGGAATGGACTGAGACATCTGGGGGACTCTTGGAATGGTGGTACGACCATGGAGTTCCTCTCGCCTTTCCTGTTGAGAGTGCCTCCTCTTGAGATGCGACGGGAACGCCGGGAATTCTTTCCCGTTGAAACCAGGGAAAGGATCCCTCATCTCGAGCTACGAGGGGGAAACGGGGCTCCTCTGGATGTGGGCGGGACCATCGTGCTTCCTCTCGAGTGGAGACGGGTATGGCGGTGAACTTCTTGAGTTGCAGCAAGGGTGTGAAAGACCCTTTCGAAGTTCCAGATGTTTGGTGTCATTAGTCTCCAGAGGCCTCATCGGAAATAGCCCTCATCTCGCCTGGAAGGGAGAACTTCCTGGATTTTCTCGAGTTGCGGCAGGTGTTCTCGAGTTACGACGGGGACCTCAGGGACCCGCCCTGGTGGCCTCAGGAGAGGCCAGTCCCCATGCGAGTTGCTAGGGGGCCTCTCGGGATACCTCTCCCGTCGATACCGGGGCGAAAAACCTTGTGTGGAGTCAGGGCCGGAACCGAGGATTCCTCTCAGGGGCTGACATGGATCTTTGGGTACTTCTGGAGTCTCCCCAGTGGAGTCAGGCCTCGTCTCGAGTGGGGGCATGCACGTGCGCTTTCCTTCCAGGCTTTAGCAGCAATGTCACGCTTCCCGTCGCGTGGATCAAAGGATCTGTGGTTTTCCCTCGAGGCTTTCCCTCGAGGCTTTCCCACAGGGCTGTCCCACGTGCCACCGTGGTGTGAGTCGATCCTCGGCGTGAAAGATGAGCCAGTGCAGGGCAAAGAGGTTCCTCTGGAATGGACTGAGACATCTGGGGGACTCTTGGAATGGTGGTACGACCATGGAGTTCCTCTCGCCTTTCCTGTTGAGAGTGCCTCCTCTTGAGATGCGACGGGAACGCCGGGAATTCTTTCCCGTTGAAACCAGGGAAAGGATCCCTCATCTCGAGCTACGAGGGGGAAACGGGGCTCCTCTGGATGTGGGCGGGACCATCGTGCTTCCTCTCGAGTGGAGACGGGTATGGCGGTGAACTTCTTGAGTTGCAGCAAGGGTGTGAAAGACCCTTTCGAAGTTCCAGAGGTTTGGTGTCATTAGTCTCCAGAGGCCTCATCGGAAATAGCCCTCATCTCGCCTGGAAGGGAGAACTTCCTGGATTTTCTCGAGTTGCGGCAGGTGTTCTCGAGTTACGACGGGGACCTCAGGGGCCCGCCCTGGTGGCCTCAGGAGAGGCCAGTCCCCATGCGAGTTGCTAGGGGGCCTCTCGGGATTCCTCTCCCGTCGATACCGGGGCCAAAAACCTTGTGTGGAGTCAGGGCCGGAACCGAGGATTCCTCTCAGGGGCTGATATGGATCTTTGGATACTTCTGGAGTCTCGCCAGGGGAGACAGGCCTCGTTTCGTGAGGGGGCATGCACGTGCACTTTCCATCCAGGCTTTAGCAGCAATGTCACGCTTCCCGTCGCGTGGATCAAAGGATCTGTGGTTTTCCCTCGAGGCTTTCCCACAGGGCTGTCCCTCGTGCCACCGTGGTGTGAGTCGATCCTCGGCGTGAAAGATGAGCCAGTGCAGGGCAAAGAGGTTCCTCTGGAATGGACTGCGACATCTGGGGGACTCTTGGAATGGTGGTACGACCATGGAGTTCCTCTCGCCTTTCCTGTTGAGAGTGCCTCCTCTTGAGATGCGACTGGAACGCCGGGAATTCTTTCCCGTTGAAAGCAGGGAAAGGATCCCTCATCTCGATCTACGAGGGGGAAACGGGGCTCCTCTGGATGTGGGCGGGACCATCGTGCTTCCTCTCGAGTGGAGACGGGTATGGCGGTGAACTTCTTGAGTCGCAGCAAGGGTGTGAAAGACCCTTTCGAAGTTCCAGAGGTTAGGTGTCATTAGTCTCCAGACGCCTTATCGGAAATAGGCCTCATCTCGCCTGGAAGGGAGAACTTCCTGGATTTTCTCGAGTTGCGGCAGGGGTTCTCGAGTTACGACGGGGACCTCAGGGACCCGTCCTGGTGGCCTCAGGAGGGGCCAGTCCCCATGCGAGTTGCTAGGGGGCCTCTAGGGATTCCTCTCCCGTCGATACCGGGGCCAAAAACCTTGTGTGGAGTCAGGGCCGGAACCGAGGATTCCTCTCAGGGGCTGACATGGATCTTTGGGTACTTGTGTAGTCTCCCCAGGGGAGTCAGGCCTCGTCTCGAGTGGGGGCATGCACGTGCGCTTTCCTTCCAGGCTGTAGCAGCAATGTCACGCTTCCCGTCGCGTGGATCAAAGGATCTGTGGTTTTCCCTCGAGGCTTTCGCTCGAGGCTTTCCCACAGGGCTGTCCCACTTGCCACCGTGGTGTGAGTCGATCCTCGGCGTGAAAGATGAGCCAGTGCAGGGCAAAGAGGCTCCTCTGGAATGGACTGAGACATCTGGGGGACTCTTGGAATGGTGGAACGACCATGGAGTTCCTCTCGCCTTTCCTGTTGAGAGTGCCTCCTCTTGAGATGCGACGGGAACGCCGGGAATTCTTTCCCGTTGAAAGCAGGGAATGGATCCCTCATCTCGAGCTACGAGGGGGAAACGGGGCTCCTCTGGATGTGGGCGGGACCATCGTGCTTCCTCTCGAGTGGAGACGGGTATGGCGGTGAACTTCTTGAGTTGCAGCAAGGGTGTGAAAGACCCTTTCGAAGTTCCAGAGGTTAGGTGTCATTTGTCTCCAGAGGCCTCATCGGAAATAGGCCTCATCTCGCCTGGAAGGGAGAACTTCCTGGATTTTCTCGAGTTGCGGCAGGTTTTCTCGAGTTACGACGGGGACCTCAGGGACCCGCCCTGGGGGCCTCAGGAGAGGCCAGTCCCCATGCGAGTTGCTAGGGGGCCTCTCGGGATTCCTCTCCCGTCGATACCGGGGCCAAAAACCTTGTGTGGAGTCAGGGCCGGAACCGAGGATTCCTCTCAGGGGCTGACATGGATCTTTGGGTACTTCTGGAGTCTCCCCAGGGGAGTCAGGCCTCGTCTCGAGTGGGGGCATGCACGTGCGCTTTCCTTCCAGGCTGTAGCAGCAATGTCATGCTTCCCGTCGCGTGGATCAAAGGATCTGTGGTTTACCCTCGAGGCTTTCCCACAGGGCTGTCCCACGTGCCACCGTGGTGTGAGTCGATCCTCGGCGTGAAAGATGAGCCAGTGCAGGGCAAAGAGGTTCCTCTGGAATGGACTGAGAAATCTCGGGGACTCTTGGAATGGTGGTACGACCATGGAGTTCCTCTCGTCTTTCCTGTTGAGAGTGCCTCCTCTTGAGATGCGACGGGAACGCCGAAAATACTTTCCCGTTGATAGCAGGGATAGGATCCCTCATCTCGAGCTACGAGGGGCAAACGGGGCTCCTCTGGATGTGGGCGGGACCATCATGTTTCCTCTCGAGTGGAGACGGGTATGGCGGTGAACTTCTTGAGTTGCAGCAAGGGTGTGAAAGACCCTTTCGAAGTTCCAGAGGTTCCGTGTCATTATTCTCCAGACGCCTTATCGGAAATAGGCCTCATCTCGCCTGGAAGGGAGAACTTCCTGGATTTTCTCGAGTTGCGGCAGGTGTTCTCGAGTTACGACGGGGACCTCAGGAACCCGCCCTGGTGGCCTCAGGAAAGGTCAGTCCCCTTGCGAGTTCCTAGGGGGCCTCTCGGGATTCCTCTCCCGTCGATACCGGGGCCAAAATACTTGTGTGGAGTCAGGGCCGGAACCGAGGATTCCTCTCAGGGGCTGACATGGATCTTTGGGTACTTCTGGAGTCTCCCCAGGGGAGTCAGGCCTCGTCTCGAGTGGGGGCATGCACGTGCGCTTTCCTTACAGGCTGTAGCAGCAATGTCTCGGTTCCCGTCGCGTGGATCAAAGGATCTGTGGTTTTCCCTCGAGGCTTTCCCACAGGGATGTCCCACGTGCCACCGTCATGTGAGTCGATCCTCGGGGTGAAAGATGAGACAGTGCAGGGCAAAGAGGTTCCTCTGGATTGGACTGAGACATCTGGGGGACTCTTGGAATGGTGGTACGACCATGGAGTTCCTCTCGCCTTTCCTGTTGAGAGTGCCTCCTCTTGAGATGCGACGGGAACGCCGGGAATTCTTTCCCGTTGAAAGCAGGGAAAGGATCCCTCATCTCGGGCTACGAGGGGGAAACGGGGCTCCTCTGGATGTGGGCGGGACCATCGTGCTTCCTCTCGAGTGGAGACGGGTATGGCGGTGAAATTCTTGAGTTGCAGCAAGGGTGTGAAAGACCCTTTCGAAGTTCCAGAGGTTAGGTGTCATTAGTCTCCTGACGCCTCATCGGAAATAGGCCTCATCTCGCCTGGAAGGGAGAACTTCCTGGATTTTCTCGAGTTGTGGCAGGTGTTCTCGAGTTACGACGGGGACCTCAGGGACCCGCCCTGGTGGCCTCAGGAGTGGCCAGTCCCCATGCGAGGTGCTAGGGGGCCTCTCGGGATTCCTCTCCCGTCGATACCGGGGCCAAAAACCTTGTGTGGAGTCAGGGCCGGAACCGAGGATTCCTCTCAAGGGCTGACATGGATCTTTGGGTACTTGTGGAGTCTCCCCAGGGGAGTCAGGCCTCGTCTCGAGTGGGGGCATGCACGTGCGCTTTCCTTCCAGGCTGTAGCAGCAATGTCACGCATCCCGTGGCGTGGATCAAAGGATCTGTGGTTTTCCCTCGAGGCTTTCCCTCGAGGCTTTCCCACAGGGCTGTCCCACGTGCCACCGTGGTGTGAGTCGATCCTCGGCGTGAAAGATGAGCCAGTGCAGGGCAAAGAGGTTCCTCTGGAATGGACTGAGACATCTGGGGGACTCTTGGAATGGTGGTACGACCATGGAGTTCCTCTCGCCTTTCCTGTTGAGAGTGCCTCCTCTTGAGATGCGACGGGAACGCCGGGAATTCTTTCCCGTTGAAAGCAGGGAAAGGATCCCTCATCTCGAGCTACGAAGGGGAAACGGGGCTCTTCTGGATGTGGGCGGGACCATCGTGTTTCCTCTCGAGTGGAGACGGGTATGGCGGTGAACTTCTTGAGTTGCAGCAAGGGTGTGAAAGACCCTTTCGAAGTTCCAGAGGTTAGGTGTCATTAGTCTCCAGACGCCTCATCGGAAATAAGCCTCATCTCGCCTGGAAGGGAGAACTTCCTGGATTTTCTCGAGTTGCGGCAGGTGTTCTCGAGTTACGACGGGGACCTCAGGGACCCGCCCTGGTGGCCTCAGGAGAGGCCAGTCCCCATGCGAGTTGCTAGGGGGCCTCTCGGGATTCCTCTCCCGTCGATACCGGGGCCAAAAACCTTGTGTGGAGTCAGGGCCGGAACCGAGGATTCCTCTCAGTGGCTGACATGGATCTTTGGGTACTTCTGGAGTCTCCCCAGTGGAGTCAGGCCTCGTCTCGAGTGGGGGCATGCACGTGCGCTTTCCTTCCAGGCTGTAGCAGCAATGTCACGCTTCTCGTCGCGTGGATCAAAGGATCTGTGGTTTTCCCTCGAGGCTTTCCCTCGAGGCTTTCCCACAGGGCTGTCCCACGTGCCACCGTGGTGTGAGTCGATCCTCGGCATGAAAGATGAGCCAGTGCAGGGCAAAGAGGTTCCTCTGGAATGGACTGAGACATCTGGGGGACTCTTGGAATGGTGGTACGACCATGGAGTTCCTCTCGCCTTTCCTGTTGAGAGTGCCTCCTCTTGAGATGCGACGGGAACGCAGGGAATTCTTTCCCGTTGAAAGCAGGGAAAGGATCCCTCATCTCGAGCTACGAGGGAGAAACGGGTCTCCTTTGGATGTCGTCAGGACCATCGTGCTTCCTCTCGAGTGGAGACGGGTATGGTGGTGAACTTCTTGAGTTGCAGCAAGGGTGTGAAAGACCCTTTCGAAGTTCCAGAGGTTAGGTGTCATTAGTCTCCAGACGCCTCATCGGAAATAGGCCTCATCTCGCCTGGAAGGGAGAACTTCCTGGATTTTCTCGAGTTGCGGCAGGTGTTCTCGAGTTACGACGGGGACCTCAGGGACCGGCCCTGGTGGCCTCAGGAGAGGCCAGTCCCCATGCGAGTTGCTAGGGGGCCTCTCGGGATTCCTCTCCCGTCGATACCGGGGCCAAAAACCTTGTGTGGAGTCAGGGCCGGAACCGAGGATTCCTCTCAGGGGCTGATATGGATCTTTGGATACTTCTGGAGTCTCGCCAGGGGAGACAGGCCTCGTTTCGTGAGGGGGCATGCACGTGCACTTTCCTTCCAGGCTGTAGCAGCAAAGTCACGCTTCCCGTCGCGTGGATCAAAGGATCTGTGGTTTTCCCTCGAGGCTTTCCCTCGAGGCTTTCCCACAGGGCTGTCCCACGTGCCACCGTGGTGTGAGTCGATCCTCGGCGTGAAAGATGAGCCAGTGCAGGGCAAAGAGGTTCCTCTGGAATGGACTGAGACATCTGGGGGACTCTTGGAATGGTGGTACGACCATGGAGTTCCTCTCGCCTTTCCTGTTGAGAGTGCCTCCTCTTGAGATGCGACTGGAACGCCGGGAATTCTTTCCCGTTGAAACCAGGGAAAGGATCCCTCATCTCGAGCTACGAGGGGGAAACGGGGCTCCTCTGGATGTGGGCGGGACCATCGTGCTTCCTCTCGAGTGGAGACGGTTATGGCGGTGAACTTCTTGAGTTGCAGCAAGGGTGTGAAAGACCCTTTCGAAGTTCCAGAGGTTTGGTGTCATTAGTCTCCAGAGGCCTCATCGGAAATAGCCCTCATCTCGCCTGGAAGGGAGAACTTCCTGGATTTTCTCGAGTTGCGGCAGGTGTTCTCGAGTTACGACGGGGACCTCAGGGACCCGCCCTGGTGGCCTCAGGAGAGGCCAGTCCCCATGCGAGTTGCTAGGGGGCCTCTCGGGATTCCTCTCCCGTCGATACCGGGGCCAAAAACCTTGTGTGGAGTCAGGGCCGGAACCGAGGATTCCTCTCAGGGGCTGACATGGATCTTTGGGTACTTCTGGAGTCTCCCCAGTGGAGTCAGGCCTCGTCTCGAGTGGGGGCATGCACGTGCGCTTTCCTTCCAGGCTGTAGCAGCAATGTCACGCTTCCCGTCGCGTGGATCAAAGGATCTGTGGTTTTCCCTCGAGGCTTTCCCTCGAGGCTTTCCCACAGGGCTGTCCCACGTGCCACCGTTGTGTGAGTCGATCCTCGGCGTGAAAGATGAGCCAGTGCAGGGCAAAGAGGTTCCTCTGGAATGGACTGAGACATCTGGGGGACTCTTGGAATGGTGGTACGACCATGGAGTTCCTCTCGCCTTTCCTGTTGAGAGTGCCTCCTCTTGAGATGCGACGGGAATGCAGGGAATTCTTTCCCGTTGAAAGCAGGGAAAGGATCCCTCATCTCAAGCTACGAGGGGGAAACGGGGCTCCTTTGGATGTGGTCGGGACCATCGTGCTTCCACTCGAGTGGAGACGGGTATGGTGGTGAACTTCTTGAGTTGCAGCAAGGGTGTGAAAGACCCTTTCGAAGTTCCATAGGTTAGGTGTCATTAGTCTCCAGACGCCTCATCGGAAATAGGCCTCATCTCGCCTGGAAGGGAGAACTTCCTGGATTTTCTCGAGTTGCGGCAGGTGTTCTCGAGTTACGACGGGGACCTCAGGGACCGGCCCTGGTGGCCTCAGGAGAGGCCAGTCCCCATGCGAGTTGCTAGGGGGCCTCTCGGGATTCCTCTCCCGTCGATACCGGGGCCAAAAACCTTGTGTGGAGTCAGGGCCGGAACCGAGGATTCCTCTCAGGGGCTGACATGGATCTTTGGGTACTTCTGGAGTCTCCCCAGTGGAGTCAGGCCTCGTCTCGAGTGGGGGCATGCACGTGCGCTTTCCTTCCAGGCTGTAGCAGCAATGTCACGCTTCCCGTCGCGTGGATCAAAGGATCTGTGGTTTTCCCTCGAGGCTTTCCCTCGAGGCTTTCCCACAGGGCTGTCCCACGTGCCACCGTGGTGTGAGTCGATCCTCGGCGTGAAAGATGAGCCAGTGCAGGGCAAAGAGGTTCCTCTGGAATGGACTGAGACATCTGGGGGACTTTTGGAACGGTGGTACGACCATGGAGTTCCTCTCGCCTTTCCTGTTGAGAGTGCCTCCTCTTGAGATGCGACGGGAACGCAGGGAATTCTTTCCCGTTGAAAGCAGGGAAAGGATCCCTCATCTCGAGCTACGAGGGGGAAACGGGGCTCCTCTGGATGTGGTCGGGACCATCGTGCTTCCTCTCGAGTGGAGACGGGTATGGTGGTGAACTTCTTGAGTTGCAGCAAGGGTGTGAAAGACCCTTTCGAAGTTCCAGAGGTTAGGTGTCATTAGTCTCCAGACGCCTCATCGGAAATAGGCCTCATCTCGCCTGGAAGGGAGAACTTCCTGGATTTTCTCGAGTTGCGGCAGGTGTTCTCGAGTTACGACGGGGACCTCAGGGACCGGCCCTGGTGGCCTCAGGAGAGGCCAGTCCCCATGCGAGTTGCTAGGGGGCCTCTCGGGATTCCTCTCCCGTCGATACCGGGGCCAAAAACCTTGTGTGGAGTCAGGGCCGGAACCGAGGATTCCTCTCAGGGGCTGACATGGATCTTTGGGTACTTCTGGAGTCTCCCCAGGGGAGACAGGCCTCGTTTCGTGAGGGGGCATGCACGTGCACTTTCCTTCCAGGCTGTAGCAGCAATGTCACGCTTCCCGTGGCGTGGATCAAAGGATCTGTGGTTTTCCCTCGAGGCTTTCCCTCGAGGCTTTCCCACAGGGCTGTCCCACGTGCCACCGTGGTGTGAGTCGATCCTCGGCGTGAAAGATGAGCCAGTGCAGGGCAAAGAGGTTCCTCTGGAATGGACTGAGACATCTGGGGGACTCTTGGAATGGTGGTACGACCATGGAGTTCCTCTCGCCTTTCCTGTTGAGAGTGCCTCCTCTTGAGATGCGACGGGAACGCCGGGAATTCTTTCCCGTTGAAACCAGGGAAAGGATCCCTCATCTCGAGCTACGAGGGGGAAACGGGGCTCCTCTGGATGTGGGCGGGACCATCGTGCTTCCTCTCGAGTGGAGACGGGTATGGCGGTGAACTTCTTGAGTTGCAGCAAGGGTGTGAAAGACCCTTTCGAAGTTCCAGATGTTTGGTGTCATTAGTCTCCAGAGGCCTCATCGGAAATAGCCCTCATCTCGCCTGGAAGGGAGAACTTCCTGGATTTTCTCGAGTTGCGGCAGGTGTTCTCGAGTTACGACGGGGACCTCAGGGACCCGCCCTGGTGGCCTCAGGAGAGGCCAGTCCCCATGCGAGTTGCTAGGGGGCCTCTCGGGATACCTCTCCCGTCGATACCGGGGCGAAAAACCTTGTGTGGAGTCAGGGCCGGAACCGAGGATTCCTCTCAGGGGCTGACATGGATCTTTGGGTACTTCTGGAGTCTCCCCAGTGGAGTCAGGCCTCGTCTCGAGTGGGGGCATGCACGTGCGCTTTCCTTCCAGGCTTTAGCAGCAATGTCACGCTTCCCGTCGCGTGGATCAAAGGATCTGTGGTTTTCCCTCGAGGCTTTCCCTCGAGGCTTTCCCACAGGGCTGTCCCACGTGCCACCGTGGTGTGAGTCGATCCTCGGCGTGAAAGATGAGCCAGTGCAGGGCAAAGAGGTTCCTCTGGAATGGACTGAGACATCTGGGGGACTCTTGGAATGGTGGTACGACCATGGAGTTCCTCTCGCCTTTCCTGTTGAGAGTGCCTCCTCTTGAGATGCGACGGGAACGCCGGGAATTCTTTCCCGTTGAAACCAGGGAAAGGATCCCTCATCTCGAGCTACGAGGGGGAAACGGGGCTCCTCTGGATGTGGGCGGGACCATCGTGCTTCCTCTCGAGTGGAGACGGGTATGGCGGTGAACTTCTTGAGTTGCAGCAAGGGTGTGAAAGACCCTTTCGAAGTTCCAGAGGTTTGGTGTCATTAGTCTCCAGAGGCCTCATCGGAAATAGCCCTCATCTCGCCTGGAAGGGAGAACTTCCTGGATTTTCTCGAGTTGCGGCAGGTGTTCTCGAGTTACGACGGGGACCTCAGGGACCCGCCCTGGTGGCCTCAGGAGAGGCCAGTCCCCATGCGAGTTGCTAGGGGGCCTCTCGGGATTCCTCTCCCGTCGATACCGGGGCCAAAAACCTTGTGTGGAGTCAGGGCCGGAACCGAGGATTCCTCTCAGGGGCTGATATGGATCTTTGGATACTTCTGGAGTCTCGCCAGGGGAGACAGGCCTCGTTTCGTGAGGGGGCATGCACGTGCACTTTCCATCCAGGCTTTAGCAGCAATGTCACGCTTCCCGTCGCGTGGATCAAAGGATCTGTGGTTTTCCCTCGAGGCTTTCCCACAGGGCTGTCCCTCGTGCCACCGTGGTGTGAGTCGATCCTCGGCGTGAAAGATGAGCCAGTGCAGGGCAAAGAGGTTCCTCTGGAATGGACTGCGACATCTGGGGGACTCTTGGAATGGTGGTACGACCATGGAGTTCCTCTCGCCTTTCCTGTTGAGAGTGCCTCCTCTTGAGATGCGACTGGAACGCCGGGAATTCTTTCCCGTTGAAAGCAGGGAAAGGATCCCTCATCTCGATCTACGAGGGGGAAACGGGGCTCCTCTGGATGTGGGCGGGACCATCGTGCTTCCTCTCGAGTGGAGACGGGTATGGCGGTGAACTTCTTGAGTCGCAGCAAGGGTGTGAAAGACCCTTTCGAAGTTCCAGAGGTTAGGTGTCATTAGTCTCCAGACGCCTTATCGGAAATAGGCCTCATCTCGCCTGGAAGGGAGAACTTCCTGGATTTTCTCGAGTTGCGGCAGGGGTTCTCGAGTTACGACGGGGACCTCAGGGACCCGTCCTGGTGGCCTCAGGAGGGGCCAGTCCCCATGCGAGTTGCTAGGGGGCCTCTAGGGATTCCTCTCCCGTCGATACCGGGGCCAAAAACCTTGTGTGGAGTCAGGGCCGGAACCGAGGATTCCTCTCAGGGGCTGACATGGATCTTTGGGTACTTGTGTAGTCTCCCCAGGGGAGTCAGGCCTCGTCTCGAGTGGGGGCATGCACGTGCGCTTTCCTTCCAGGCTGTAGCAGCAATGTCACGCTTCCCGTCGCGTGGATCAAAGGATCTGTGGTTTTCCCTCGAGGCTTTCGCTCGAGGCTTTCCCACAGGGCTGTCCCACTTGCCACCGTGGTGTGAGTCGATCCTCGGCGTGAAAGATGAGCCAGTGCAGGGCAAAGAGGCTCCTCTGGAATGGACTGAGACATCTGGGGGACTCTTGGAATGGTGGAACGACCATGGAGTTCCTCTCGCCTTTCCTGTTGAGAGTGCCTCCTCTTGAGATGCGACGGGAACGCCGGGAATTCTTTCCCGTTGAAAGCAGGGAATGGATCCCTCATCTCGAGCTACGAGGGGGAAACGGGGCTCCTCTGGATGTGGGCGGGACCATCGTGCTTCCTCTCGAGTGGAGACGGGTATGGCGGTGAACTTCTTGAGTTGCAGCAAGGGTGTGAAAGACCCTTTCGAAGTTCCAGAGGTTAGGTGTCATTTGTCTCCAGAGGCCTCATCGGAAATAGGCCTCATCTCGCCTGGAAGGGAGAACTTCCTGGATTTTCTCGAGTTGCGGCAGGTTTTCTCGAGTTACGACGGGGACCTCAGGGACCCGCCCTGGGGGCCTCAGGAGAGGCCAGTCCCCATGCGAGTTGCTAGGGGGCCTCTCGGGATTCCTCTCCCGTCGATACCGGGGCCAAAAACCTTGTGTGGAGTCAGGGCCGGAACCGAGGATTCCTCTCAGGGGCTGACATGGATCTTTGGGTACTTCTGGAGTCTCCCCAGGGGAGTCAGGCCTCGTCTCGAGTGGGGGCATGCACGTGCGCTTTCCTTCCAGGCTGTAGCAGCAATGTCATGCTTCCC
This sequence comes from Capricornis sumatraensis, assembly GCF_032405125.1. NCBI lineage: Eukaryota > Metazoa > Chordata > Mammalia > Artiodactyla > Bovidae > Capricornis > Capricornis sumatraensis. Next base: position 6,262,371 of record NW_027184617.1, on the reverse strand, counting down.
GTCGCGTGGATCAAAGGATCTGTGGTTTACCCTCGAGGCTTTCCCACAGGGCTGTCCCACGTGCCACCGTGGTGTGAGTCGATCCTCGGCGTGAAAGATGAGCCAGTGCAGGGCAAAGAGGTTCCTCTGGAATGGACTGAGAAATCTCGGGGACTCTTGGAATGGTGGTACGACCATGGAGTTCCTCTCGTCTTTCCTGTTGAGAGTGCCTCCTCTTGAGATGCGACGGGAACGCCGAAAATACTTTCCCGTTGATAGCAGGGATAGGATCCCTCATCTCGAGCTACGAGGGGCAAACGGGGCTCCTCTGGATGTGGGCGGGACCATCATGTTTCCTCTCGAGTGGAGACGGGTATGGCGGTGAACTTCTTGAGTTGCAGCAAGGGTGTGAAAGACCCTTTCGAAGTTCCAGAGGTTCCGTGTCATTATTCTCCAGACGCCTTATCGGAAATAGGCCTCATCTCGCCTGGAAGGGAGAACTTCCTGGATTTTCTCGAGTTGCGGCAGGTGTTCTCGAGTTACGACGGGGACCTCAGGAACCCGCCCTGGTGGCCTCAGGAAAGGTCAGTCCCCTTGCGAGTTCCTAGGGGGCCTCTCGGGATTCCTCTCCCGTCGATACCGGGGCCAAAATACTTGTGTGGAGTCAGGGCCGGAACCGAGGATTCCTCTCAGGGGCTGACATGGATCTTTGGGTACTTCTGGAGTCTCCCCAGGGGAGTCAGGCCTCGTCTCGAGTGGGGGCATGCACGTGCGCTTTCCTTACAGGCTGTAGCAGCAATGTCTCGGTTCCCGTCGCGTGGATCAAAGGATCTGTGGTTTTCCCTCGAGGCTTTCCCACAGGGATGTCCCACGTGCCACCGTCATGTGAGTCGATCCTCGGGGTGAAAGATGAGACAGTGCAGGGCAAAGAGGTTCCTCTGGATTGGACTGAGACATCTGGGGGACTCTTGGAATGGTGGTACGACCATGGAGTTCCTCTCGCCTTTCCTGTTGAGAGTGCCTCCTCTTGAGATGCGACGGGAACGCCGGGAATTCTTTCCCGTTGAAAGCAGGGAAAGGATCCCTCATCTCGGGCTACGAGGGGGAAACGGGGCTCCTCTGGATGTGGGCGGGACCATCGTGCTTCCTCTCGAGTGGAGACGGGTATGGCGGTGAAATTCTTGAGTTGCAGCAAGGGTGTGAAAGACCCTTTCGAAGTTCCAGAGGTTAGGTGTCATTAGTCTCCTGACGCCTCATCGGAAATAGGCCTCATCTCGCCTGGAAGGGAGAACTTCCTGGATTTTCTCGAGTTGTGGCAGGTGTTCTCGAGTTACGACGGGGACCTCAGGGACCCGCCCTGGTGGCCTCAGGAGTGGCCAGTCCCCATGCGAGGTGCTAGGGGGCCTCTCGGGATTCCTCTCCCGTCGATACCGGGGCCAAAAACCTTGTGTGGAGTCAGGGCCGGAACCGAGGATTCCTCTCAAGGGCTGACATGGATCTTTGGGTACTTGTGGAGTCTCCCCAGGGGAGTCAGGCCTCGTCTCGAGTGGGGGCATGCACGTGCGCTTTCCTTCCAGGCTGTAGCAGCAATGTCACGCATCCCGTGGCGTGGATCAAAGGATCTGTGGTTTTCCCTCGAGGCTTTCCCTCGAGGCTTTCCCACAGGGCTGTCCCACGTGCCACCGTGGTGTGAGTCGATCCTCGGCGTGAAAGATGAGCCAGTGCAGGGCAAAGAGCTTCCTCTGGAATGGACTGAGACATCTGGGGGACTCTTGGAATGGTGGTACGACCATGGAGTTCCTCTCGCCTTTCCTGTTGAGAGTGCCTCCTCTTGAGATGCGACGGGAACGTCGGGAATTCTTTCCCGTTGAAAGCAGGGAAAGGATCCCTCATCTCGAGCTATGAAGGGAAACGGGGCTCCTCTGGATGTGGGCGGGCCCATCGTGCATCCTCTCGAGTATAGACGGGTATGGCGGTGAACTTCTTGACTTGCAGCAAGGGTGTGAAAGACCCTTTCGAAGTTCCAGAGGTTAGGTGTCATTAGTCTCCAGACGCCTCATCGGAAATAGGCCTCATCTCGCCTGGAAGGGAGAACTTCCTGGATTTTCTCGAGTTGCGGCAGGTGTTCTCGAGTTACGACGGGGACCTCAGGGACCCGCCCTGGTGACCTCAGGAGAGGCCAGTCCCCATGCGAGTTGCTAGGGGGCCTCTCGGGATTCCTCTCCCGTCGATACCGGGGCCACAAACCTTGTATGGAGTCAGGGCCGGAACCGAGGATTCCTCTCAGGGGCTGACATGGATCTTTGGGTACTTGTGGAGTCTCCCCAGGGGAGTCAGGCCTCGTCTCGAGTGGAGGCATGCACGTGCGCTTTCCTTCCAGGCTGTAACGGCAATGTCACGCTTCCCGTCGAGTGGATCAAAGGATCTGTGGTTTTCCCTCGAGGCTTTCCATCGAGGCTTTCCCACAGGGCTGTCCCACGTGCCACCGTGGTGTGAGTCGATCCTCGGCGTGAAAGATGAGCCAGTGCAGGGCAAAGAGGTTCCTCTGGAATGGACTGAGACCTCTGGGGGACTCTTGAAATGGTGGTACGACCATGGAGTTCCTCTCGCCTTTCCTGTTGAGAGTTCCTCCTCTTGAGATGCGACGGGAACGCCGGGAATTCTTTCCTGTTGAAAGCAGGGAAAGGATCCCTCATCTCGAGCTACGAGGGGGAAACGGGGCTCCTCTGAATGTGGGCGGGACCATCGTGCTTCCTCTCGAGTGGAGACGGGTATGGCTGTGAACTTCTTGAGTTGCAGCATGGGTGTGAAAGACACTTTTGAAGTCCCAGAGATTAGCTGTCATTAGACTCCAGACGCCTCATCGGAAATAGGCCTCATCTCGCCTGGAAGGGAGAACTTCCTGGATTTTCTCGAGTTGCGGCAGGTGTTCTCGAGTTACGACGGGGACGTCAGGGACAAGCCCTGGTGGCCTCAGGAAACTCCAGTCCCCATGCGAGTTGCTAGGGTGCCTCTCGGGATTCCTCTCCAGTCGATACCGGGGCCAAAAACCTTGTGTGGAGTCAGGGCCGGAACGGAGGATTCCTCTAAGGGGCTGACATGGATCTTTGGGTCTTTCTGGAGTCTCCCCAGGGGAGTCAGGCCTCGTCTCGAGTGGGGGCATGCACGTGCGCTTTCCTTCCAGGCTGTAGCAGCAATATTACGCTTCCCGTCGCGTGGATCAAAGGATCTGTGGTTTTCCCTCGAGGCTTTCCCTCGAGGCTATCCCACAGGGCTGTCCCACGTGCCACCGTGGTGTGAGTCGATCTTCGGCATGAAAGATGAGCCAGGGAAGGGCAAAGAGGTTCCTCTGGAATGGACTGAAACATCTGGGGGACTCTTGGAATGGTGGTACGACCATGGAGTTCCTCTCGTCTTTCCAGTTGAGAGTGCCTCCTCTTGAGATGCGACGGGAACGCCGAAAATACTTTCCCGTTGATAGCAGGGAAAGGATCCTTCATCTCGAGCTACGAGGGGCAAACGGGGCTCCTCTGGATGTGGGCGGGACCATCATGTTTCCTCTCGAGTGGAGACGGTTATGGCGGTGAACTTCTTGAGTTGCAGCAAGGGTGTGAAAGACCCTTTCGAAGTTCCAGAGGTTCCGTGTCATTAGTCTCCAGACGCCTCATCGGAAATAGGCCTCATCTCGCCTGGAAGGGAGAACTTCCTGAAGTTTCTCGAGTTGCGGCAGGTGTTCTCGAGTTACGACGGGGACCTCAGGGACCCGCCCTGGTGGCCTCAGGAAAGGCCAGTCCCCATGCGAGTTGCTCGGGGGCCTCTCAGGATTCCTCTCCTGTCGATACAGGGGCCAAAAAACTTCTGTGGAGTCCGGGCCGGAACCGAGGATTCCTCTCAGGGGCTGACATGGATCTTTGGGTACTTCTGGAGTCTCCACAGGGGAGTCAGGCCTTGTCTCGAGTGGGGGCATGCACGTGCGCTTTCCTTCCAGGCTGTAGCAGCAATGTCTCGGTTCCCGTCGCGTGGATCAAAGAATCTGTGGTTTTCCCTCGAGGCTTTCCCACAGGGCTGTCCCACGTGCCACCGTGGTGTGAGTCGATTCTCGGCGTGAAAGTTGAAACAGTGCAGGGCAAAGAGGTTCCTCTGGATTGGACTGAGACATCTGGGGGACTCTTGGAATGGTGGTACGACCATGGAGTTCCTCTCGCCTTTCCTGTTGAGAGTGCCTCCTCTTGAGATGCGACGGGAACGCCGGGAATTCTTTCCCGTTGAAAACAGGGAAAGGATCCCTCATCTCGAGCTACGAGGGGGAAACTGGGCTCCTCTGGATGTGGGCGGGACCATCGTGCTTCCTCTCGAGTGGAGACGGGTATGGCGGTGAAATTCTTGAGTTGCAGCAAGGGTGTGAAAGACCCTTTCGAAGTTCCAGAGGTTAGGTGTCATTAGTCTCCAGACGCCTCATCGGAAATAGGCCTCACTTCGCCTGGAAAGGAGAACTTCCTGGATTTTCTCGAGTTGCGGCAGGTGTTCTCGATTTACGACGGGGACCTCAGGGACCCGCCCTGGTGGCCTCAGGTACGGCCAGTCCCCATGCTAATTGCTAGGGGGCCTCTCGGGATTCCTCTCCCGTCGATACCGGGGCCAAAAACCTTGTGTGGAGTCAGGGCCGGAAACGAGGATTCCTCTCAGGGGCTGACATGGATCTTTGGGTACTTCTGGAGTCTCCCCAGGGGAGTCAGGACTCGTCTCGAGTGGGGGCATGCACGTGCGCTTTCCTTCCAGGCTGTAGCAGCAATGTCACGCTTCCCGTCGCGTGGATCAAAGGATCTGTGGTTTTCCCTCGAGGCTTTCCCTCGAGGCTTTCCCACAGGGCTGTCCCACGTGCCACCGTGGTGTGAGTCGATCCTCGGCGTGAAAGATGAGCCAGTGCAGGGCAAAGAGCTTCCTCTGGAATGGACTGAGACATCTGGGGGACTCTTGGAATGGTGGTACGACCATGGAGTTCCTCTCGCCTTTCCTGTTGAGAGTGCCTCCTCTTGAGATGCGACGGGAACGTCGGGAATTCTTTCCCGTTGAAAGCAGGGAAAGGATCCCTCATCTCGAGCTATGAAGGGAAACGGGGCTCCTCTGGATGTGGGCGGGCCCATCGTGCATCCTCTCGAGTATAGACGGGTATGGCGGTGAACTTCTTGACTTGCAGCAAGGGTGTGAAAGACCCTTTCGAAGTTCCAGAGGTTAGGTGTCATTAGTCTCCAGACGCCTCATCGGAAATAGGCCTCATCTCGCCTGGAAGGGAGAACTTCCTGGATTTTCTCGAGTTGCGGCAGGTGTTCTCGAGTTACGACGGGGACCTCAGGGACCCGCCCTGGTGACCTCAGGAGAGGCCAGTCCCCATGCGAGTTGCTAGGGGGCCTCTCGGGATTCCTCTCCCGTCGATACCGGGGCCACAAACCTTGTATGGAGTCAGGGCCGGAACCGAGGATTCCTCTCAGGGGCTGACATGGATCTTTGGGTACTTGTGGAGTCTCCCCAGGGGAGTCAGGCCTCGTCTCGAGTGGGGGCATGCACGTGCGCTTTCCTTCCAGGCTGTAACGGCAATGTCACGCTTCCCGTCGAGTGGATCAAAGGATCTGTGGTTTTCCCTCGAGGCTTTCCCTCGAGGCTTTCCCACAGGGCTTTCCCACGTGCCACCGTGGTGTGAGTCAATCCTCGGCGTGAAAGATGAGCCAGTGCAGGGCAAAGAGTTTCCTCTGGAATGGACTGAGAAATCTCGGGGACTCTTGGAATGGTGGTACGACCATGGAGTTCCTCTCATCTTTCCTGTTGAGAGTGCCTCCTCTTGAGATGCGACGGGAACGCCGGGAATTCTTTCCCGTTGATAGCAGGGAAAGGATCCCTCATCTCGAGCTACGAGGGGCAAACGGGGCTCCTCTGGATGTGGGCGGGACCATCGTGTTTTCTCTCGAGTGGAGACGGGTATGGCGGTGAACTTCTTGAGTTGCAGCAAGGGTGTGAAAGACCCTTTCGAAGTTCCAGAGGTTCGGTGTCATTAGTCTCCAGACGTCTCATCGGAAATAGGCCTCATCTCGCCTGGAAGGGAGAACTTCCTGGATTTTCTCGAGTTGCGGCAGGTGTTCTCGAGTTACGACGGGGACCTCAGGGACCCGCCCTGGTGGCCTCAGGAAAGGCCAGTCCCCATGCGAGTTGCTCGGGGGCCTCTCGGGATTCCTCTCCCGTCGATATGGGGGCCAAAAACTTTGTGTGGAGTCAGGGCCGGAACCGAGGATTCCTCTCAGGGGCTGACATGGATCTTTGGGTACTTCTGGAGTCTCCCCAGGGGAGTCAGGCCTCGTCTCGAGTGGGGGCATGCACGTGCTCTTTCCTTCCAGGCTGTAGCAGCAATGTCACGCTTCCCGTCGCGTGGATCAAAGGATCTGTGGTTTACCCTCGAGGCTTTCCCACAGGGCTGTCCCACGTGACACCGTGGTGTGAGTCGATCCTCGGCGTGAAAGGTGAGCCAGTGCAGGGCAAAGAGGTTCCTCTGGAATGGACTGAGACATCTGGGGGACTCTTGGAATGGTGGTACGACCATGGAGTTCCTCTCGTCTTTCCTGTTGAGAGTGCCTCCTCTTGAGATGCGACGGGAACGCCGAAAATACTTTCCCGTTGATAGCAGGGAAAGGATCCCTCATCTCGAGCTACGAGGGGCAAACGGGGCTCCTCTGGATGTGGGCGGGACCATCATGTTTCCTCTCGAGTGGAGACGGATATGGCGGTGAACTTCTTGAGTTGCAGCAAGGGTGTGAAAGACCCTTTCGAAGTTCCAGAGGTTCCGTGTCATTAGTCTCCAGACGCCTTATCGGAAATAGGCCTCATCTCGCCTGGAAGGGAGAACTTCCTGGATTTTCTCGAGTTGCGGCAGGTGTTCTCGAGTTACGACGGGGACCTCAGGAACCCGCCCTGGTGGCCTCAGGAAAGGTCAGTCCCCTTGCGAGTTCCTAGGGGGCCTCTCGGGATTCCTCTCCCGTCGATACCGGGGCCAAAATACTTGTGTGGAGTCAGGGCCCGAACCGAGGATTCCTCTCAGGGGCTGACATGGATCTTTGGGTACTTCTGGAGTCTCCCCAGGGGAGTCAGGCCTCGTCTCGAGTGGGGGCATGCACGTGCGCTTTTCTTACAGGCTGTAGCAGCAATGTCACGGTTCCCGTCGCATGGATCATAGGATCTGTGGTTTTCCCTCGAGGCTTTCCCACAGGGCTGTCCCACGTGCCACCGTGGTGTGAGTCGATCCTCGGCGTGAAAGATGAGCCAGTGCAGGGCAAAGAGGTTCCTCTGGAATGGACTGAGACATCTGGGGGACTCTTGGAATGGTGGTACGACCATGGAGTTCCTCTCGCCTTTCCTGTTGAGATTTCCTCCTCTTGAGATGCGACGGGAACGCCGGGAATTCTTTCCTGTTGAAAGCAGGGAAAGGATCCCTCATCTCGAGCTACGAGGGGGAAACGGGGCTCCTCTGAATGTGGGCGGGACCATCGTGCTTCCTCTCGAGTGGAGACGGGTATGGCGGTGAACTTCTTGAGTTGCAGCAAGGGTGTGAAAGACCCTTTTGAAGTCCCAGAGATTAGCTGTCATTAGACTCCAGACGCCTCATCGGAAATAGGCCTCATCTCGCCTGGAACGGAGAACTTCCTGGATTTTCTCGAGTTGCGGCAGGTGTTCTCGAGTTACGACGGGGACGTGAGGGACAAGCCCTGGTGGCCTCAGGAAACTCCAGTCCCCATGCGAGTTGCTAGGGGGCCTCTCGGGATTCCTCTCCCGTCGATACCGGGGCCAAAAACCTTGTGTGGAGTCAGGGCCGGAACCGAGGATTCCTCTCAGGGGCTGACATGGATCTTTGGGTACTTCTGGAGTCTCCCCAGTGGAGTCAGGCCTCGTCTCGAGTGGGGGCATGCACGTGCGCTTTCCTTCCAGGCTGTAGCAGCAATGTCACGCTTCCCGTCGCGTGGATCAAAGGATCTGTGGTTTTCCCTCGAGGCTTTCCCTCGAGGCTTTCCCACAGGGCTGTCCCACGTGCCACCGTTGTGTGAGTCGATCCTCGGCGTGAAAGATGAGCCAGTGCAGGGCAAAGAGGTTCCTCTGGAATGGACTGAGACATCTGGGGGACTCTTGGAATGGTGGTACGACCATGGAGTTCCTCTCGCCTTTCCTGTTGAGAGTGCCTCCTCTTGAGATGCGACGGGAATGCAGGGAATTCTTTCCCGTTGAAAGCAGGGAAAGGATCCCTCATCTCAAGCTACGAGGGGGAAACGGGGCTCCTTTGGATGTGGTCGGGACCATCGTGCTTCCACTCGAGTGGAGACGGGTATGGTGGTGAACTTCTTGAGTTGCAGCAAGGGTGTGAAAGACCCTTTCGAAGTTCCAGAGGTTAGGTGTCATTAGTCTCCAGACGCCTCATCGGAAATAGGCCTCATCTCGCCTGGAAGGGAGAACTTCCTGGATTTTCTCGAGTTGCGGCAGGTGTTCTCGAGTTACGACGGGGACCTCAGGGACCGGCCCTGGTGGCCTCAGGAGAGGCCAGTCCCCATGCGAGTTGCTAGGGGGCCTCTCGGGATTCCTCTCCCGTCGATACCGGGGCCAAAAACCTTGTGTGGAGTCAGGGCCGGAACCGAAGATTCCTCTCAGGGGCTGACATGGATCTTTGGGTACTTCTGGAGTCTCCCCAGTGGAGTCAGGCCTCGTCTCGAGTGGGGGCATGCACGTGCGCTTTCCTTCCAGGCTGTAGCAGCAATGTCACGCTTCCCGTCGCGTGGATCAAAGGATCTGTGGTTTTCCCTCGAGGCTTTCCCTCGAGGCTTTCCCACAGGGCTGTCCCACGTGCCACCGTGGTGTGAGTCGATCCTCGGCGTGAAAGGTGAGCCAGTGCAGGGCAAAGAGGTTCCTCTGGAATGGACTGAGACATCTGGGGGACTTTTGGAACGGTGGTACGACCATGGAGTTCCTCTCGCCTTTCCTGTTGAGAGTGCCTCCTCTTGAGATGCGACGGGAACGCAGGGAATTCTTTCCCGTTGAAAGCAGGGAAAGGATCCCTCATCTCGAGCTACGAGGGGGAAACGGGGCTCCTCTGGATGTGGTCGGGACCATCGTGCTTCCTCTCGAGTGGAGACGGGTATGGTGGTGAACTTCTTGAGTTGCAGCAAGGGTGTGAAAGACCCTTTCGAAGTTCCAGAGGTTAGGTGTCATTAGTCTCCAGACGCCTCATCGGAAATAGGCCTCATCTCGCCTGGAAGGGAGAACTTCCTGGATTTTCTCGAGTTGCGGCAGGTGTTCTCGAGTTACGACGGGGACCTCAGGGACCGGCCCTGGTGGCCTCAGGAGAGGCCAGTCCCCATGCGAGTTGCTAGGGGGCCTCTCGGGATTCCTCTCCCGTCGATACCGGGGCCAAAAACCTTGTGTGGAGTCAGGGCCGGAACCGAGGATTCCTCTCAGGGGCTGACATGGATCTTTGGGTACTTCTGGAGTCTCCCCAGGGGAGACAGGCCTCGTTTCGTGAGGGGGCATGCACGTGCACTTTCCTTCCAGGCTGTAGCAGCAATGTCACGCTTCCCGTGGCGTGGATCAAAGGATCTGTGGTTTTCCCTCGAGGCTTTCCCTCGAGGCTTTCCCACAGGGCTGTCCCACGTGCCACCGTGGTGTGAGTCGATCCTCGGCGTGAAAGATGAGCCAGTGCAGGGCAAAGAGGTTCCTCTGGAATGGACTGAGACATCTGGGGGACTCTTGGAATGGTGGTACGACCATGGAGTTCCTCTCGCCTTTCCTGTTGAGAGTGCCTCCTCTTGAGATGCGACGGGAACGCCGGGAATTCTTTCCCGTTGAAACCAGGGAAAGGATCCCTCATCTCGAGCTACGAGGGGGAAACGGGGCTCCTCTGGATGTGGGCGGGACCATCGTGCTTCCTCTCGAGTGGAGACGGGTATGGCGGTGAACTTCTTGAGTTGCAGCAAGGGTGTGAAAGACCCTTTCGAAGTTCCAGATGTTTGGTGTCATTAGTCTCCAGAGGCCTCATCGGAAATAGCCCTCATCTCGCCTGGAAGGGAGAACTTCCTGGATTTTCTCGAGTTGCGGCAGGTGTTCTCGAGTTACGACGGGGACCTCAGGGACCCGCCCTGGTGGCCTCAGGAGAGGCCAGTCCCCATGCGAGTTGCTAGGGGGCCTCTCGGGATACCTCTCCCGTCGATACCGGGGCGAAAAACCTTGTGTGGAGTCAGGGCCGGAACCGAGGATTCCTCTCAGGGGCTGACATGGATCTTTGGGTACTTCTGGAGTCTCCCCAGTGGAGTCAGGCCTCGTCTCGAGTGGGGGCATGCACGTGCGCTTTCCTTCCAGGCTTTAGCAGCAATGTCACGCTTCCCGTCGCGTGGATCAAAGGATCTGTGGTTTTCCCTCGAGGCTTTCCCTCGAGGCTTTCCCACAGGGCTGTCCCACGTGCCACCGTGGTGTGAGTCGATCCTCGGCGTGAAAGATGAGCCAGTGCAGGGCAAAGAGGTTCCTCTGGAATGGACTGAGACATCTGGGGGACTCTTGGAATGGTGGTACGACCATGGAGTTCCTCTCGCCTTTCCTGTTGAGAGTGCCTCCTCTTGAGATGCGACGGGAACGCCGGGAATTCTTTCCCGTTGAAACCAGGGAAAGGATCCCTCATCTCGAGCTACGAGGGGGAAACGGGGCTCCTCTGGATGTGGGCGGGACCATCGTGCTTCCTCTCGAGTGGAGACGGGTATGGCGGTGAACTTCTTGAGTTGCAGCAAGGGTGTGAAAGACCCTTTCGAAGTTCCAGAGGTTTGGTGTCATTAGTCTCCAGAGGCCTCATCGGAAATAGCCCTCATCTCGCCTGGAAGGGAGAACTTCCTGGATTTTCTCGAGTTGCGGCAGGTGTTCTCGAGTTACGACGGGGACCTCAGGGACCCGCCCTGGTGGCCTCAGGAGAGGCCAGTCCCCATGCGAGTTGCTAGGGGGCCTCTCGGGATTCCTCTCCCGTCGATACCGGGGCCAAAAACCTTGTGTGGAGTCAGGGCCGGAACCGAGGATTCCTCTCAGGGGCTGATATGGATCTTTGGATACTTCTGGAGTCTCGCCAGGGGAGACAGGCCTCGTTTCGTGAGGGGGCATGCACGTGCACTTTCCATCCAGGCTTTAGCAGCAATGTCACGCTTCCCGTCGCGTGGATCAAAGGATCTGTGGTTTTCCCTCGAGGCTTTCCCACAGGGCTGTCCCTCGTGCCACCGTGGTGTGAGTCGATCCTCGGCGTGAAAGATGAGCCAGTGCAGGGCAAAGAGGTTCCTCTGGAATGGACTGCGACATCTGGGGGACTCTTGGAATGGTGGTACGACCATGGAGTTCCTCTCGCCTTTCCTGTTGAGAGTGCCTCCTCTTGAGATGCGACTGGAACGCCGGGAATTCTTTCCCGTTGAAAGCAGGGAAAGGATCCCTCATCTCGATCTACGAGGGGGAAACGGGGCTCCTCTGGATGTGGGCGGGACCATCGTGCTTCCTCTCGAGTGGAGACGGGTATGGCGGTGAACTTCTTGAGTCGCAGCAAGGGTGTGAAAGACCCTTTCGAAGTTCCAGAGGTTAGGTGTCATTAGTCTCCAGACGCCTTATCGGAAATAGGCCTCATCTCGCCTGGAAGGGAGAACTTCCTGGATTTTCTCGAGTTGCGGCAGGGGTTCTCGAGTTACGACGGGGACCTCAGGGACCCGTCCTGGTGGCCTCAGGAGGGGCCAGTCCCCATGCGAGTTGCTAGGGGGCCTCTAGGGATTCCTCTCCCGTCGATACCGGGGCCAAAAACCTTGTGTGGAGTCAGGGCCGGAACCGAGGATTCCTCTCAGGGGCTGACATGGATCTTTGGGTACTTGTGTAGTCTCCCCAGGGGAGTCAGGCCTCGTCTCGAGTGGGGGCATGCACGTGCGCTTTCCTTCCAGGCTGTAGCAGCAATGTCACGCTTCCCGTCGCGTGGATCAAAGGATCTGTGGTTTTCCCTCGAGGCTTTCGCTCGAGGCTTTCCCACAGGGCTGTCCCACTTGCCACCGTGGTGTGAGTCGATCCTCGGCGTGAAAGATGAGCCAGTGCAGGGCAAAGAGGCTCCTCTGGAATGGACTGAGACATCTGGGGGACTCTTGGAATGGTGGAACGACCATGGAGTTCCTCTCGCCTTTCCTGTTGAGAGTGCCTCCTCTTGAGATGCGACGGGAACGCCGGGAATTCTTTCCCGTTGAAAGCAGGGAATGGATCCCTCATCTCGAGCTACGAGGGGGAAACGGGGCTCCTCTGGATGTGGGCGGGACCATCGTGCTTCCTCTCGAGTGGAGACGGGTATGGCGGTGAACTTCTTGAGTTGCAGCAAGGGTGTGAAAGACCCTTTCGAAGTTCCAGAGGTTAGGTGTCATTTGTCTCCAGAGGCCTCATCGGAAATAGGCCTCATCTCGCCTGGAAGGGAGAACTTCCTGGATTTTCTCGAGTTGCGGCAGGTTTTCTCGAGTTACGACGGGGACCTCAGGGACCCGCCCTGGGGGCCTCAGGAGAGGCCAGTCCCCATGCGAGTTGCTAGGGGGCCTCTCGGGATTCCTCTCCCGTCGATACCGGGGCCAAAAACCTTGTGTGGAGTCAGGGCCGGAACCGAGGATTCCTCTCAGGGGCTGACATGGATCTTTGGGTACTTCTGGAGTCTCCCCAGGGGAGTCAGGCCTCGTCTCGAGTGGGGGCATGCACGTGCGCTTTCCTTCCAGGCTGTAGCAGCAATGTCATGCTTCCCGTCGCGTGGATCAAAGGATCTGTGGTTTACCCTCGAGGCTTTCCCACAGGGCTGTCCCACGTGCCACCGTGGTGTGAGTCGATCCTCGGCGTGAAAGATGAGCCAGTGCAGGGCAAAGAGGTTCCTCTGGAATGGACTGAGAAATCTCGGGGACTCTTGGAATGGTGGTACGACCATGGAGTTCCTCTCGTCTTTCCTGTTGAGAGTGCCTCCTCTTGAGATGCGACGGGAACGCCGAAAATACTTTCCCGTTGATAGCAGGGATAGGATCCCTCATCTCGAGCTACGAGGGGCAAACGGGGCTCCTCTGGATGTGGGCGGGACCATCATGTTTCCTCTCGAGTGGAGACGGGTATGGCGGTGAACTTCTTGAGTTGCAGCAAGGGTGTGAAAGACCCTTTCGAAGTTCCAGAGGTTCCGTGTCATTATTCTCCAGACGCCTTATCGGAAATAGGCCTCATCTCGCCTGGAAGGGAGAACTTCCTGGATTTTCTCGAGTTGCGGCAGGTGTTCTCGAGTTACGACGGGGACCTCAGGAACCCGCCCTGGTGGCCTCAGGAAAGGTCAGTCCCCTTGCGAGTTCCTAGGGGGCCTCTCGGGATTCCTCTCCCGTCGATACCGGGGCCAAAATACTTGTGTGGAGTCAGGGCCGGAACCGAGGATTCCTCTCAGGGGCTGACATGGATCTTTGGGTACTTCTGGAGTCTCCCCAGGGGAGTCAGGCCTCGTCTCGAGTGGGGGCATGCACGTGCGCTTTCCTTACAGGCTGTAGCAGCAATGTCTCGGTTCCCGTCGCGTGGATCAAAGGATCTGTGGTTTTCCCTCGAGGCTTTCCCACAGGGATGTCCCACGTGCCACCGTCATGTGAGTCGATCCTCGGGGTGAAAGATGAGACAGTGCAGGGCAAAGAGGTTCCTCTGGATTGGACTGAGACATCTGGGGGACTCTTGGAATGGTGGTACGACCATGGAGTTCCTCTCGCCTTTCCTGTTGAGAGTGCCTCCTCTTGAGATGCGACGGGAACGCCGGGAATTCTTTCCCGTTGAAAGCAGGGAAAGGATCCCTCATCTCGGGCTACGAGGGGGAAACGGGGCTCCTCTGGATGTGGGCGGGACCATCGTGCTTCCTCTCGAGTGGAGACGGGTATGGCGGTGAAATTCTTGAGTTGCAGCAAGGGTGTGAAAGACCCTTTCGAAGTTCCAGAGGTTAGGTGTCATTAGTCTCCTGACGCCTCATCGGAAATAGGCCTCATCTCGCCTGGAAGGGAGAACTTCCTGGATTTTCTCGAGTTGTGGCAGGTGTTCTCGAGTTACGACGGGGACCTCAGGGACCCGCCCTGGTGGCCTCAGGAGTGGCCAGTCCCCATGCGAGGTGCTAGGGGGCCTCTCGGGATTCCTCTCCCGTCGATACCGGGGCCAAAAACCTTGTGTGGAGTCAGGGCCGGAACCGAGGATTCCTCTCAAGGGCTGACATGGATCTTTGGGTACTTGTGGAGTCTCCCCAGGGGAGTCAGGCCTCGTCTCGAGTGGGGGCATGCACGTGCGCTTTCCTTCCAGGCTGTAGCAGCAATGTCACGCATCCCGTGGCGTGGATCAAAGGATCTGTGGTTTTCCCTCGAGGCTTTCCCTCGAGGCTTTCCCACAGGGCTGTCCCACGTGCCACCGTGGTGTGAGTCGATCCTCGGCGTGAAAGATGAGCCAGTGCAGGGCAAAGAGCTTCCTCTGGAATGGACTGAGACATCTGGGGGACTCTTGGAATGGTGGTACGACCATGGAGTTCCTCTCGCCTTTCCTGTTGAGAGTGCCTCCTCTTGAGATGCGACGGGAACGTCGGGAATTCTTTCCCGTTGAAAGCAGGGAAAGGATCCCTCATCTCGAGCTATGAAGGGAAACGGGGCTCCTCTGGATGTGGGCGGGCCCATCGTGCATCCTCTCGAGTATAGACGGGTATGGCGGTGAACTTCTTGACTTGCAGCAAGGGTGTGAAAGACCCTTTCGAAGTTCCAGAGGTTAGGTGTCATTAGTCTCCAGACGCCTCATCGGAAATAGGCCTCATCTCGCCTGGAAGGGAGAACTTCCTGGATTTTCTCGAGTTGCGGCAGGTGTTCTCGAGTTACGACGGGGACCTCAGGGACCCGCCCTGGTGACCTCAGGAGAGGCCAGTCCCCATGCGAGTTGCTAGGGGGCCTCTCGGGATTCCTCTCCCGTCGATACCGGGGCCACAAACCTTGTATGGAGTCAGGGCCGGAACCGAGGATTCCTCTCAGGGGCTGACATGGATCTTTGGGTACTTGTGGAGTCTCCCCAGGGGAGTCAGGCCTCGTCTCGAGTGGAGGCATGCACGTGCGCTTTCCTTCCAGGCTGTAACGGCAATGTCACGCTTCCCGTCGAGTGGATCAAAGGATCTGTGGTTTTCCCTCGAGGCTTTCCATCGAGGCTTTCCCACAGGGCTGTCCCACGTGCCACCGTGGTGTGAGTCGATCCTCGGCGTGAAAGATGAGCCAGTGCAGGGCAAAGAGGTTCCTCTGGAATGGACTGAGACCTCTGGGGGACTCTTGAAATGGTGGTACGACCATGGAGTTCCTCTCGCCTTTCCTGTTGAGAGTTCCTCCTCTTGAGATGCGACGGGAACGCCGGGAATTCTTTCCTGTTGAAAGCAGGGAAAGGATCCCTCATCTCGAGCTACGAGGGGGAAACGGGGCTCCTCTGAATGTGGGCGGGACCATCGTGCTTCCTCTCGAGTGGAGACGGGTATGGCTGTGAACTTCTTGAGTTGCAGCATGGGTGTGAAAGACACTTTTGAAGTCCCAGAGATTAGCTGTCATTAGACTCCAGACGCCTCATCGGAAATAGGCCTCATCTCGCCTGGAAGGGAGAACTTCCTGGATTTTCTCGAGTTGCGGCAGGTGTTCTCGAGTTACGACGGGGACGTCAGGGACAAGCCCTGGTGGCCTCAGGAAACTCCAGTCCCCATGCGAGTTGCTAGGGTGCCTCTCGGGATTCCTCTCCAGTCGATACCGGGGCCAAAAACCTTGTGTGGAGTCAGGGCCGGAACGGAGGATTCCTCTAAGGGGCTGACATGGATCTTTGGGTCTTTCTGGAGTCTCCCCAGGGGAGTCAGGCCTCGTCTCGAGTGGGGGCATGCACGTGCGCTTTCCTTCCAGGCTGTAGCAGCAATATTACGCTTCCCGTCGCGTGGATCAAAGGATCTGTGGTTTTCCCTCGAGGCTTTCCCTCGAGGCTATCCCACAGGGCTGTCCCACGTGCCACCGTGGTGTGAGTCGATCTTCGGCATGAAAGATGAGCCAGGGAAGGGCAAAGAGGTTCCTCTGGAATGGACTGAAACATCTGGGGGACTCTTGGAATGGTGGTACGACCATGGAGTTCCTCTCGTCTTTCCAGTTGAGAGTGCCTCCTCTTGAGATGCGACGGGAACGCCGAAAATACTTTCCCGTTGATAGCAGGGAAAGGATCCTTCATCTCGAGCTACGAGGGGCAAACGGGGCTCCTCTGGATGTGGGCGGGACCATCATGTTTCCTCTCGAGTGGAGACGGTTATGGCGGTGAACTTCTTGAGTTGCAGCAAGGGTGTGAAAGACCCTTTCGAAGTTCCAGAGGTTCCGTGTCATTAGTCTCCAGACGCCTCATCGGAAATAGGCCTCATCTCGCCTGGAAGGGAGAACTTCCTGAAGTTTCTCGAGTTGCGGCAGGTGTTCTCGAGTTACGACGGGGACCTCAGGGACCCGCCCTGGTGGCCTCAGGAAAGGCCAGTCCCCATGCGAGTTGCTCGGGGGCCTCTCAGGATTCCTCTCCTGTCGATACAGGGGCCAAAAAACTTCTGTGGAGTCCGGGCCGGAACCGAGGATTCCTCTCAGGGGCTGACATGGATCTTTGGGTACTTCTGGAGTCTCCACAGGGGAGTCAGGCCTTGTCTCGAGTGGGGGCATGCACGTGCGCTTTCCTTCCAGGCTGTAGCAGCAATGTCTCGGTTCCCGTCGCGTGGATCAAAGAATCTGTGGTTTTCCCTCGAGGCTTTCCCACAGGGCTGTCCCACGTGCCACCGTGGTGTGAGTCGATTCTCGGCGTGAAAGTTGAAACAGTGCAGGGCAAAGAGGTTCCTCTGGATTGGACTGAGACATCTGGGGGACTCTTGGAATGGTGGTACGACCATGGAGTTCCTCTCGCCTTTCCTGTTGAGAGTGCCTCCTCTTGAGATGCGACGGGAACGCCGGGAATTCTTTCCCGTTGAAAACAGGGAAAGGATCCCTCATCTCGAGCTACGAGGGGGAAACTGGGCTCCTCTGGATGTGGGCGGGACCATCGTGCTTCCTCTCGAGTGGAGACGGGTATGGCGGTGAAATTCTTGAGTTGCAGCAAGGGTGTGAAAGACCCTTTCGAAGTTCCAGAGGTTAGGTGTCATTAGTCTCCAGACGCCTCATCGGAAATAGGCCTCACTTCGCCTGGAAAGGAGAACTTCCTGGATTTTCTCGAGTTGCGGCAGGTGTTCTCGATTTACGACGGGGACCTCAGGGACCCGCCCTGGTGGCCTCAGGTACGGCCAGTCCCCATGCTAATTGCTAGGGGGCCTCTCGGGATTCCTCTCCCGTCGATACCGGGGCCAAAAACCTTGTGTGGAGTCAGGGCCGGAAACGAGGATTCCTCTCAGGGGCTGACATGGATCTTTGGGTACTTCTGGAGTCTCCCCAGGGGAGTCAGGACTCGTCTCGAGTGGGGGCATGCACGTGCGCTTTCCTTCCAGGCTGTAGCAGCAATGTCATGCTTTCCGTCGCCTGGATCAAAGGATCTGTGGTTTTCCCTCGAGGTTTTCCCACAGGGCTGTTCCACGTGCCACCGTGGTGTGAGTCGATCCTCGGCGTTAAAGATTAGCCAGTGCAGGGCAAAGAGGTTCCGCTGGAATGGACTGAGACATCTGGGGGACTCTTGGAATGGTGGTACGACCATGGAGTTCCTCTCGCCTTTCCTGTTGAGAGTTCCTCCTCTTGAGATGCGACGGGAACGCCGGGAATTCTTTCCTGTTGAAAGCAGGGAAAGGATCCCTCACCTCGAGCTACGAGGGGGAAACGGTGCTCCTCTGGATGTGGGCGGGACCATCGTGCTTCCTCTCGAGTGGAGACGGGTATGGCGGTGAACTTCTTGAGTTGCAGCAAGGGTGTGAAAGACCCTTTTGAAGTCCAAGAGATTAGCTGTCATTAGACTCCAGACGCCTCATCGGAAATAGGCCTCATCTCGCCTGGAAGGGAGAACTTCCTGGATTTTCTCGAGTTGCGGCAGGTGTTTTTGAGTTACGACGGGGACCTCAGGGACCCGCCGTGGTGGCCACAGGAGAGGCCAGTCCCCATGCGAGTGGCTAGGGGGCCTCACCGGATTCCTCTCCCGTCGATACCGGGGCCAAAAACCTTGTGTGGAGTCAGGGCCGAAACCGAAGATTCCTCTCAGGGGCTGACATGGATCTTTGGGTACTTCTGGAGTCTCCCCAGGGGAGTCAGGCCTCGTCTCGAGTGGGGGCATGCACATGCGCTTTCCTTCCAGGCTGTAGCAGCAATGTCACGCTTCCCGTCGCGTGGATCAAAGGATCTGTGGTTTTCCCTCGAGGCTTTCCCTCGAGGCTTTCCCACAGGGCTGTCCCACGTGCCACCGTGGTGTGAGTCGATCCTCGGCGTGAAAGATGAGCCAGTGCAGGGCAAAGAGCTTCCTCTGGAATGGACTGAGACATCTGGGGGACTCTTGGAATGGTGGTACGACCATGGAGTTCCTCTCGCCTTTCCTGTTGAGAGTGCCTCCTCTTGAGATGCGACGGGAACGTCGGGAATTCTTTCCCGTTGAAAGCAGGGAAAGGATCCCTCATCTCGAGCTATGAAGGGAAACGGGGCTCCTCTGGATGTGGGCGGGCCCATCGTGCATCCTCTCGAGTATAGACGGGTATGGCGGTGAACTTCTTGACTTGCAGCAAGGGTGTGAAAGACCCTTTCGAAGTTCCAGAGGTTAGGTGTCATTAGTCTCCAGACGCCTCATCGGAAATAGGCCTCATCTCGCCTGGAAGGGAGAACTTCCTGGATTTTCTCGAGTTGCGGCAGGTGTTCTCGAGTTACGACGGGGACCTCAGGGACCCGCCCTGGTGACCTCAGGAGAGGCCAGTCCCCATGCGAGTTGCTAGGGGGCCTCTCGGGATTCCTCTCCCGTCGATACCGGGGCCACAAACCTTGTATGGAGTCAGGGCCGGAACCGAGGATTCCTCTCAGGGGCTGACATGGATCTTTGGGTACTTGTGGAGTCTCCCCAGGGGAGTCAGGCCTCGTCTCGAGTGGGGGCATGCACGTGCGCTTTCCTTCCAGGCTGTAACGGCAATGTCACGCTTCCCGTCGAGTGGATCAAAGGATCTGTGGTTTTCCCTCGAGGCTTTCCCTCGAGGCTTTCCCACAGGGCTTTCCCACGTGCCACCGTGGTGTGAGTCAATCCTCGGCGTGAAAGATGAGCCAGTGCAGGGCAAAGAGTTTCCTCTGGAATGGACTGAGAAATCTCGGGGACTCTTGGAATGGTGGTACGACCATGGAGTTCCTCTCATCTTTCCTGTTGAGAGTGCCTCCTCTTGAGATGCGACGGGAACGCCGGGAATTCTTTCCCGTTGATAGCAGGGAAAGGATCCCTCATCTCGAGCTACGAGGGGCAAACGGGGCTCCTCTGGATGTGGGCGGGACCATCGTGTTTTCTCTCGAGTGGAGACGGGTATGGCGGTGAACTTCTTGAGTTGCAGCAAGGGTGTGAAAGACCCTTTCGAAGTTCCAGAGGTTCGGTGTCATTAGTCTCCAGACGTCTCATCGGAAATAGGCCTCATCTCGCCTGGAAGGGAGAACTTCCTGGATTTTCTCGAGTTGCGGCAGGTGTTCTCGAGTTACGACGGGGACCTCAGGGACCCGCCCTGGTGGCCTCAGGAAAGGCCAGTCCCCATGCGAGTTGCTCGGGGGCCTCTCGGGATTCCTCTCCCGTCGATATGGGGGCCAAAAACTTTGTGTGGAGTCAGGGCCGGAACCGAGGATTCCTCTCAGGGGCTGACATGGATCTTTGGGTACTTCTGGAGTCTCCCCAGGGGAGTCAGGCCTCGTCTCGAGTGGGGGCATGCACGTGCTCTTTCCTTCCAGGCTGTAGCAGCAATGTCACGCTTCCCGTCGCGTGGATCAAAGGATCTGTGGTTTACCCTCGAGGCTTTCCCACAGGGCTGTCCCACGTGACACCGTGGTGTGAGTCGATCCTCGGCGTGAAAGGTGAGCCAGTGCAGGGCAAAGAGGTTCCTCTGGAATGGACTGAGACATCTGGGGGACTCTTGGAATGGTGGTACGACCATGGAGTTCCTCTCGTCTTTCCTGTTGAGAGTGCCTCCTCTTGAGATGCGACGGGAACGCCGAAAATACTTTCCCGTTGATAGCAGGGAAAGGATCCCTCATCTCGAGCTACGAGGGGCAAACGGGGCTCCTCTGGATGTGGGCGGGACCATCATGTTTCCTCTCGAGTGGAGACGGATATGGCGGTGAACTTCTTGAGTTGCAGCAAGGGTGTGAAAGACCCTTTCGAAGTTCCAGAGGTTCCGTGTCATTAGTCTCCAGACGCCTTATCGGAAATAGGCCTCATCTCGCCTGGAAGGGAGAACTTCCTGGATTTTCTCGAGTTGCGGCAGGTGTTCTCGAGTTACGACGGGGACCTCAGGAACCCGCCCTGGTGGCCTCAGGAAAGGTCAGTCCCCTTGCGAGTTCCTAGGGGGCCTCTCGGGATTCCTCTCCCGTCGATACCGGGGCCAAAATACTTGTGTGGAGTCAGGGCCCGAACCGAGGATTCCTCTCAGGGGCTGACATGGATCTTTGGGTACTTCTGGAGTCTCCCCAGGGGAGTCAGGCCTCGTCTCGAGTGGGGGCATGCACGTGCGCTTTCCTTACAGGCTGTAGCAGCAATGTCACGGTTCCCGTCGCATGGATCATAGGATCTGTGGTTTTCCCTCGAGGCTTTCCCACAGGGCTGTCCCACGTGCCACCGTGGTGTGAGTCGATCCTCGGCGTGAAAGATGAGCCAGTGCAGGGCAAAGAGGTTCCTCTGGAATGGACTGAGACATCTGGGGGACTCTTGGAATGGTGGTACGACCATGGAGTTCCTCTCGCCTTTCCTGTTGAGATTTCCTCCTCTTGAGATGCGACGGGAACGCCGGGAATTCTTTCCTGTTGAAAGCAGGGAAAGGATCCCTCATCTCGAGCTACGAGGGGGAAACGGGGCTCCTCTGAATGTGGGCGGGACCATCGTGCTTCCTCTCGAGTGGAGACGGGTATGGCGGTGAACTTCTTGAGTTGCAGCAAGGGTGTGAAAGACCCTTTTGAAGTCCCAGAGATTAGCTGTCATTAGACTCCAGACGCCTCATCGGAAATAGGCCTCATCTCGCCTGGAACGGAGAACTTCCTGGATTTTCTCGAGTTGCGGCAGGTGTTCTCGAGTTACGACGGGGACGTGAGGGACAAGCCCTGGTGGCCTCAGGAAACTCCAGTCCCCATGCGAGTTGCTAGGGGGCCTCTCGGGATTCCTCTCCCATCGATACCGGGGCCCAAAACCTTGTGTGGAGTCAGGGCCGGAACCGAGGATTCCTCTCAGGGGCTGACATGGATCTTTGGGTACTTCTGGAGTCTCCCCAGGGGAGTCAGGCCTCGTCTCGAGTGGGGGCATGCACGTGCGCTTTCCTTCCAGGCTGTAGCAGCAATGTCACGCTTCCCGTCGCGTGGATCAAAGGATCTGTGGTTTTCCCTCGAGGCTTTCCCTCGAGGCTTTCCCACAGGGCTGTCCCACGTGCCACCGTGGTGTGAGTCGATCCTCGGCGTGAAAGATGAGCCAGTGCAGGGCAAAGAGGTTCCTCTGGAATGCACTGAGATATGTGGGGGACTCTTGGAATGGTGGTACGACCATGGAGTTCCTCTCGCCTTTCCTGTTGAGAGTGCCTCCTCTTGAGATGCGACGGGAACGCCGGGAATTCTTTCCCGTTGAAAGCAGGGAAAGGATCCCTAATCTCGAGCTCCGAGGGGGAAACGGGGCTCCTCTGGATGTGGGCGGGACCATCGTGCTTCCTCTCGAGTGGAGACGGGTATGGCGGTGAACTTCTTGAGTTGCAGCAAGGGTGTGAAAGACCCTTTCGAAGTTCCAGATGTTAGGTGTCATTAGTCTGCAGACGCCTCATCGGAAATAGGCCTCATCTCGCCTGGAATGGAGAACTTCCTGGATTTTCTCGAGTTGCGGCAGGTGTTCTCGAGTTACGACGGGGACCTCAGGGACCCGCCCTGGGGGCCTCAGGAGAGGCCAGTCCCCATGCGAGTTGCTAGGGGGCCTCTCGGGATTCCTCTCCCGTCGATATCGGGGACAAAACCCTTTGGTGGAGTCAGGGCCGGAACCGAGGATTCCTCTCAGGGGCTGACATGGATCTTTGGGTACTTCTGGAGTCTCCCCAGGGGAGTCAGGCCTCGTCTCGAGTGGGGGCATGCACGTTCGCTTTCCTTCCAGGCTGTAGCAGCAATCTCACACTTCCCGTGGCGTGGATCAAAGGATCTGTGGTTTTCCCTCGAGGCTTTCCCTCGAGGCTTTCCCACAGGGCTGTCCCACGTGCCACCGTGGTGTGAGTGGATCCTCGGCGTGAAACATGAGCCAGTGCAGGGCAAAGAGCTTCCTCTGGAATGGACTGAGACATCTGGGGGACTCTTGGAATGGTGGTACGACCATGGAGTTCCTCTCGCCTTTCCTGTTGAGAGTGCCTCCTCTTGAGATGCGTCGGGAACGCCGGGAATTCTTTCCCGTTGAAAGCAGGGAAAGGATCCCTCATCTCGAGCTCCGAGGGGGAAACGGGGCTCCTCTGGATGTGGGCGGGACCATCGTGCTTCCTCTTGAGTGGACACGGGTATGGCGGTGAACTTCTTGAGTTGCAGCAAGGGTGTGAAAGACCCTTTCGAAGTTCCAGACGTTAGGTGTCATTAGTCTCCAGACGCCTCATCGGAAATAGGCCTCATCTCGCCTGGAAGGGAGAACTTCCTGGATTTCTCGAGTTGCGGCAGGTGTTCTCGAGTTACGACGGGGACCTCAGGGACCCGCCCTATTGGCCTCAGGAGACGCCATTCCCCAAGCGAGTTGCTAGGGGGCCTCTCGGGATTCCTCTCCCGTCGATACCGGGGCCAAAAACCTTGTGTGGAGTCAGGGCCGGAACCGAGGATTCCTCTCAGGGGCTGATATGGATCTTTGGGTACATCTGGAGTCTCCCCAGGGGAGTCAGCCCTCGTCTCGAGTGGGGGCATGCACGTGCGCTTTCCTTCCAGGCTGTAGCAGCAATGTCACGCTTCCCGTCGCGTGGATCAAAGGATCTGTGGTTTTCCCTCTAGGCTTTCCCTCGAGGCTATCCCACAGGGCTGTCCCACGTGCCACCGTGGTGTGAGTCGATCTTCGGCATGAAAGATGAGTCAGTGCAGGGCAAAGAGGTTCCTCTGAAATAGACTGAAACATCTGGGGGACTCTTGGAATGGTGGTACGACCATGGAGTTCCTCTCGTCTTTCCTGTTGAGAGTGCCTCCTCTTGAGATGCGACGGGAACGCCGAAAATACTTTCCCGTTGATAGCAGGGAAAGGATCCCTCATCTCGAGCTACGAGGGGCAAACGGGGCTCCTCTGGATGTGGGCGGGACCATCATGTTTCCTCTCGAGTGGAGACGGATATGGCGGTGAACTTCTTGAGTTGCAGCAAGGGTGTGAAAGACCCTTTCGAAGTTCCAGAGGTTCCGTGTCATTAGCCTCCAGACGCCTCATCGGAAATAGGCCTCATCTCGCCTGGAAGGGAGAACTTCCTGAATTTTCTCGAGTTGCGGCAGGTGTTCTCGAGTTACGACGGGGACCTCAGGGACCCGCCCTGGTGGCCTCAGGAGAGGCCAGTCCCCATGCGAGTTGCTAGGGGGCCTCTCGGGATTCCTCTCCCATCGATACCGGGGCCCAAAACCTTGTGTGGAGTCAGGGCCGGAACCGAGGATTCCTCTCAGGGGCTGACATGGATCTTTGGGTACTTCTGGAGTCTCCCCAGGGGAGTCAGGCCTCGTCTCGAGTGGGGGCATGCACGTGCGCTTTCCTTCCAGGCTGTAGCAGCAATGTCACGCTTCCCGTCGCGTGGATCAAAGGATCTGTGGTTTTCCCTCGAGGCTTTCCCTCGAGGCTTTCCCACAGGGCTGTCCCACGTGCCACCGTGGTGTGAGTCGATCCTCGGCGTGAAAGATGAGCCAGTGCAGGGCAAAGAGGTTCCTCTGGAATGCACTGAGATATGTGGGGGACTCTTGGAATGGTGGTACGACCATGGAGTTCCTCTCGCCTTTCCTGTTGAGAGTGCCTCCTCTTGAGATGCGACGGGAACGCCGGGAATTCTTTTCCGTTGAAAGCAGGGAAAGGATCCCTAATCTCGAGCTCCGAGGGGGAAACTGGGCTCCTCTGGATGTGGGCGGGACCATCGTGCTTCCTCTCGAGTGGAGACGGGTATGGCGGTGAACTTCTTGAGTTGCAGCAAGGGTGTGAAAGACCCTTTCGAAGTTCCAGATGTTAGGTGTCATTAGTCTGCAGACGCCTCATCGGAAATAGGCCTCATCTCGCCTGGAATGGAGAACTTCCTGGATTTTCTCGAGTTGCGGCAGGTGTTCTCGAGTTACGACGGGGACCTCAGGGACCCGCCCTGGGGGCCTCAGGAGAGGCCAGTCCCCATGCGAGTTGCTAGGGGGCCTCTCGGGATTCCTCTCCCGTCGATACCGGGGACAAAACCCTTTGGTGGAGTCAGGGCCGGAACCGAGGATTCCTCTCAGGGGCTGACATGGATCTTTGGGTACTTCTGGAGTCTCCCCAGGGGAGTCAGGCCTCGTCTCGAGTGGGGGCATGCACGTTCGCTTTCCTTCCAGGCTGTAGCAGCAATCTCACACTTCCCGTGGCGTGGATCAAAGGATCTGTGGTTTTCCCTCGAGGCTTTCCCTCGAGGCTTTCCCACAGGGCTGTCCCACGTGCCACCGTGGTGTGAGTGGATCCTCGGCGTGAAACATGAGCCAGTGCAGGGCAAAGAGCTTCCTCTGGAATGGACTGAGACATCTGGGGGACTCTTGGAATGGTGGTACGACCATGGAGTTCCTCTCGCCTTTCCTGTTGAGAGTGCCTCCTCTTGAGATGCGTCGGGAACGCCGGGAATTCTTTCCCGTTGAAAGCAGGGAAAGGATCCCTCATCTCGAGCTCCGAGGGGGAAACGGGGCTCCTCTGGATGTGGGCGGGACCATCGTGCTTCCTCTTGAGTGGACACGGGTATGGCGGTGAACTTCTTGAGTTGCAGCAAGGGTGTGAAAGACCCTTTCGAAGTTCCAGACTTTAGGTGTCATTAGTCTCCAGACGCCTCATCGGAAATAGGCCTCATCTCGCCTGGAAGGGAGAACTTCCTGGATTTCTCGAGTTGCGGCAGGTGTTCTCGAGTTACGACGGGGACCTCAGGGACCCGCCCTATTGGCCTCAGGAGACGCCATTCCCCAAGCGAGTTGCTAGGGGGCCTCTCGGGATTCCTCTCCCGTCGATACCGGGGCCAAAAACCTTGTGTGGAGTCAGGGCCGGAACCGAGGATTCCTCTCAGGGGCTGATATGGATCTTTGGGTACATCTGGAGTCTCCCCAGGGGAGTCAGCCCTCGTCTCGAGTGGGGGCATGCACGTGCGCTTTCCTTCCAGGCTGTAGCAGCAATGTCACGCTTCCCGTCGCGTGGATCAAAGGATCTGTGGTTTTCCCTCTAGGCTTTCCCTCGAGGCTATCCCACAGGGCTGTCCCACGTGCCACCGTGGTGTGAGTCGATCTTCGGCATGAAAGATGAGTCAGTGCAGGGCAAAGAGGTTCCTTTGGAATAGACTGAAACATCTGGGGGACTCTTGGAATGGTGGTACGACCATGGAGTTCCTCTCGTCTTTCCTGTTGAGAGTGCCTCCTCTTGAGATGCGACGGGAACGCCGAAAATACTTTCCCGTTGATAGCAGGGAAAGGATCCCTCATCTCGAGCTACGAGGGGCAAACGGGGCTCCTCTGGATGTGGGCGGGACCATCATGTTTCCTCTCGAGTGGAGACGGATATGGCGGTGAACTTCTTGAGTTGCAGCAAGGGTGTGAAAGACCCTTTCGAAGTTCCAGAGGTTCCGTGTCATTAGCCTCCAGACGCCTCATCGGAAATAGGCCTCATCTCGCCTGGAAGGGAGAACTTCCTGAATTTTCTCGAGTTGCGGCAGGTGTTCTCGAGTTACGACGGGGACCTCAGGGACCCGCCCTGGTGGCCTCAGGAAAGGCCAATCCCCATGCGAGTTGCTCGGGGGCCTCTCAGGATTCCTCTCCTGTCGATACCGGGGCCAAAAAACTTGTGTGGAGTCAGGGCCGGAACCGAGGATTCCTCTCAGGGGCTGACATGGATCTTTGGGTTCTTCTGGAGTCTCCCCAGGGGAGTCAGGCCTTGTCTCGAGTGGGGGCATGCACGTGCGCTTTCCTTCCAGGCTGTAGCAGCAATGTCACGCTTCCCGTGGCGTGGATCAAAGGATCTGTGGTTTTCCCTCGAGGCTTTCCCTCGAGGCTTTCCCACAGGGCTGTCCCACGTGCCACCGTGGTGTGAGTCGATCCTCGGCGTGAAACATGAGCCAGTGCAGGGCAAAGAGGTTCCTCTGGAATGGACTGAGACATCTGGGGGACTCTTGGAATGGTGGTACGACCATGGAGTTCCTCTCGCCTTTCCTGTTGAGTGCCTCCTCTTGAGATGCGACGGGAACGCCGGGAATTCTTTCCCGTTGAAAGCAGGGAAAGGATCCCTCATCTCGAGCTACGAGGGGGAAACGGGGCTCCTCTGGATGTGGGCGGGACCATCGTGCTTCCTCTCGAGTGGACACGGGTATGGCGGTGAACTTCTTCAGTTGCAGCAAGGATGTGAAAGACCCTTTCAAAGTTCCAGAGGTTAGGTGTCATTCGTCTCCAGACGCCTCATCGGAAATAGGCCTCATCTCGCCTGGAAGGTAGAACTTCCTGGATTTTCTCGAGTTGCGGCAGGTGTTGTCGAGTTACGACGGGGACCTCAGGGACCCGCCCTGGTGGCCTCAGGAGAGGCCAGTCCCCATGCGAGTTGCGAGGGGGCCTCTCGGGATTCCTCTCCCGTCGATACCGGGGCCAAAAACCTTGTGTGGAGTCAGGGCCGGAACCGAGGATTCCTCTCAGGGGCTGACATGGATCTTTGGGTACTTGTGGAGACTCCCCAGCGGAGTCAGGCCTCGTCTCGAGTGGGGGCATGCACGTGCGCTTTCCTTCCAGGCTGTAGCACCAATGTCACGCTTCCCGTCGCGTGGATCAAAGGATCTGTGGTTTTCCCTCGAGGCTTTCCCACAGAGCTCTCCCACGTGCCACCGTGGTGTGAGTCGATCCTCGGTGTGAAAGATGAGCCAGTGCAGGGCAAAGAGGTTCCTCTGGAAAGGACTGAGACATCTGGGGGACTCTTGGAATGGTGGTACGACCATGGAGTTCCTCTCGCCTTTCCTGTTGAGAGTGCCTCCTCTTGAGATGCGACGGGAACGCCGGGAATTCTTTCCCGTTGAAAGCAGGGAAAGGATCCCTCATCTCGAGCTACGAGGGGGAAACGGGGCTGCTCTGGATGTGGGCGGGACCATCATGCTTCCTCTCGAGTGGACACGGGTATGGCGGTGAACTTCTTGAGTTGCAGCAAGGGTGTGAAAGACCCTTTCGAAGTTCCAGAGGTTAGGTGTCATTAGTCTCCCGACGCCTCATCGGAAATAGGCCTCATCTCGCCTGGAAGGGTGAACTTCCTGGATTTTCTCGAGTTGCGGCAGGTGTTCTCGAGTTACGACGGGACCTCAGGGACCCGCCCTGGTGGCCTCAGGAGAGGCCAGTCCCCATGCGAGTTGCTAGGGGGCCTCTCGGGATTCCTCTCCCATCGATACCGGGGCCCAAAACCTTGTGTGGAGTCAGGGCCGGAACCGAGGATTCCTCTCAGGGGCTGACATGGATCTTTGGGTACTTCTGGAGTCTCCCCAGGGGAGTCAGGCCTCGTCTCGAGTGGGGGCATGCACGTGCGCTTTCCTTCCAGGCTGTAGCAGCAATGTCACGCTTCCCGTCGCGTGGATCAAAGGATCTGTGGTTTTCCCTCGAGGCTTTCCCTCGAGGCTTTCCCACAGGGCTGTCCCACGTGCCACCGTGGTGTGAGTCGATCCTCGGCGTGAAAGATGAGCCAGTGCAGGGCAAAGAGGTTCCTCTGGAATGCACTGAGATATGTGGGGGACTCTTGGAATGGTGGTACGACCATGGAGTTCCTCTCGCCTTTCCTGTTGAGAGTGCCTCCTCTTGAGATGCGACGGGAACGCCGGGAATTCTTTCCCGTTGAAAGCAGGGAAAGGATCCCTCATCTCGAGCTCCGAGGGGGAAACGGGGCTCCTCTGGATGTGGGCGGGACCATCGTGCTTCCTCTCGAGTGGAGACGGGTATGGCGGTGAACTTCTTGAGTTGCAGCAAGGGTGTGAAAGACCCTTTCGAAGTTCCAGATGTTAGGTGTCATTAGTCTGCAGACGCCTCATCGGAAATAGGCCTCATCTCGCCTGGAATGGAGAACTTCCTGGATTTTCTCGAGTTGCGGCAGGTGTTCTCGAGTTACGACGGGGACCTCAGGGACCCGCCCTGGGGGCCTCAGGAGAGGCCAGTCCCCATGCGAGTTGCTAGGGGGCCTCTCGGGATTCCTCTCCCGTCGATACCGGGGACAAAACCCTTTGGTGGAGTCAGGGCCGGAACCGAGGATTCCTCTCAGGGGCTGACATGGATCTTTGGGTACTTCTGGAGTCTCCCCAGGGGAGTCAGGCCTCGTCTCGAGTGGGGGCATGCACGTTCGCTTTCCTTCCAGGCTGTAGCAGCAATCTCACACTTCCCGTGGCGTGGATCAAAGGATCTGTGGTTTTCCCTCGAGGCTTTACCTCGAGGCTTTCCCACAGGGCTGTCCCACGTGCCACCGTGGTGTGAGTGGATCCTCGGCGTGAAACATGAGCCAGTGCAGGGCAAAGAGCTTCCTCTGGAATGGACTGAGACATCTGGGGGACTCTTGGAATGGTGGTACGACCATGGAGTTCCTCTCGCCTTTCCTGTTGAGAGTGCCTCCTCTTGAGATGCGTCGGGAACGCCGGGAATTCTTTCCCGTTGAAAGCAGGGAAAGGATCCCTCATCTCGAGCTCCGAGGGGGAAACGGGGCTCCTCTGGATGTGGGCGGGACCATCGTGCTTCCTCTTGAGTGGACACGGGTATGGCGGTGAACTTCTTGAGTTGCAGCAAGGGTGTGAAAGACCCTTTCGAAGTTCCAGACGTTAGGTGTCATTAGTCTCCAGACGCCTCATCGGAAATAGGCCTCATCTCGCCTGGAAGCGAGAACTTCCTGGATTTCTCGAGTTGCGGCAGGTGTTCTCGAGTTACGACGGGGACCTCAGGGACCCGCCCTGGTGGCCTCAGGAGACGCCATTCCCCAAGCGAGTTGCTAGGGGGCCTCTCGGGATTCCTCTCCCGTCGATACCGGGGCCAAAAACCTTGTGTGGAGTCAGGGCCGGAACCGAGGATTCCTCTCAGGGGCTGATATGGATCTTTGGGTACATCTGGAGTCTCGCCAGGGGAGACAGGCCTCGTCTCGAGTCGGGTCATGCACGTGCACTTTCCTTCCAGGCTGTAGCAGCAATGTCACGCTTCCCGTTGCATGGATCAAAGGATCTGTGGTTTTCCCTCGAGGCTTTCCCTCGAGGCTTTCCCACAGGGCTATCCCACGTGCCACCGTGGTGTGAGTGGATCCTCGGCGTGAAAGATAAGCCAGTGCAGGGCAAAGAGGTTGCTCTGGAATGGACTGAGACATCTGGGGGACTCTTGGAATGGTGGTACGACCATGGAGTTCCTCTCGCCTTTCCTGTTGAGTGCCTCCTCTTGAGATGCGACGGGAACGCCGGGAATTCTTTCCCGTTGAAAGCAGGGAAAGGATCCCTCATCTCGAGCTACGAGGGGGAAACGGGGCTCCTCTGGATGTGGGCGGGACCATCGTGCTTCCTCTCGAGTGGACACGGGTATGGCGGTGAACTTCTTCAGTTGCAGCAAGGATGTGAAAGACCCTTTCAAAGTTCCAGAGGTTAGGTGTCATTCGTCTCCAGACGCCTCATCGGAAATAGGCCTCATCTCGCCTGGAAGGTAGAACTTCCTGGATTTTCTCGAGTTGCGGCAGGTGTTGTCGAGTTACGACGGGGACCTCAGGGACCCGCCCTGGTGGCCTCAGGAGAGGCCAGTCCCCATGCGAGTTGCGAGGGGGCCTCTCGGGATTCCTCTCCCGTCGATACCGGGGCCAAAAACCTTGTGTGGAGTCAGGGCCGGAACCGAGGATTCCTCTCAGGGGCTGATATGGATCTTTGGGTACATCTGGAGTCTCCCCAGGGGAGTCAGCCCTCGTCTCGAGTGGGGGCATGCACGTGCGCTTTCCTTCCAGGCTGTAGCAGCAATGTCACGCTTCCCGTCGCGTGGATCAAAGGATCTGTGGTTTTCCCTCTAGGCTTTCCCTCGAGGCTATCCCACAGGGCTGTCCCACGTGCCACCGTGGTGTGAGTCGATCTTCGGCATGAAAGATGAGTCAGTGCAGGGCAAAGAGGTTCCTCTGGAATAGACTGAAACATCTGGGGGACTCTTGGAATGGTGGTACGACCATGGAGTTCCTCTCGTCTTTCCTGTTGAGAGTGCCTCCTCTTGAGATGCGACGGGAATGCCGAAAATACTTTCCCGTTGATAGCAGGGAAAGGATCCCTCATCTCGAGCTACGAGGGGCAAACGGGGCTCCTCTGGATGTGGGCGGGACCATCATGTTTCCTCTCGAGTGGAGACGGATATGGCGGTGAACTTCTTGAGTTGCAGCAAGGGTGTGAAAGACCCGTTCGAAGTTCCAGAGGTTCCGTGTCATTAGCCTCCAGACGCCTCATCGGAAATAGGCCTCATCTCGCCTGGAAGGGAGAACTTCCTGAATTTTCTCGAGTTGCGGCAGGTGTTCTCGAGTTACGACGGGGACCTCAGGGACCCGCCCTGGTGGCCTCAGGAGAGGCCAGTCCCCATGCGAGTTGCTAGGGGGCCTCTCGGGATTCCTCTCCCATCGATACCGGGGCCCAAAACCTTGTGTGGAGTCAGGGCCGGAACCGAGGATTCCTCTCAGGGGCTGACATGGATCTTTGGGTACTTCTGGAGTCTCCCCAGGGGAGTCAGGCCTCGTCTCGAGTGGGGGCATGCACGTGCGCTTTCCTTCCAGGCTGTAGCAGCAATGTCACGCTTCCCGTCGCGTGGATCAAAGGATCTGTGGTTTTCCCTCGAGGCTTTCCCTCGAGGCTTTCCCACAGGGCTGTCCCACGTGCCACCGTGGTGTGAGTCGATCCTCGGCGTGAAAGATGAGCCAGTGCAGGGCAAAGAGGTTCCTCTGGAATGCACTGAGATATGTGGGGGACTCTTGGAATGGTGGTACGACCATGGAGTTCCTCTCGCCTTTCCTGTTGAGAGTGCCTCCTCTTGAGATGCGACGGGAACGCCGGGAATTCTTTCCCGTTGAAAGCAGGGAAAGGATCCCTAATCTCGAGCTCCGAGGGGGAAACGGGGCTCCTCTGGATGTGGGCGGGACCATCGTGCTTCCTCTCGAGTGGAGACGGGTATGGCGGTGAACTTCTTGAGTTGCAGCAAGGGTGTGAAAGACCCTTTCGAAGTTCCAGATGTTAGGTGTCATTAGTCTGCAGACGCCTCATCGGAAATAGGCCTCATCTCGCCTGGAATGGAGAACTTCCTGGATTTTCTCGAGTTGCGGCAGGTGTTCTCGAGTTACGACGGGGACCTCAGGGACCCGCCCTGGGGGCCTCAGGAGAGGCCAGTCCCCATGCGAGTTGCTAGGGGGCCTCTCGGGATTCCTCTCCCGTCGATACCGGGGACAAAACCCTTTGGTGGAGTCAGGGCCGGAACCGAGGATTCCTCTCAGGGGCTGACATGGATCTTTGGGTACTTCTGGAGTCTCCCCAGGGGAGTCAGGCCTCGTCTCGAGTGGGGGCATGCACGTTCGCTTTCCTTCCAGGCTGTAGCAGCAATCTCACACTTCCCGTGGCGTGGATCAAAGGATCTGTGGTTTTCCCTCGAGGCTTTCCCTCGAGGCTTTCCCACAGGGCTGTCCCACGTGCCACCGTGGTGTGAGTGGATCCTCGGCGTGAAACATGAGCCAGTGCAGGGCAAAGAGCTTCCTCTGGAATGGACTGAGACATCTGGGGGACTCTTGGAATGGTGGTACGACCATGGAGTTCCTCTCGCCTTTCCTGTTGAGAGTGCCTCCTCTTGAGATGCGTCGGGAACGCCGGGAATTCTTTCCCGTTGAAAGCAGGGAAAGGATCCCTCATCTCGAGCTCCGAGGGGGAAACGGGGCTCCTCTGGATGTGGGCGGGACCATCGTGCTTCCTCTTGAGTGGACACGGGTATGGCGGTGAACTTCTTGAGTTGCAGCAAGGGTGTGAAAGACCCTTTCGAAGTTCCAGACGTTAGGTGTCATTAGTCTCCAGACGCCTCATCGGAAATAGGCCTCATCTCGCCTGGAAGGGAGAACTTCCTGGATTTCTCGAGTTGAGGCAGGTGTTCTCGAGTTACGACGGGGACCTCAGGGACCCGCCCTATTGGCCTCAGGAGACGCCATTCCCCAAGCGAGTTGCTAGGGGGCCTCTCGGGATTCCTCTCCCGTCGATACCGGGGCCAAAAACCTTGTGTGGAGTCAGGGCCGGAACCGAGGATTCCTCTCAGGGGCTGATATGGATCTTTGGGTACATCTGGAGTCTCCCCAGGGGAGTCAGCCCTCGTCTCGAGTGGGGGCATGCACGTGCGCTTTCCTTCCAGGCTGTAGCAGCAATGTCACGCTTCCCGTCGCGTGGATCAAAGGATCTGTGGTTTTCCCTCTAGGCTTTCCCTCGAGGCTATCCCACAGGGCTGTCCCACGTGCCACCGTGGTGTGAGTCGATCTTCGGCATGAAAGATGAGTCAGTGCAGGGCAAAGAGGTTCCTTTGGAATAGACTGAAACATCTGGGGGACTCTTGGAATGGTGGTACGACCATGGAGTTCCTCTCGTCTTTCCTGTTGAGAGTGCCTCCTCTTGAGATGCGACGGGAACGCCGAAAATACTTTCCCGTTGATAGCAGGGAAAGGATCCCTCATCTCGAGCTACGAGGGGCAAACGGGGCTCCTCTGGATGTGGGCGGGACCATCATGTTTCCTCTCGAGTGGAGACGGATATGGCGGTGAACTTCTTGAGTTGCAGCAAGGGTGTGAAAGACCCTTTCGAAGTTCCAGAGGTTCCGTGTCATTAGCCTCCAGACGCCTCATCGGAAATAGGCCTCATCTCGCCTGGAAGGGAGAACTTCCTGAATTTTCTCGAGTTGCGGCAGGTGTTCTCGAGTTACGACGGGGACCTCAGGGACCCGCCCTGGTGGCCTCAGGAAAGGCCAATCCCCATGCGAGTTGCTCGGGGGCCTCTCAGGATTCCTCTCCTGTCGATACCGGGGCCAAAAAACTTGTGTGGAGTCAGGGCCGGAACCGAGGATTCCTCTCAGGGGCTGACATGGATCTTTGGGTTCTTCTGGAGTCTCCCCAGGGGAGTCAGGCCTTGTCTCGAGTGGGGGCATGCACGTGCGCTTTCCTTCCAGGCTGTAGCAGCAATGTCACGCTTCCCGTGGCGTGGATCAAAGGATCTGTGGTTTTCCCTCGAGGCTTTCCCTCGAGGCTTTCCCACAGGGCTGTCCCACGTGCCACCGTGGTGTGAGTCGATCCTCGGCGTGAAACATGAGCCAGTGCAGGGCAAAGAGGTTCCTCTGGAATGGACTGAGACATCTGGGGGACTCTTGGAATGGTGGTACGACCATGGAGTTCCTCTCGCCTTTCCTGTTGAGTGCCTCCTCTTGAGATGCGACGGGAACGCCGGGAATTCTTTCCCGTTGAAAGCAGGGAAAGGATCCCTCATCTCGAGCTACGAGGGGGAAACGGGGCTCCTCTGGATGTGGGCGGGACCATCGTGCTTCCTCTCGAGTGGACACGGGTATGGCGGTGAACTTCTTCAGTTGCAGCAAGGATGTGAAAGACCCTTTCAAAGTTCCAGAGGTTAGGTGTCATTCGTCTCCAGACGCCTCATCGGAAATAGGCCTCATCTCGCCTGGAAGGTAGAACTTCCTGGATTTTCTCGAGTTGCGGCAGGTGTTGTCGAGTTACGACGGGGACCTCAGGGACCCGCCCTGGTGGCCTCAGGAGAGGCCAGTCCCCATGCGAGTTGCGAGGGGGCCTCTCGGGATTCCTCTCCCGTCGATACCGGGGCCAAAAACCTTGTGTGGAGTCAGGGCCGGAACCGAGGATTCCTCTCAGGGGCTGACATGGATCTTTGGGTACTTGTGGAGACTCCCCAGCGGAGTCAGGCCTCGTCTCGAGTGGGGGCATGCACGTGCGCTTTCCTTCCAGGCTGTAGCACCAATGTCACGCTTCCCGTCGCGTGGATCAAAGGATCTGTGGTTTTCCCTCGAGGCTTTCCCACAGAGCTCTCCCACGTGCCACCGTGGTGTGAGTCGATCCTCGGTGTGAAAGATGAGCCAGTGCAGGGCAAAGAGGTTCCTCTGGAAAGGACTGAGACATCTGGGGGACTCTTGGAATGGTGGTACGACCATGGAGTTCCTCTCGCCTTTCCTGTTGAGAGTGCCTCCTCTTGAGATGCGACGGGAACGCCGGGAATTCTTTCCCGTTGAAAGCAGGGAAAGGATCCCTCATCTCGAGCTACGAGGGGGAAACGGGGCTGCTCTGGATGTGGGCGGGACCATCATGCTTCCTCTCGAGTGGACACGGGTATGGCGGTGAACTTCTTGAGTTGCAGCAAGGGTGTGAAAGACCCTTTCGAAGTTCCAGAGGTTAGGTGTCATTAGTCTCCCGACGCCTCATCGGAAATAGGCCTCATCTCGCCTGGAAGGGTGAACTTCCTGGATTTTCTCGAGTTGCGGCAGGTGTTCTCGAGTTACGACGGGACCTCAGGGACCCGCCCTGGTGGCCTCAGGAGAGGCCAGTCCCCATGCGAGTTGCTAGGGGGCCTCTCGGGATTCCTCTCCCATCGATACCGGGGCCCAAAACCTTGTGTGGAGTCAGGGCCGGAACCGAGGATTCCTCTCAGGGGCTGACATGGATCTTTGGGTACTTCTGGAGTCTCCCCAGGGGAGTCAGGCCTCGTCTCGAGTGGGGGCATGCACGTGCGCTTTCCTTCCAGGCTGTAGCAGCAATGTCACGCTTCCCGTCGCGTGGATCAAAGGATCTGTGGTTTTCCCTCGAGGCTTTCCCTCGAGGCTTTCCCACAGGGCTGTCCCACGTGCCACCGTGGTGTGAGTCGATCCTCGGCATGAAAGATGAGCCAGTGCAGGGCAAAGAGGTTCCTCTGGAATGCACTGAGATATGTGGGGGACTCTTGGAATGGTGGTACGACCATGGAGTTCCTCTCGCCTTTCCTGTTGAGAGTGCCTCCTCTTGAGATGCGACGGGAACGCCGGGAATTCTTTCCCGTTGAAAGCAGGGAAAGGATCCCTCATCTCGAGCTCCGAGGGGGAAACGGGGCTCCTCTGGATGTGGGCGGGACCATCGTGCTTCCTCTCGAGTGGAGACGGGTATGGCGGTGAACTTCTTGAGTTGCAGCAAGGGTGTGAAAGACCCTTTCGAAGTTCCAGATGTTAGGTGTCATTAGTCTGCAGACGCCTCATCGGAAATAGGCCTCATCTCGCCTGGAATGGAGAACTTCCTGGATTTTCTCGAGTTGCGGCAGGTGTTCTCGAGTTACGACGGGGACCTCAGGGACCCGCCCTGGGGGCCTCAGGAGAGGCCAGTCCCCATGCGAGTTGCTAGGGGGCCTCTCGGGATTCCTCTCCCGTCGATACCGGGGACAAAACCCTTTGGTGGAGTCAGGGCCGGAACCGAGGATTCCTCTCAGGGGCTGACATGGATCTTTGGGTACTTCTGGAGTCTCCCCAGGGGAGTCAGGCCTCGTCTCGAGTGGGGGCATGCACGTTCGCTTTCCTTCCAGGCTGTAGCAGCAATCTCACACTTCCCGTGGCGTGGATCAAAGGATCTGTGGTTTTCCCTCGAGGCTTTCCCTCGAGGCTTTCCCACAGGGCTGTCCCACGTGCCACCGTGGTGTGAGTGGATCCTCGGCGTGAAACATGAGCCAGTGCAGGGCAAAGAGCTTCCTCTGGAATGGACTGAGACATCTGGGGGACTCTTGGAATGGTGGTACGACCATGGAGTTCCTCTCGCCTTTCCTGTTGAGAGTGCCTCCTCTTGAGATGCGTCGGGAACGCCGGGAATTCTTTCCCGTTGAAAGCAGGGAAAGGATCCCTCATCTCGAGCTCCGAGGGGGAAACGGGGCTCCTCTGGATGTGGGCGGGACCATCGTGCTTCCTCTTGAGTGGACACGGGTATGGCGGTGAACTTCTTGAGTTGCAGCAAGGGTGTGAAAGACCCTTTCGAAGTTCCAGACGTTAGGTGTCATTAGTCTCCAGACGCCTCATCGGAAATAGGCCTCATCTCGCCTGGAAGCGAGAACTTCCTGGATTTCTCGAGTTGCGGCAGGTGTTCTCGAGTTACGACGGGGACCTCAGGGACCCGCCCTGGTGGCCTCAGGAGACGCCATTCCCCAAGCGAGTTGCTAGGGGGCCTCTCGGGATTCCTCTCCCGTCGATACCGGGGCCAAAAACCTTGTGTGGAGTCAGGGCCGGAACCGAGGATTCCTCTCAGGGGCTGATATGGATCTTTGGGTACATCTGGAGTCTCGCCAGGGGAGACAGGCCTCGTCTCGAGTCGGGTCATGCACGTGCACTTTCCTTCCAGGCTGTAGCAGCAATGTCACGCTTCCCGTTGCATGGATCAAAGGATCTGTGGTTTTCCCTCGAGGCTTTCCCTCGAGGCTTTCCCACAGGGCTATCCCACGTGCCACCGTGGTGTGAGTGGATCCTCGGCGTGAAAGATAAGCCAGTGCAGGGCAAAGAGGTTCCTCTGGAATGGACTGAGACATCTGGGGGACTCTTGGAATGGTGGTACGACCATGGAGTTCCTCTCGCCTTTCCTGTTGAGTGCCTCCTCTTGAGATGCGACGGGAACGCCGGGAATTCTTTCCCGTTGAAAGCAGGGAAAGGATCCCTCATCTCGAGCTACGAGGGGGAAACGGGGCTCCTCTGGATGTGGGCGGGACCATCGTGCTTCCTCTCGAGTGGACACGGGTATGGCGGTGAACTTCTTCAGTTGCAGCAAGGATGTGAAAGACCCTTTCAAAGTTCCAGAGGTTAGGTGTCATTCGTCTCCAGACGCCTCATCGGAAATAGGCCTCATCTCGCCTGGAAGGTAGAACTTCCTGGATTTTCTCGAGTTGCGGCAGGTGTTGTCGAGTTACGACGGGGACCTCAGGGACCCGCCCTGGTGGCCTCAGGAGAGGCCAGTCCCCATGCGAGTTGCGAGGGGGCCTCTCGGGATTCCTCTCCCGTCGATACCGGGGCCAAAAACCTTGTGTGGAGTCAGGGCCGGAACCGAGGATTCCTCTCAGGGGCTGACATGGATCTTTGGGTACTTGTGGAGACTCCCCAGCGGAGTCAGGCCTCGTCTCGAGTGGGGGCATGCACGTGCGCTTTCCTTCCAGGCTGTAGCACCAATGTCACGCTTCCCGTCGCGTGGATCAAAGGATCTGTGGTTTTCCCTCGAGGCTTTCCCACAGAGCTCTCCCACGTGCCACCGTGGTGTGAGTCGATCCTCGGCGTGAAAGATGAGCCAGTGCAGGGCAAAGAGGTTCCTCTGGAAAGGACTGAGACATCTGGGGGACTCTTGGAATGGTGGTACGACCATGGAGTTCCTCTCGCCTTTCCTGTTGAGAGTGCCTCCTCTTGAGATGCGACGGGAACGCCGGGAACTCTTTCCCGTTGAAAGCAGGGAAAGGATCCCTCATCTCGAGCTACGAGGGGGAAACGGGGCTCCTCTGGATGTGGGCGGGACCATCATGCTTCCTCTCGAGTGGACACGGGTATGGCGGTGAACTTCTTGAGTTGCAGCAAGGGTGTGAAAGACCCTTTCGAAGTTCCAGAGGTTAGGTGTCATTAGTCTCCCGACGCCTCATCGGAAATAGGCCTCATCTCGCCTGGAAGGGAGAACTTCCTGGATTTTCTCGAGTTGCGGCAGGTGTTCTCGAGTTACGACGGGACCTCAGGGACCCGCCCTGGTGGCCTCAGGAGAGGCCAGTCCCCATGCGAGTTGCTAGGGGGCCTCTCGGGATTCCTCTCCCATCGATACCGGGGCCCAAAACCTTGTGTGGAGTCAGGGCCGGAACCGAGGATTCCTCTCAGGGGCTGACATGGATCTTTGGGTACTTCTGGAGTCTCCCCAGGGGAGTCAGGCCTCGTCTCGAGTGGGGGCATGCACGTGCGCTTTCCTTCCAGGCTGTAGCAGCAATGTCACGCTTCCCGTCGCGTGGATCAAAGGATCTGTGGTTTTCCCTCGAGGCTTTCCCTCGAGGCTTTCCCACAGGGCTGTCCCACGTGCCACCGTGGTGTGAGTCGATCCTCGGCGTGAAAGATGAGCCAGTGCAGGGCAAAGAGGTTCCTCTGGAATGCACTGAAACATGTGGGGGACTCTTGGAATGGTGGTACGACCATGGAGTTCCTCTCGCCTTTCCTGTTGAGAGTGCCTCCTCTTGAGATGCGACGGGAACGCCGGGAATTCTTTCCCGTTGAAAGCAGGGAAAGGATCCCTCATCTCGAGCTCCGAGGGGGAAACGGGGCTCCTCTGGATGTGGGCGGGACCATCGTGCTTCCTCTCGAGTGGAGACGGGTATGGCGGTGAACTTCTTGAGTTGCAGCAAGGGTGTGAAAGACCCTTTCGAAGTTCCAGAGTTTAGGTGTCATTAGTCTGCAGACGCCTCATCGGAAATAGGCCTCATCTCGCCTGGAATGGAGAACTTCCTGGATTTTCTCGAGTTGCGGCAGGTGTTCTCGAGTTACGACGGGGACCTCAGGGACCCGCCCTGGGGGCCTCAGGAGAGGCCAGTCCCCATGCGAGTTGCTAGTGGGCCTCTCGGGATTCCTCTCCCGTCGATACCGGGGACAAAACCCTTTGGTGGAGTCAGGGCCGGAACCGAGGATTCCTCTCAGGGGCTGACATGGATCTTTGGGTACTTCTGGAGTCTCCCCAGGGGAGTCAGGCCTCGTCTCGAGTGGGGGCATGCACGTTCGCTTTCCTTCCAGGCTGTAGCAGCAATCTCACACTTCCCGTGGCGTGGATCAAAGGATCTGTGGTTTTCCCTCGAGGCTTTCCCTCGAGGCTTTCCCACAGGGCTGTCCCACGTGCCACCGTGGTGTGAGTGGATCCTCGGCGTGAAACATGAGCCAGTGCAGGGCAAAGAGCTTCCTCTGGAATGGACTGAGACATCTGTGGGAATCTTGGAATGGTGGTACGACCATGGAGTTCCTCTCGCCTTTCCTGTTGAGAGTGCCTCCTCTTGAGATGCGTCGGGAACGCCGGGAATTCTTTCCCGTTGAAAGCAGGGAAAGGATCCCTCATCTCGAGCTCCGAGGGGGAAACGGGGCTCCTCTGGATGTGGGCGGGACCATCGTGCTTCCTCTTGAGTGGACACGGGTATGGCGGTGAACTTCTTGAGTTGCAGCAAGGGTGTGAAAGACCCTTTCGAAGTTCCAGACGTTAGGTGTCATTAGTCTCCAGACGCCTCATCGGAAATAGGCCTCATCTCGCCTGGAAGGGAGAACTTCCTGGATTTCTCGAGTTGCGGCAGGTGTTCTCGAGTTACGACGGGGACCTCAGGGACCCGCCCTGGTGGCCTCAGGAGACGCCATTCCCCAAGCGAGTTGCTAGGGGGCCTCTCGGGATTCCTCTCCCGTCGATACCGGGGCCAAAAACCTTGTGTGGAGTCAGGGCCGGAACCGAGGATTCCTCTCAGGGGCTGATATGGATCTTTGGGTACATCTGGAGTCTCGCCAGGGGAGACAGGCCTCGTCTCGAGTCGGGTCATGCACGTGCACTTTCCTTCCAGGCTGTAGCAGCAATGTCACGCTTCCTGTTGCATGGATCAAAGGATCTGTGGTTTTCCCTCGAGGCTTTCCCTCGAGGCTTTCCCACAGGGCTATCCCACGTGCCACCGTGGTGTGAGTGGATCCTCGGCGTGAAAGATGAGCCAGTGCAGGGCAAAGAGGTTCCTCTGGAATGGACTGAGACATCTGGGGGACTCTTGGAATGGTGGTACGACCATGGAGTTCCTCTCGCCTTTCCTGTTGAGTGCCTCCTCTTGAGATGCGACGGGAACGCCGGGAATTCTTTCCCGTTGAAAGCAGGGAAAGGATCCCTCATCTCGAGCTACGAGGGGGAAACGGGGCTCCTCTGGATGTGGGCGGGACCATCGTGCTTCCTCTCGAGTGGACACGGGTATGGCGGTGAACTTCGTCAGTTGCAGCAAGGATGTGAAAGACCCTTTCAAAGTTCCAGAGGTTAGGTGTCATTCGTCTCCAGACGCCTCATCGGAAATAGGCCTCATCTCGCCTGGAAGGTAGAACTTCCTGGATTTTCTCGAGTTGCGGCAGGTGTTGTCGAGTTACGACGGGGACCTCAGGGACCCGCCCTGGTGGCCTCAGGAGAGGCCAGTCCCCATGCGAGTTGCGAGGGGGCCTCTCGGGATTCCTCTCCCGTCGATACCGGGGCCAAAAACCTTGTGTGGAGTCAGGGCCGGAACCGAGGATTCCTCTCAGGGGCTGACATGGATCTTTGGGTACTTGTGGAGACTCCCCAGCGGAGTCAGGCCTCGTCTCGAGTGGGGGCATGCACGTGCGCTTTCCTTCCAGGCTGTAGCACCAATGTCACGCTTCCCGTCGCGTGGATCAAAGGATCTGTGGTTTTCCCTCGAGGCTTTCCCACAGAGCTCTCCCACGTGCCACCGTGGTGTGAGTCGATCCTCGGCGTGAAAGATGAGCCAGTGCAGGGAAAAGAGGTTCCTCTGGAAAGGACTGAGACATCTGGGGGACTCTTGGAATGGTGGTACGACCATGGAGTTCCTCTCGCCT
The DNA here is from genome assembly GCF_032405125.1 of Capricornis sumatraensis. NCBI lineage: Eukaryota > Metazoa > Chordata > Mammalia > Artiodactyla > Bovidae > Capricornis > Capricornis sumatraensis. The sequence continues at coordinate 6,221,392 of NW_027184617.1, read as the reverse complement.
TTCCTGTTGAGAGTGCCTCCTCTTGAGATGCGACGGGAACGCCGGGAACTCTTTCCCGTTGAAAGCAGGGAAAGGATCCCTCATCTCGAGCTACGAGGGGGAAACGGGGCTCCTCTGGATGTGGGCGGGACCATCATGCTTCCTCTCGAGTGGACACGGGTATGGCGGTGAACTTCTTGAGTTGCAGCAAGGGTGTGAAAGACCCTTTCGAAGTTCCAGAGGTTAGGTGTCATTAGTCTCCCGACGCCTCATCGGAAATAGGCCTCATCTCGCCTGGAAGGGAGAACTTCCTGGATTTTCTCGAGTTGCGGCAGGTGTTCTCGAGTTATGACGGGACCTCAGGGACCCGCCCTGGTGGCCTCAGGAGAGGCCAGTCCCCATGCGAGTTGCTAGGGGGCCTCTCGGGATTCCTCTCCCATCGATACCGGGGCCCAAAACCTTGTGTGGAGTCAGGGCCGGAACCGAGGATTCCTCTCAGGGGCTGACATGGATCTTTGGGTACTTCTGGAGTCTCCCCAGGGGAGTCAGGCCTCGTCTCGAGTGGGGGCATGCACGTGCGCTTTCCTTCCAGGCTGTAGCAGCAATGTCACGCTTCCCGTCGCGTGGATCAAAGGATCTGTGGTTTTCCCTCGAGGCTTTCCCTCGAGGCTTTCCCACAGGGCTGTCCCACGTGCCACCGTGGTGTGAGTCGATCCTCGGCGTGAAAGATGAGCCAGTGCAGGGCAAAGAGGTTCCTCTGGAATGCACTGAGACATGTGGGGGACTCTTGGAATGGTGGTACGACCATGGAGTTCCTCTCGCCTTTCCTGTTGAGAGTGCCTCCTCTTGAGATGCGACGGGAACGCCGGGAATTCTTTCCCGTTGAAAGCAGGGAAAGGATCCCTCATCTCGAGCTCCGAGGGGGAAACGGGGCTCCTCTGGATGTGGGCGGGACCATCGTGCTTCCTCTCGAGTGGAGACGGGTATGGCGGTGAACTTCTTGAGTTGCAGCAAGGGTGTGAAAGACCCTTTCGAAGTTCCAGACGTTAGGTGTCATTAGTCTGCAGACGCCTCATCGGAAATAGGCCTCATCTCGCCTGGAATGGAGAACTTCCTGGATATTCTCGAGTTGCGGCAGGTGTTCTCGAGTTACGACGGGGACCTCAGGGACCCGCCCTGGGGGCCTCAGGAGAGGCCAGTCCCCATGCGAGTTGCTAGGGGGCCTCTCGGGATTCCTCTCCCGTCGATACCGGGGACAAAACCCTTTGGTGGAGTCAGGGCCGGAACCGAGGATTCCTCTCAGGGGCTGACATGGATCTTTGGGTACTTCTGGAGTCTCCCCAGGGGAGTCAGGCCTCGTCTCGAGTGGGGGCATGCACGTGCGCTTTCCTTCCAGGCTGTAGCAGCAATCTCACACTTCCCGTGGCGTGGATCAAAGGATCTGTGGTTTTCCCTCGAGGCTTTCCCTCGAGGCTTTCCCACAGGGCTGTCCCACGTGCCACCGTGGTGTGAGTGGATCCTCGGCGTGAAACATGAGCCAGTGCAGGGCAAAGAGCTTCCTCTGGAATGGACTGAGACATCTGGGGGACTCTTGGAATGTTGGTACGACCATGGAGTTCCTCTCGCCTTTCCTGTTGAGAGTGCCTCCTCTTGAGATGCGTCGGGAACGCCGGGAATTCTTTCCCGTTGAAAGCAGGGAAAGGATCCCTCATCTCGAGCTCCGAGGGGGAAACGGGGCTCCTCTGGATGTGGGCGGGACCATCGTGCTTCCTCTTGAGTGGACACGGGTATGGCGGTGAACTTCTTGAGTTGCAGCAAGGGTGTGAAAGACCCTTTCGAAGTTCCAGACGTTAGGTGTCATTAGTCTCCAGACGCCTCATCGGAAATAGGCCTCATCTCGCCTGGAAGGGAGAACTTCCTGGATTTCTCGAGTTGCGGCAGGTGTTCTCGAGTTACGACGGGGACCTCAGGGACCCGCCCTGGTGGCCTCAGGAGACGCCATTCCCCAAGCGAGTTACTAGGGGGCCTCTCGGGATTCCTCTCCCGTCGATACCGGGGCCAAAAACCTTGTGTGGAGTCAGGGCCGGAACCGAGGATTCCTCTCAGGGGCTGATATGGATCTTTGGGTACATCTGGAGTCTCGCCAGGGGAGACAGGCCTCGTCTCGAGTCGGGTCATGCACGTGCACTTTCCTTCCAGGCTGTAGCAGCAATGTCACGCTTCCCGTCGCATGGATCAAAGGATCTGTGGTATTCCCTCGAGGCTTTCCCTCGAGGCTTTCCCACAGGGCTATCCCACGTGCCACCGTGGTGTGAGTGGATCCTCGGCGTGAAAGATGAGCCAGTGCAGGGCAAAGAGGTTCCTCTGGAATGGACTGAGACATCTGGGGGACTCTTGGAATGGTGGTACGACCATGGAGTTCCTCTCGCCTTTCCTGTTGAGAGTGCCTCCTCTTGAGATGCGACGGGAACGCCGGGAATTCTTTCCCGTTGAAAGCAGGGAAAGGATCCCTCATCTCGAGCTACGAGGGGGAAACGGGGCTCCTCTGGATGTGGGCGGGACCATCGTGCTTCCTCTCGAGTGGACACGGGTATGGCGGTGAACTTCTTGAGTTGCAGCAAGGGTGTGAAAGACCCTTTCGAAGTTCCAGAGGTTAGGTGTCATTAGTCTCCAGACGCCTCATCGGAAATAGGCCTCATCTCGCCTGGAAGGGAGAATTTCCTGGATTTTCTCGAGTTTCGGCAGGTGTTCTCGAGTTACGACGGGGACCTCAGGGACCCGCCCTGGTGGCCTCAGGAGACGCCAGTCCCCATGCGAGTTGCTAGGGGGCCTCTCGGGATTCCTCTCCCGTCGATACCGTGGCCAAAAACCTTGTGTGGAGTCAGGGCCGGAACCGAGGATTCCTCTCAGGGTCTGATATTGATCTTTGGGTACATCTGGAGTCTCGCCAGGTGAGACAGGCCTCGTCTCGAGTCGGGGCATGCACGTGCACTTTCCTTCCAGGCTGTAGCAGCAATGTCACGCTTCCCGTCGCGTGGATCAAAGGATCTGTGGTTTTCCCTCGAGGCTTTCCCTCGAGGCTTTCCCACAGGGCTGTCCCACGTGCCACCGTGGTGTGAGTCGATCCTCGGCGTGAAAGATGAGCCAGTGCAGGGCAAAGAGGTTCCTCTGGAATGGACTGAGAAATCTGGGGGACTCTTGGAGTGGTGGTACGACCATGGAGTTCCTCTCGCCTTTCCTGTTCAGAGTGCCTCCACTTGAAATGCGACGGGAACGCTGGGAATTCTTTCCCGTTGAAAGCAGGGAAAGGATCCCTCATCTCGAGCTACGAGGGGGAAACGGGGCTCCTCTGGATGTGGGCGGGACCATCGTGCTTCCTCTCGAGTGGACACGGGTATGGCGGTGAACTTCTTGAGTGGCAGCAAGGGTGTGAAAGACCCTTTCGAAGTTCCAGAGTTTAGGTGTCATTAGTCTCCAGACGCCTCATCGGAAATAGGCCTCATCTCGCCTGGAAGGGAGAACTTCCTGGATTTTCTCGAGTTGCGGCAGGTGTTCTCGAGTTACGACGGGGACCTCAGGGACCCGCCCTGGTGGCCTCAGGAGAGGCCAGTCCCCATGCGAGTTGCTAGGGGGCCTCTCGGAATTCCTCTCCCGTCGATACCGGGGCCAAAAACATTTGGTGGAGTCAGGGCCGGAACCGAGGATTCCTCTCAGGGGCTGACATGGATCTTTGGGTACTTCTGGAGTCTCCCCAGGGGAGTCAGGCCTCGTCTCGAGTGGGGGCATGCACGTGCGCTTTCCTTCCAGGCTGTAGCAGCAATGTCACGCTTCCCGTCGCGTGGATCAAAGGATCTGTGGTTTTCCCTCGAGGCTTTCCCTCGAGGCTTTCCCACAGGGCTGTCCCACGTGCCACCGTGGTGTGAGTCGATCCTCGCCGTGAAACATGAGCCAGTGCAGGGCAAAGAGCTTCCTCTGGAATGGACTGAGACATCTGGGGGACTATTGGAATGGTGGTACGACCATGGAGTTCCTCTCGCCTTTCCTGTTGAGAGTGCCTCCTCTTGAGATGCGTCGGGAACGCCGGGAATTCTTTCCCGTTGAAAGCAGGGAAAGGATCCCTCATCTCGAGCTCCGAGGGGGAAACGGGGCTCCTCTGGATGTGGGCGGGACCATCGTGCTTCCTCTCGAGTGGAGACGGGTATGGCGGTGAACTTCTTGAGTTGCAGCAAGGGTGTGAAAGACCCTTTCGAAGTTCCAGACGTTAGGTGTCATTAGTCTGCAGACGCCTCATCGGAAATAGGCCTCATCTCGCCTGGAATGGAGAACTTCCTGGATTTTCTCGAGTTGCGGCAGGTGTTCTCGAGTTACGACGGGGACCTCAGGGACCCGCCCTGGGGGCCTCAGGAGAGGCCAGTCCCCATGCGAGTTGCTAGGGGGCCTCTCAGTATTCCTCTCCCGTCGATACCGGGGCCAAAACCCTTTGGTGGAGTCAGGGCCGGAACCGAGGATTCCTCTCAGGGGCTGACATGGATCTTTGGGTACTTCTGGAGTCTCCCCAGGGGAGTCAGGCCTCGTCTCGAGTGGGGGCATGCACGTGCGCTTTCCTTCCAGGCTGTAGCAGCAATCTCACACTTCCCGTGGCGTGGATCAAAGGATCTGTGGTTTTCCCTCGAGGCTTTCCCTCGAGGCTTTCCCACAGGGCTGTCCCACGTGCCACCGTGGTGTGAGTGGATCCTCGGCGTGAAACATGAGCCAGTGCAGGGCAAAGAGCTTCCTCTGGAATGGACTGAGACATCTGGGGGACTCTTGGAATGGTGGTACGACCATGGAGTTCCTCTCGCCTTTCCTGTTGAGAGTGCCTCCTCTTGAGATGCGTCGGGAACGCCGGGAATTCTTTCCCGTTGAAAGCAGGGAAAGGATCCCTCATCTCGAGCTCCGAGGGGGAAACGGGGCTCCTCTGGATGTGGGCGGGACCATCGTGCTTCCTCTTGAGTGGACACGGGTATGGCGGTGAACTTCTTGAGTTGCAGCAAGGGTGTGAAAGACCCTTTCGAAGTTCCAGACGTTAGGTGTCATTAGTCTCCAGACGCCTCATCGGAAATAGGCCTCATCTCGCCTGGAAGGGAGAACTTCCTGGATTTCTCGAGTTGCGGCAGGTGTTCTCGAGTTACGACGGGGACCTCAGGGACCCGCCCTGGTGGCCTCAGGAGACGCCATTCCCCAAGCGAGTTGCTAGGGGGCCTCTCGGGATTCCTCTCCCGTCGATACCGGGGCCAAAAACCTTGTGTGGAGTCAGGGCCGGAACCGAGGATTCCTCTCAGGGGCTGATATGGATCTTTGGGTACATCTGGAGTCTCGCCAGGGGAGACAGGCCTCGTCTCGAGTCGGGTCATGCACGTGCACTTTCCTTCCAGGCTGTAGCAGCAATGTCACGCTTCCCGTCGCATGGATCAAAGGATCTGTGGTTTTCCCTCGAGGCTTTCCCTCGAGGCTTTCCCACAGGGCTATCCCACGTGCCACCGTGGTGTGAGTGGATCCTCGGCGTGAAAGATGAGCCAGTGCAGGGCAAAGAGGTTCCTCTGGAATGGACTGAGACATCTGGGGGACTCTTGGAATGGTGGTACGACCATGGAGTTCCTCTCGCCTTTCCTGTTGAGAGTGCCTCCTCTTGAGAAGCGACGGGAACGCCGGGAATTCTTTCCCGTTGAAAGCAGGGAAAGGATCCCTCATTTCGAGCTACGAGGGGGAAACGGGGCTCCTCTGGATGTGGGCGGGACCATCGTGCTTCCTCTCGAGTGGAGACGGGTATGGCGGTGAACTTCTTCAGTTGCAGCAAGGGTGTGAAAGACCCTTTCGACGTCCCAGAGGTTAGGTGTCATTAGTCTCCAGACGCCTCATCGGAAATAGGCCTCATCTCGCCTGGAAGGGAGAACTTCCTGGATTTTCTCGAGTTGCGGCAGGTGTTCTCGAGTTACAACGGGGACCTCAGGGACCCGCCCTGGTGGCCTCAGGAGAGGCCAGTCCCCATGCGAGTTGCTAGGGGGCCTCTCGGGATTCCTCTCCCGTCGATACCGGGGTCAAAAACCTTGTGTGGAGTCAGGGCCGGAACCGAGGATTCCTCTCAGGTGCTGACATGGATCTTTGGGTACTTCTGGAGTCTCCCCAGGGGAGTCAGGCCTCGTCTCGAGTCGGGGCATGCACGTGCGCTTTACTTCCAGGCTGTAGCAGCAATGTCACGCTTCCCGTCACGTGTATCAAAGGATCTGTGGTTTTTCCTCGAGGCTTTCCCTCGAGGCTTTCCCACAGGGCTATCCCACGTCCCACCGTGGTGTGAGTCGATCTTCGGCGTGAAAGATGAGGCAGTGCAGGGCAAAGAGGTTCCTCTGGAATGGACTGAGACATCTGGGGGACTCTTGGAATGGTGGTACGACCATGGAGTTCCTCTCGCCTTTCGTGTTGAGAGTGCCTCCTCTTGAGATGCGACGGGAACGCCGGGAATTCTTTCCCGTTGAAAGCAGGGAAAGGATCCCACATCTCGAGCTCCGAGGGGGAAACGGGGCTCCTCTGGATGTGGGCGGGACCATCGTGCTTCCTCTCGAGTGGAGACGGGTATGGCGGTGAACTTTTGGAGTTGCAGCAAGGGTGTGAAAGACCCTTTCGAAGTTCCAGAGGTTAGGTGTCATTAGTCTCCAGACGCCTCATCGGAAATACGCCTCATCTCGCCTGGAAGGGAGAACATCCTGGATTTTCTCGAGTTGCGGCAGGTGTTCTCGAGTTATGACGGGGACCTCAGGGACCCGCACTGGTGGCCTCAGGAGAGGCCAGTCCCCATGCGAGTTGCTAGGGGGCCTCTCGGGATTCCTCTCCCGGCGATACCGGGGCCAAAAACCTTGTGTGGAGTCAGGGCCGGAACCGAGGATTCCTCTCAGGGGTGATATGGATCTTTGGGTACTTCTGGAGTCTCCCCAGGGGAGTCAGGCCTCGTCTCGAGTGGGGGCATGCACGTGCGCTTTCCTTCCAGGCTGTAGCTGCAATGTCACGCTTCCCGTCACGTGCATCAAAGGATCTGTGGTTTTCCCTCGAGGCTTTCCCTCGAGGCTTTCCCGCAGGGCTGTCCCACGTTCCACCGTGGTGTGAGTCGATCCTCGGCGTGAAAGATGAGCCAGTGCAGGGCAAAGAGGTTCCTCTGGAATGGACTGAGAAATCTGGGGGACTCTTGGAATGGTGGTACGACCATGGAGTTCCTCTCGCCTTTCCTGTTGAGAGGGCCTCCTCTTGAGATGCGACGGGAACGCCGGGAATTCTTTCCCGTTGAAAGCAGGGAAAGGATTCCTCATCTCGAGCTAAGAGGGGGAAACGGGGCTCCTCTGGATGTGGGTGGGACCATCGTGCTTCCTCTCGAGTGGAGACGGGTAAGGCGGTGAACTTCTTGAGTTGCAGCAAGGGTGTGAAAGACCCTTTCGAAGTTCCAGAGGTTACGTGTCAGTCTCCAGATGCCTCATCGGAAATAGACCTCATCTCGCCTGGAAGGGAGAACTTCCTGGATTTTCTCGAGGTGCGGCAGGTGTTCTCGAGTTATGACGGGTACCACAGGGACCCGCCCTGGTGGCCTCAGGAGAGGCCAGTCCACATGCGAGTTGCTAGGGGGCCTCTCGGGATTCCTCTCCCGTCGATACCGGGGCCAAAAACCTAGTGTGGAGTCAGGGCCGGAACCGAGGATTCCTCTCAGGGGTGACATGGATCTTTGGGTACTTCTGGAGTCTCCCCAGGGGAGTCAGGCCTCGTCTCGAGTGGGGGCATGCACGTGCGCTTTCCTTCCAGGCTGTAGCAGCAATGTCACGCTTCCCGTTGCGTGGATCAAAGGATCTGTGGTTTCCCCTCGAGGCTTTCCCTCGAGGCTTTCCCACAGGGCTGTCCCACGTGCCACCGTGGTGTGAGTCGATCCTCGGCGCGAAAGATGAGCCAGTGCAGGGCAAAGAGGTTCCTCTGGAATGGACTGAGACATCTGGGGGACTCTTGGAATGGTGGTACAACCATGGAGTTCCTCTCGCCTTTCCTGTTGAGAGTGCCTCCTCTTGAGATGCGACGGGAACGCCGGGAATTCTTTCCTTTTGAAAGCAGGGAAAGGATCCCTCATCTCGAGCTCCAAGGGGGAAACGGGGCTCCTCTAGATGTGGGCGGGACCATCGTGCTTCCTCTCGAGTGGAGACGGGTATGGCGCTGAACTTCTTGAGTTGCAGCAAGGGTGTGAAAGACCCTTTCGAAGTTCCAGAGGTTACGTGTCAGTCTCCAGACGCCTCATCGGAAATAGACCTCATCTCGCCTGGAAGGGAGAACTTCCTGGATTTTCTCGAGGTGCGGCAGGTGTTCTCGAGTTATGACGGGCACCACAGTGACCCGCCCTGATGGCCTCAGGAGAGGCCAGTCCCCATGCGAGTTGCTAGGGGGCCTCTCGGGATTCCTCTCCCGTCGATACTAGGGCCAAAAACCTTGTGTGGAGTCAGGGCCGGAACCGAGGATTCCTCACAGGGGTGACATGGATATTTGGGTACTTCTGGAGTCTCCCCAGGGGAGTCAGGCCTCGTCTCGAGTGGGGGCATGCACGTGCGCTTTCCTTCCAGGCTGTAGCAGCAATGTCACGCTTCCCGTCGCGTGGATCAAAGTATCTGTGGTTTTCCCTCGAGGCTTTCCCTCGAGGCTTTCCCGCAGGGCTGTCCCACGTGCCACCGTGGTGTGAGTCGATCCTCGGCGTGAAAGATGAGCCAGTGCAGGGCAAAGAGGTTCCTCTGGAATGGACTCAGACATCTGGGAGACTCTTGGAATGGTGGTACGACCATGGAGTTCCTCTCGCCTTTCCTGTTGAGAGTGCCTCCTCTTGAGATGCGACGGGAACGCCGGGAATTCTTTCCCGTTGAAAGCAGGGAAAGGATCCCTCATCTCGAGCTCCGAGGGGGAAACGGGGCTCCTCTGGATGTGGGCGGGACCATCGTGCTTCCTCTCGAGTGGAGACGGGTATGGCGGTGAACTTTTTGAGTTGCAGCAAGGGTGTGAAAGACCCTTTCGAAGTTCCAGAGGTTAGGTGTCATTAGTCTCCAGACGCCTCATCGGAAATAGGCCTCATCTCGCCTGGAAGGGAGAATTTCCTGGATTTTCTCGAGTTGCGGCAGGTGTTCTCGAGTTACGATGGGGACCTCAGGGACCCGCCCTGGTGGCCTCAAGAACGGCCAGTCCCCATGCGAGTTGCTAGGGGGCCTCTCGGGATTCCTCTCCCGTCGATACCGGGGCCAAAAACCTTGTGTGGAGTCAGGGCCGGAACCGAGGATTCCTCTCAGGGGCTGACATGGATCTTTGGGTACTTCTGGAGTCTCCCCAGGGGAGTCAGGCCTCGTCTCGAGTGGGGGCATGCACGTGTGCTTTCCTTCCAGGCTGTTGCAGCAATGTCACGCTTCCCGTCGCGTGGATCAAAGGATCTGTGGTTTTCCCTCGAGGCTTTCCCTCGAGGCTTTCCCACAGGGCTGTCCCACGTGCCACCGTGGTGTGAGTCGATCCTCGGCATGAAAGATGAGCCAGTGCAGGGCAAAGAGGTTCCTCTGGAATGGACTCAGACATCTGGGGGACTCTTGGAATGGTGGTACGACCATGGAGTTCCTCTCGCCTTTCCTGTTGAGAGTGCCTCCTCTTGAGATGCGACGGGAATGCCGGGAATTCTTTCCCGTTGAAAGCAGGGAAAGGATCCCTCATCTCTAGCTACGTGGGGGAAACGGGGCTCCTCTGGATGTGGGCGGGACCATCGTGCTTCCTATCGAGTGGAGACGGGCAAGGAGGTGAACTTCTTGAGTAGCAGCAAGGGTGTGAAATACCCTTTCGAAGTTCCAGAGGTTGGGTGTCATTAGTCTCCAGACGCCTCATCGGAAATAGGCCTCATCTCGCCTGGAAGGGAAAACTTCCTGGATTTTCTCGAGTTGCGGCAGGTGTTCTCGAGTTACGACGGGGAACTCAGGGATCAGCCCTGGTGGCCTCAGGAGAGGCCAGTCCCCATGCGAGGTGCTAGGGGGCCTCTCGGGATTCCTCTCCCGTCGATACCGGGGCCAAAAACCTTGTGTGCAGTCAGGGCCGGAAACGAGGATTCCTCTCAGGGGCTGACATGGATCTTTGGGTACTTCTGGAGTCTCCCCAGGGGAGTCAGGCCTCGTCTCGAGTGGGGGCATGCACGTGCGCTTTCCTTCCAGGCTGTAGCAGCAATGTCACGCTTCCCGTCGCGTGGATCAAAGGATCTGTGGTTTTCCCTCGAGGCTTTCCCACATGGCTGTGCCACGTGCCACCGTGGTGTGAGTCGATCCTCGGCGTGAAAGATGAGCCAGTGCAGGGCAAAGAGGTTCCTCTGGAATGGACTGAGACATCTGGGGGACTCTTGGAATGGTGGTACGACCATGGAGTTCCTCTCGCTTTTCCTGTTGAGAGTGCCTCCTCTTGAGATGCGACGGGAATGACGGGAATACTTTCCTGTTGAAAGCAGGGAAAGGATCCCTCATCTCGAGCTCCGAGGGGGAAACGGGGCTCCTCTGGATGTGGGCGGGACCATCGTGCTTCCTCTCGAGTGGAGACGGGTATGGCGGTGAACTTCTTGATTTGCAGCAAGTGTGTGAAAGACCCTTTCGAAGTTCCAGAGGTTAGGTGTCATTAGTCTCCAGACGCCTCATCGGAAATAGGCCTCATCTCGCCTGCAAGGGAGAACTTCCTTGATTTTCTCGAGTTGCGGTAGGTGTTTTCGAGTTACGACGGGGACCTCAGGGACCCGCCCTGGTTGCCTCAAGAGGCCAGTCCCCATGCGATTTGCTACGGGGCCTCTCGGGATTCCTCTCCCGTCAATTCCGGGGCCAAAAACCTTGTGTGGAGTCAGGGCCGTAACCGAGGATTCCTCTCAGGGGCTGACATGGATCTTTGGGTACTTCTGGAGTCTCCCCAGGGGAGTCAGGGCTCGTCTCCAGTGGGGGCATGCACGTGCGCTTTCCTTCCAGGCTGTAGCAGCAATGTCACGCTTCCCGTCGCGTGGATCAAAGGATCTGTGGTTTTCCCTCGAGGCTTTCCCACAGGGCTGTCCCACGTGCCACCGTGGTGTGAGTCGATCCTCGGCGTGAAAGATGAGCCAGTGCAGGGCAAAGAGGTTCCTCTGGAATGGACTGAGACATCTGGGGGACTCTTGGAATCGTGGTACGACCATGGAGTTCCTCTCGCCTTTCCTGTTGAGAGTGCCTCCTCTTGAGATGCGACAGGAACGCCGGGAATTCTTTCCCGTTGAAAGCAGGGAAAGGATCCCTCATCTGGAGCTAGGAGGGGGAAACGGGGCTCCTCTGGATGTGGGCGGGACCATCGTGCTTCCTCTCGAGTGGACACGGGTATGGCGGTGAACTTCTTGAGTTGCAGCAAGGGTGTGAAAGACCCTTTCGAAGTTCCAGAGTTTAGGTGTCATTAGTCTCCAGACGCCTCATCGGAAATAGGCCTCATCTCGCCTGGAAGGGAGAACTTCCTGGATTTTCTCGAGTTGCGGCAGGTGTTCTCGAGTTACGACGGGGACCTCAGGGACCCGCCCTGGTGGCCTCAGGAGAGGCCAGTCCCCATGGGAGTTGCTAGGGGGCCTCTCGGGATTCCTCTCCCGTCGATACCGGGGCCAAAAACCTTGTGTGGAGTCAGGGCCGGAACCGAGGATTCCTCTCAGGGGCTGACATGGATCTTTGGGTATTTCTGGAGTCTCCCCAAGGGAGTCAGGGCTCGTCTCGAGTTGGGGCATGCGCGTGCGCTTTCCTTCCAGGCTGTAGCAGCAATGTCACGCTTCCCGTCGCATGGATCAAAGGATCTGTGGTTTTCCCTCGAGGCTTTCCCTCGAGGCTTTCCCACAGGGCTGTCCCACGTGCCACCGTGGTGTGAGTCGATCCTCGCGTGAAAGATGAGACAGTGCAGGGCAAAGAGGTTCCTCTGGAATGGACTGAGACATCTGGGGGACTCTTGGAATGGTGGTACGACCATGGAGTTCCTCTCGCCTTTCCTGTTGAGAGTGCCTCCTCTTGAGATGCGACGGGAACGCCGGGAATTCTTTCCCGTTGAAAGTAGGGAAAGGATCCTTCATCTCGAGCTACGAGGGGGAAACGGGGCTCCTCTGGATGTGGGCGGGACCATCGTGCTTCCTCTCGAGTGGAGAAGGGTATGGCGGTGAACTTCTTGAGTTGCAGCAAGGGTGTGAAAGACCCTTTCGAAGTTCCAGAGGTTAGGTGTCATTAGTCTCCAGACGCCTCATCGGAAATAGGCCTCATCTCGCCTGGAAGGGAGAACTTCCTGGATTTTCTCGAGTTGCGGCAGGTGTTCTCGAGTTACGACGGGGACCTCAGGGACCCGCCCTGGTGGCCTCAGGAGAGGCCAGTCCCCATTCGAGGTGCTAGGGGGCCTTTCGGGATTTCTCTCCCGTCGATACCGGGGCCAAAAACCTTGTGTGGAGTAAGGGCCGGAACCGAGGATTCCTCTCAGGGGCTGACATGGATCTTTGGGTACTTCTGGAGTCTCCCCAGGGGAGTCAGGCCTCGTCTCGAGTCGGGGCATGCACGTGCGCTTTCCTTCCAGGCTGTAGCAGCAATGTCACGCTTCCCGTCGCGTGGATCAAAGGATCTGTGGTTTTCCCTCGAGGCTTTCCCTCGAGGCTTTCCCACAGGGCTGTCCCACGTGCCTCCGTGGTGTGAGTCGATCCTCGGCGTGAAAGATGAGCCAGTGCAGGGCAAAGAGGTTCCTCTGGAATGGACTGAGACATCTGGGGGACTCTAGGAATGGTGGTAGGACCATGGAGTTCCTCTCGCCTTTCCTGTTGAGAGTGCCTCCTCTTGAGATGCGACGGGAACGCCGGGAATTCTTTCCCGTTGAAAGCAGGGAAAGGATCCCTCATCTCGAGCTACGAGGGGGAAACGGGGCTCCTCTGGATGTGGGCGGGACCATCGTGCTTCCTCTCGAGTGGAGACGGGTATGGCGGTGAACTTCTTGAGTTGCAGCAAGGGTGTGAAAGACCCTTTCGAATTTCCAGAGGTTAGGTGTCATTAGTCTCCAGACGACTCATCGGAAATAGGCCTCATCTCGCCTGGAAGGGAGAACTTCCTGGATTTTCTCGAGTTGCGGCAGGTGTTCTCGAGTTACGACGGGGACCTCAGGGACCCGCCCTGGTGGCCTCAGGAGAGGCCAGTACCCATGCGAGGTGCTAGGGGGCCTCTCGGGATTCCTCTCCCGTCGATACCGGGGCCAAAAACCTTGTGTGGAGTCAGGGCCGGAACCGAGGATTCCTCTCAGGGGCTGACATGGATCTTTGGGTACTTCTGGAGTCTCCCCATGGGAGTCAGGCCTCGTCTCGAGTGGGGGCATGCACGTGCGCTTTCCTTACAGGCTGTAGCAGCAATGTCACGCTTCCCGTGGCGTGGATCAAAGGATCTGTGGTTTTCCCTCGAGGCTTTCCCACAGGGCTGTCCCACGTGCCACCGTGGTGTGAGTCGATCCTCGGCGTGAAAGATGAGCCAGTGCAGGGCAAAGAGGTTCCTCTGGAATGGACTGAGACATCTGGGGGACTCTTGGAATGGTGGTACGACCATGGAGTTCCTCTCGCCTTTCCTGTTGAGAGTGCCTCCTCTTGAGAAGCGACGGGAACGCCGGGAATTCTTTCCCGTTGAAAGCAGGGAAAGGATCCCTCATCTTGAGCTCCGAGGGGGAAACGGGGCTCCTCTGGATGTGGGCGGGACCATCGTGCTTCCTCTCGAGTGGAGACGGGTATGGCGGTGAACTTCTTGAGTTGCAGCAAGGGTGTGAAAGACCCTTTCGAAGTTCGAGAGGTTAGGTGTCATTAGTCTCCAGACGCCTCATCGGAAATAGGCCTCATCTCGCCTGGAAGGGAGAACATCCTGGATTTTCTCGAGTTGCGGCAGGTGTTCTCGAGTTACGACGGGGACCTCAGGGACCCGCCCTGGTGGCCTCAGGAGAGGCCAGTCCCCATGCGAGGTGCTAGGGGGCCTCTCGGGATTCCTCTCCCGTCGATACCGGGGCCAAAAACCTTGTGTGCAGTCAGGGCCGGAACCGAGGATTCCTCTCAGGGGCTGACATGGATCTTTGGGTACTTCTGGAGTCTCCCCACGGGAGTCAGGCCTCGTCTCGAGTGGGGGCATGCACGTGCGCTTTCCTTCCAGGCTGTAGCAGCAATGTCACGCTTCCCGTCGCGTGGATCAAAGGATCTGTGGTATTCCCTCGAGGCTTTCCCTCGAGGCTTTCCCACAGGGCTGTCCCACGTGCCACCGTGGTGTGAGTCGATCCTCGGCGTGAAAGATGAGCCAGTGCAGGGCAAAGAGGTTCCTCTGGAATGGACTGAGACATCTGGGGGACTCTTGGAATGGTGGTACGACCATGGAGTTCCTCTCGCCTTTCCTGTTGAGAGTGGCTCCTCTTGAGATACGACGGGAACACCGGGAATTCTTTCCCATTGAAAGCAGGGAAAGGATCCCTCATCTCGAGCTAAGAGGGGGAAACGGGGCTCCTCTGGATGTGGGCGGGACCATCGTGCTTCCTCTCGAGTGGAGACGGGTATGGCGGTGAAATTCTTGAGTTGCAGCAAGGGTGTGAAAGACCCTTTCGAAGTTCGAGAGGTTAGGTGTCATTAGTCTCCAGACGCCTCATCGGAAATAGGCCTCATCTCGCCTGGAAGGGAGAACTTCCTGGATTTTCTCGAGTTGCGGCAGGTGTTCTCGAGTTACGACGGGGACCTCAGGGACCCGCCCTGGTGGCCTCAGGAGAGGCCAGTCCCCATGCGAGGTGCTAGGGGGCCTCTCGGGATTCCTCTCCCGTCGATACCAAGGCCAAAAACCTTGTGTGGAGTCAGGGTCGGAACCGAGGATTCCTCTCAGGGGCTTATATGGATCTTTGGGTACTTCTGGAGTCTCGCCAGGGGAGACAGGCCTCGTCTCGAGTGGGGGCATGCACGTGCGCTTTCCTTCCAGGCTGTAGCAGCAATGTCACGCTTCCCGTCGCGTGGATCAAAGGATCTGTGGTTTTCCCTCGAGGCTTTCCCTCGAGGCTTTCCCACAGGGCTGTCCCACGTGCCTCCGTGGTGTGAGTCGATCCTCGGCGTGAAAGATGAGCCAGTGCAGGGCAAAGAGGTTCCTCTGGAATGGACTGAGACATCTGGGGGACTCTAGGAATGGTGGTACGACCATGGAGTTCCTCTCGCCTTTCCTGTTGAGAGTGCCTCCTCTTGAGATGCGACGGGAATGCCGGGAATTCTTTCCCGTTGAAAGCAGGGAAAGGATCCGTCATCTCGAGCTACGAGGGGGAAACGGGGCTCCTCTGGATGTGGGCGGGACCATCGTGCTTCCTCTCGAGTGGAGACGGGTATGGCGGTGAACTTCTTGAGTTGCAGCAAGGGTGTGAAAGACCCTTTCGAAGTTCCAGAGGTTAGGTGTCATTAGTCTCCAGACGACTCATCGGAAATAGGCCTCATCTCGCCTGCAAGGGAGAACTTCCTGGATTTTCTCGAGTTGCGGCAGGTGTTCTCGAGTTACGACGGGGACCTCAGGGACCCGCCCTGGTGGCCTCAGGAGAGGCCAGTCCCCATGCGAGGTGCTAGGGGGCCTCTCGGGATTCCTCTCCCGTCGATACCGGGGCCAAAAACCTTGTGTGGTGTCAGGGTCGGAACCGAGGATTCCTCTCAGGGGCTTATATGGATCTTAGGGTACTTCTGGAGTCTCGCCAGGGGAGACAGGCCTCGTCTCGAGTGGGGGCATGCACGTGCGCTTTCCTTCCAGGCTGTAGCAGCAATGTCACGCTTCCCGTCGCGTGCATCAAAGGATCTGTTGTTTTCCCTCGAGGCTTTCCCTCGAGGCTTTCCCACAGGGCTGTCCCACGTGCCTCCGTGGTGTGAGTCGATCCTCGGCATGAAAGATGAGCCAGTGCAGGGCAAAGAGGTTCCTCTGGAATGGACTGAGACATCTGGGGGACTCTTTGTATGGTGGTACGACCATGGAGTTCCTCTCGCCTTTCCTGTTGAGAGTGCCTCCTCTTGAGATGCGACGGGAACGCCGGGAATTCCTTCCCGTTGAAAGCAGGAAAGGATCCCTCATCTCGAGCTCCGAGAGGGAAACGGGGCTCCTCTGGATGTGGGCGGGACCATCGTGCTTCCTCTCGAGTGGAGACGGGTATGGCGGTGAACTTCTTGAGTTGCAGCAAGGGTGTGAAACACCCTTTCGAAATTCCAGAGTTTAGGTGTCATTAGTCTCCAGACGCCTCATCGGAAATAGGCCTCATCTCGCCTGGAAGGGAGAACTTCCTGGATTTTCTCGAGTTGCGGCAGGTGTTCTCGAGTTAAGACGGGGACCTCAGGGACCCGCCCTGGTGGCCTCAGGAGAGGCCAGTCCCCATGCGAGGTGCAAGGGGGCCTCTCGGGATTCCTCTCCCGTCGATACCGGGGCCAAAAAGCTTGTGTGGAGTCAGGGCCGGAACCGAGGATTCCTCTCAGGGGCTGACATGGATCTTTGGGTACTTCTGGACTCTCCCCCAGGAGTTAGGCCTCGAATCGAGTGGGGGCATGCACGTGCGCTTTCCTTCCAGGCTGTAGCAGCAATGTCACGCTTCCCGTGGCGTGTATCAAAGGATCTGTGGTTTTCCCTCGAGACTTTCCCACAGGGCTGTCCCACGTGCCACCGTGGTGTGAGTCGATCCTCGGCGTGAAAGATGAGCCAGTGCAGGGCAAAGAGGTTCCTCTGAAATGGACTGAGACATCTGGGGGACTCTTGGAATGGTGGTACGACCATGGAGTTCCTCTCGCCTTTCCTGTTGAGAGTGCCTCCTCTTGAGATGCGACAGGAACGCCGGGAATTCTTTCCCGTTGAAAGCAGGGAAAGGATCCCTCATCTCGAGCTACGAGGGGGAAACGGGGCTCCTCTGGATGTGGGCGGGACCATCGTGCTTCCTCTCGAGTGGACACGGGTATGGCGGTGAACTTCTTGAGTTGCAGCAAGGGTGTGAAAGACCCTTTCGAAGTTCCAGAGGTTAGGTGTCATTAGTCTCCAGACGCCTCATCGGAAATAGGCCTCATCTCGCCTGGAAGGGAGAACTTCCTGGATTTTCTCGAGTTGCGGCAGGTGTTCTCGAGTTATGACGGGGACCTCAGGGACCCGCCCTGTTGGCCTCAGGAGAGGCCAGTCCCCATACGATGTGCTAGGGGGCCTCTCGGGATTCCTCTCCCGTCGATACCGGGGCCAAAAACCTTGTGTGGAGTCAGGGCCGGAACCGAGGATTCCTCTCAGGGGCTGACATGGATCTTTGGGTACTTCTGGAGTCTCCCCAGGGGAGTCAGGCCTCGTCTCGAGTGGGGGCATGCACGTGCGCTTTCCTTCCAGGCTGTAGCAGCAATGTCACGCTTCCCGTCGCGTGGATCATAGGATCTGTGGTTTTCCCTCGAGGCTTTCCCTCGAGGCTTTCCCACAGGGCTGTCCCACGTGCCACCGTGGTGTGAGTCGATCCTCGGCGTGAAAGATGAGCCAGTGCAGGGCAAAGAGCTTCCTCTGGAATGGACTGAGACATCTGGGGGACTCTTGGAATGGTGGTACGACCATGGAGTTCCTCTCGCCTTTCCTGTTGAGAGTGCCTCCTCTTGAGATGCGACGGGAACGCCGGGAATTCTTTCCCGTTGAAAGCAGGCAAAGGATCCCTCATCTCGAGCTACGAGGGGGAAACGGGGCTCCTCTGGATGTGGGCGGGACCATCCTGCTTCCTCTCGAGTGGAGACGGGTATGGAAGTGAACTTCTTGAGTTGCAGCAAGGGTGTGAAAGACCCTTTCGAAGTTCCAGAGGTTAGGTGTCATTAGTCTCCAGACGCCTCATCGGAAATAGGCCTCATCTCGCCTGGAAGGGAGAACTTCCTGGATTTTCTCGAGATGCGGCAGGTGTTCTCGAGTTACGACGGGGACCTCAGGGACCCGCCCTGGTGGCCTCAGGAGAGGCCAGTCCACATGCGAGTTGCTAGGGGGCCTCTCGGGATTCCTCTCCCGTCGATACCGGGGCCAAAAACCTTGTGTGGAGTCAGGGCCGGAAACGAGGATTCCTCTCAGGGGTTGACATGGATCTTTGGGTACTTCTGGAGTCTCCGCAGGGGATTCAGGCCTCGTCTCGAGTGGGGGCATGCACGTGGGTTTTCTTTCCAGGCTGTAGCAGCAATGTCACGCTTCCCGTCGCGTGGTTCAAAGGATCTGTGGTTTTCCCTCGAGGCTTTCCCACAGGGCTGTCCCACGTTCCACCGTGGTGTGAGTCGATCCTCGGCGTGAAAGATGAGCCAGTGCAGGGCACAGAGGTTCCTCTGGAATGGAATGAGACATCTGGGGGACTCTTGGAATGGTGGTACGACCATGGAGTTCCTCTCGCCTTTCCTGTTGAGAGTGCCTCCTCTTGAGATGCGACGGGAACGCCGGGAATTCTTTCCCGTTGAAAGCAGGGAAAGGATCCCTCATCTCGAGCTACGAGGGGGAAACGGGGCTCCTCTGGATGTGGGCAGGACCATCGTGCTTCCTCTCGAGTGGAGACGGGTATGGCGGTGAACTTCTTGAGTTGCAGCAAGGGTGTGAAAGGCGCTTTCGAAGTTCCAGAGGTTAGGTGTCATTAGTCTCCAGACGCCTCATCGGAAATAGGCCTCATCTCGCCTGGAAGGGAGAACTTCCTGGATTTTCTCGAGTTGCGGCAGGTGTTCTCGAGTTACGACGGGGACCTCAGGGACCCGCCCTGGTGGCCTCAGGAGAGAGGCCAGTCCCTAGGCGAGTTGCTAGGGGGCCTCTCGGGATTCCTCTCCCGTTGATACCGGGGCCAAAAGCCTTGTGTGGAGTCAGGGCCGGAACCGAGGATTCCTCTCAGGGGCTGACATGGATCTTTGGGTACTTCTGGAGTCTCCCCAGGGGAGTCAGGCCTCGTCTCGAGTGGGGGCATGCACGTGCGCTTTCCTTCCAGGCTGTAGCAGCAATGTCACGCTTCCCGTCGCGTGGATCAAAGGATCTGTGGTTTTCCCTCGAGGCTTTCCCTCGAGGCTTTCCCACAGGGCTGTCCCACGTGCCACCGTGGTGTGAGTCGATCCTCGGCATGAAAGATGAGCCAGTGCAGGGCAAAGAGGTTCCTCTGGAATGGACTGAGACATCTGGGGGACTCTTGGAATGGTGGTACGACCATGGAGTTCCTCTCGCCTTTCCTGTTGAGAGTGCCTCCTCTTGAGATGCGACGGGAACGCCGGGAATTCTTTCCCGTTGAAAGCAGGGAGAGGATCCCTCATCTCGAGCTATGAAGGGGAAACGGGGCTCCTCTGGATGTGGGCGGGACCATCGTGCTTCCTCTCTAGTGGAGACGGGTATTGCCGGGGTCCAGCCCCGGTGGATCCAGGGAATTCGAAGGGTGGACGGCGTTGGCGTGGAAAGACTTGTTTATTTATTAATATAAGATTAGATTAAGAAACTGTAGTGCAGTAGGAAGATTAAGTGGAGAAAGAGGGCTGAATAGCTTGGTTTACGCGGAAGACCAATAAAATTCCAGACAAGGAATTTGCACCATCTACGTTGGGCCACCGGTGCCCGCTTGAATATCTAAGGGTGCCTCGCCTTAAGCTCCCTTTCTCGCGGATCTTAATAACCAGGGCAAATAAGTAGACCTGGCGAGCCTCCGCGCCCCAGATGGAAATTCAGCCTGAAATTAAAGTAAAGAGCAGAGGGAAGAAAAGGGAGAGAAAAAGAGAGAGAGAGAGAGACACGGGGGGAGCCAGATTCCCAAGAAACCAGGCCAAGACTAGTCCAAGAAACTGGTCTGAGAATCTGGTCCCGTCCTTTATTGTTCAGAAGGCCTTTTATACTTTTGATAAAACATGGAGATCAATGGGTAACACAAAGTTATGCAGCGTTAGCAGTCCAGACTCTTATCAAAACCAGGCTTTTCTCTCTGCATACCTAATTGTATACACAAGTCTTAGGTAATTTACATCATCTTCCAACCAAAAGGGCCAATTAACATTTTACAGCCTTTTTTCTGATAAGGGTTTGTCAACCACAAGACTTATTTGTGTTGATCTTCCCAAGGTCTGGTGCCACTCTCGGAAAGCACTAAAGAAAGTTACATTCTTAGACAGCAAGGATACAGCAACTTATAACAAGTAGAGGGAGTGCAGTGATTTATAGCAAAAGAGAAGCAATTAACTCAAAAGTCTAGTGTTGCTAACATCAAAACTACTATGTATCTTTTTCTACATCCTGCTTACATTAACATCCTTCCAGGTGCCTAAAAGATAAAGAATAAGGAGGTCTGGCAGCAATCCTTGAGTCAACAGTGAAAACCCTCTACCAATATAATTTTTAACTCTTTAGAAAAGGCTCTGTATCTTTAAGATGCTTTTAAGCTTTGTGCCTCCCGCGGTTGGGGGGCTGTAAGCAATTCACAAGCTGTAAGCTTTGTGCCTCTCGCGGTTGGGGGGCTGTAAGCAATTCACAAGCTGTAAGAGGTCTGGGGAACCTGTTAGGCAGACTAGAGAGCTATCAGAGGGGTTTAACTGAAACATCCCTTTCAAATGCAGAAGACTAAAACCCTGAATTGACTTTTTTCCAGAGAATATCAGAAAAGTGGAAAAGCAGAGCACAAAAGCCGGCAGATTTTTGCTGGGGTACATGCTTAGGAATATCCAGAGGGGTCCCTGAAGTCTGAGCACGCCTTGCGTATGTCAGCTTCCTTCCTCATGACCTTGTCACGGGCGGGATTCCTCACACTGGCTTCCAGCAACTCCCCCTTCTTTATTAGTTTTTTTAAAAAAATTAGGTGCAGTTCAGTCGCGAGATTCCGAATGCTCTGCCGAAGAGTCCTGACAACACAAGGAAGCACGATTACAAGGAGCAGGATTATGGCACCCACAGCAGCATAGCTAGAGACAGTAGTCAGAAGAGTTTTTCCAGAAATGAAGTCAGAGAAGGTGTGGGAAAAGTCATTGGCTTCTCCTGTGGCGGTAAAATCTAATCGGGAGTGTTCCAAGGTCTGAATCTGATTATGAAGTTTCCCTAAATCTAAACTAATATCTGAGCTGTTCCAGACACCTAAAATATGATTTTTGACCCTCTCCCATTTAAAATCTGTCTCATTTACTTTCAGGGATGTAACACATATCCACCGGTAATCGGCATGACATGAAAGAGCCAATTTCATTTTCAGACTCTGTAATTCATTCCCAATATGCATTACTGCTTCTTCTAAGGCATCAATCCTTATTTCTAGCTTCCTATCTATAATTTCCTGGGTTGCCAGCGTTAGAGAAACATTTTTGGATACGGTGTCAACATATTGGGCAGTATACACTTGTTGAGACAATGATAATGCCGCCACAGTAACAGAAGTAATTGCGGTTATCAAAGCTGATATTCCCAAAACAAGTAAGCCCACAAACCGTCGTGTTCGCATTAAATCTTGTAGCTGTTGCAGTACAGCTAGGCCATGGTTATCATACCAATACGTGGCTACAGTTACAGGTACCATGAGATAGGGCGGACGTTTTAAAACCATGAAAGAGCAAACTTTATATTGAGGAGTTAAACAGGATGAAAGCATACATTGTTCACAAGACACTACATGGGGTCCACCTGTATAATTCAATTGTATGTTAAGTCTTTCAGAATCATTAGTGAAAAGAAAAACATAAGGAGAGGGTAGACAAGCTAAAATAGAGTAAATAGAGGTATTTTTTGGTCGGATTAAAATAATAGGGGCGGTAGCCGCAAGGGCTCTCCAAATTTCTGGCTGCCAAAAGGTTTTACCTCTAGTTATATAAGACAGCATAGGGGGAACAAATTGGTTATGATGCCGTCTGGTGGCAACTAACGGCCAAGAAATTGAATATTCTTTCCAATTATCCAATCTATTGATAAAGTCATCGTCAGACTCAGGGTCTTGACCTGGATTTGGGTTGCTCCAGTCCTGAATCGCACAATTTCTTCCTCCCGGCATATTGTAATCTACTCTCGAATTATAAATACAAGATTTCCAAATCGGATATCCTGAATGATCATCTATAGTTTTCCAAATAACATCTGAGGGAGCAACATCATCACAATTTGGATATTCTGATGGAGTTTTGAGAGACAAAGACTTATAGGGGCCAAGGACCCCAGGCATACGGGCTCGTAATATCCAAGCAGACCGATCCCCTATAGATGCAAATTTAGAGGTTGGGGAATCTGTCATAACTGCTTTTGTGGAGGCTCCAACGCATCCTGTCTTGGTAAAGAAGTCTCCTGTAAGGCCAGGAGGAAAATTAAAGCAGACAGGAAAATCATCTGCTAGTCCTTTAAAGGTATAATTGAAATTAATAGGGTATTGGTCTTTTGTATAGGAAGTATAAGATCCTCCCAAAAGGCGAGGCTGGTCTGTACTAACTCGTATGGGGTCACTGTTCCAAGTAACAACTTGGAAAGTTGGAGGATCCGGGAGAAACGCCCAATATTTGGTTGGAATGGGAGCAGCGCTTACCTGGCAAGAGAGCAAGGCAAGCATGGCAATAAACACCTTTTCAGGAGAGACTGACGATCCCTGTAGGGTAGCTATCCCCTGTGCCTGGCGACAGAGAGCTTTAATCTGTCCCCAGGTGGGCAAGGAGGCTTGTTGGGTTGACTGAGCTGGGCGTCCTAATGGATTCCTGCGAGGCAAAAAATCAGGGGGTGCAATATCCTGTATCTGAAGTCGTGACATCTGTCCAGTGGGTGGCTCCGATCCGCGCCTATCCGGGATCTCCAATGTCAGCTGTCCTGGGGTCAGCGGCGTTTCCCGTGCTGGCGGAGGGAGCGGGGGAAGAGGGAGTTTCTTCCTTTTTAGAGATCGCGGTGGCGGGGGATTCTGGTATCCGGGGAGCTGAGACATGGCGAATTAGTCTGTCTGGAACCCAAATCGGAGCGTCCGCGTCCTGTGGAAAAACACAAGCATACCCTCGCCCATTGGTTAATAAGGGGTCAGGACCTTTCCATTGTCCGGAAAGAAGGTCCCTCCATTTTACTAATGGTTTTGCATTCAATTGCTCTGGGCACCAATGGCGAAGCATTGCAGTGTTTCCGGATGAATCAGCATTTAAGTTATTTATTACGAAAAGAGCATGTTGCAAAATCTGATGGGGGGAACTATATTTAAATTCCCCTTCTTTTAGTTTTTGAATATGGATTTTCAGTGTTTGATGTGCTCTTTCCACAATGGCTTGTCCTTGTGGGTTATAAGGGATGCCGGTGTTATGTTTAATTTGAAATCTTGTACAGAATTGCTGAAAAGATTTAGAAGTGTAAGCAGGAGCATTATCAGTTTTTAAAGCTTTTGGCAAGCCCAGATAGGAAAAGCATGTAAAAAGATGTTGTATTACATCTTTAACTGCTTCCCCTGTACGAGCAGTGGCAATAATAACATGAGAGAAGGTATCTACAGTTACATGAACAAAAGACAGTTTTCCAAATGAAGAGACATGGGTTACATCCATTTGCCAGAGTGCATTAGGTTTGAGACCGCGAGGGTTAACTCCCAGAGGCAAAGCATTCACGGTAGTAGGACAATGTGAACAAGAACGAACAATCTCTCGGGCAGATTCTCGAGGAATTTGAAACTGGTATCGTAAGGCAGTGGCATTTTGGTGATGAAGTGAGTGAGAAGCTCGAGCTTCTTCAAAAACAGAAGCCACTGAAATCCTGGTTAACGAATCTGCCAATTCATTGAGAGCATTTAAAGGGCCAGGCAGGCCGGAATGAGCCCGAATGTGGCCGATAAAGAACGCCCGATTTCTTTTCCATATTTGCTGCTGCAGTTTAGTTAACAAATGGAAGATAGCAGTTTTGTTTTCAGGCAAAACTGCAGTCTCAATGTGTGGAAACAGCCTGACCACATACTGAGAGTCAGAATAAAGGTTAAATTCTTTCTCCGCAAACATAACAAAGGCCTCAATAACAGCTGTGATTTCAGCCCTTTGAGCTGAAGTTTCTTGTGTTTCCAAAAGTTTTTGATGATCTCTTGTGACTATAGAGGCTCTACCGTTAGCCGATCCATCAGTAAAGACTACCTGAGCATCTGAAATAGGGAACTGTTTACACCGGACAGGAAAAATAACTGGATGGTTAGACATAAAATTTAGTAAAACATGCGAGGGTAAATGATGCAAAATTTGACCACAGTAATTCCCTATGGCAATCTGCCAGTCTTCATCAAACATTAAAAGAGCATCAAGCTGCTCCTTATTATATGGAATTACAATCTCTGATGGCTCTTTACCAAACAATTCAATGCTCCGCTTCCTTCCTTTTAGCATTAATGTGGCAATTAAACCAGGATAAGAAGCCACGACTTTTTTAGCTTGGGTAGGAAGATGGATCCATTCTAAAGGGCCGCGTTGCCACAGAACTCCCGTAGGCGCCGTTGGAGTAGCTAGGCAAAGGAACTGCCACGTCATCGTCAAATCAATTCTTTTTACATAGCTATTTGATAAGGCTGCTTCTACTTTGCCTAGGGCTTCTTGAGCCTCAGCTGTTAATTGTCTTTTTGAGGTTGGATCAGGATCCCCGCGTAAAGTGTTAAAAAGAGGTTTTAATTCGGCAGTGGTTAATTTTAAATATGGTCTAATCCAATTAATATCACCTAAGAGTTTTTGATAATCATTTAAAGTAATAAGATGGTCTTTTCTCAATTGCAGCGGGGTATGAGTCACCGTTTCCGAATTTATGACTCTTCCTAAGTAAGTTATGGGCGGATTGATTTGAATTTTTTCTGGGGCAATTTTTAGGCCTCTGTCTGTCAATGCCTGGGTCAGGTCCTGGAGCACAGTCTGCAGGTGAACTCTATCAGGATGAGCTATTAAAATATCATCCATATAGTGAATCATATACACGTGTTCATATTTAGCCCTAGTATCTTCTAGAGCGGCATTAACAAATTTTTGGCATAAAGTAGGGCTATTTTTCATTCCCTGAGGCAGAACCTTCCACTGAAACCGTAAATAAGGCTGTTTAAGATTTTCTGATGGCAGACTAAAGGCAAATCGCTTTTTATCCTCAGGATTTAAGGGAATAGTGAAAAAACAATCTTGTAAATCAATAACAATTATATTATATCCCTCTGGAACGGCTACTGGGGAAGGGAGCCCAGGCTGTAAGGCCCCCATGTCCTCCATGGTGGCATTAATAGCTCTCAAATCCTGTAAAAGTCGCCATTTACCAGATTTTTTCTTAATGACAAAAATAGGAGTGTTCCAGGGGCTATTGGAGGGCTCAATATGTCCCAATTCTAATTGTTCAAAGATTAATGCTTTAGCTGCCAATAATTTTTCCTTATGCAGAGGCCACTGTTCTACCCACACCGGATCTTGAGATTTCCATGTGATGGGGTCGGCAGCAAAAACAATGGCCTCAATTATAAATTTGGATATCCCAATCCAGCACGTAGCTTGCGAGGAGTTGGGCAAATTGGCTCAATTATTCCTGTCTGTTGTTTACCCAATCCTTTTGATGGATCATAGCCCATCTGCAACATCTGAGAGGTCACTTTATCATCAGGGCTAAAAAGTAACACTCCCATTTGAGATAGCACGTCCCTCCCCCACAGGGTAAGGGGGAGCGAAGGAACGACATAAGGTTGGAAAGTTCCACGGGTATCCTCAAATTGCCAATCTAAAATTTTTGCACTTTTGGCTATTGTGGGGGCTCTTCCTATCCCCACCAAGTTATTTTCAGTAGTATGTGTGGGCCAGGAGCTGGGCCAGTCTTTTCCTGAAATGCAAGAAACATCTGCTCCTGTGTCTAATAACCCCACAATAGACTTGCCATTAATCAGGATAGTCTTCATAGGACGTTTCTGAGTAATTTCTGTTATCCAAAAAACCATATCACTAGACCCAAATCCTTTATCCTGCCTTTCATTGAGTAGCTGTGCGCCCAATTGCAGTGTGGTAAGGCAAAAGCAAAAGTTGGGCTATTCTTTGTCCCTGATGTATTTGGAAAGTTTTAGTTGGGGGTGAAATCATTATCTGGATTTCTCCTGTATAATCTGAGTCAATTACTCCAGGGATGATTGTGAGACCTTGCATAGCTAAGGAACTTCTGCCTAGTATAATTCCTACTAAACCTGTTGGTAATGGGCCTTTAACTCCTGTAGGTATTTTTACAGTGGGGCTATCTGGTGTTAATATTGCTGAGGTGGTGGAACTGAGGTCCAGTCCTGCGCTGCCTGGGGTTGCTCTGATGAGTTCTGCGATGGGACGAAGGGAATGAATGGGTTCAGTGAGGCTGCCCCAATTGTTGTCGGGGCCTGAGGCTGGCCCCTCAATCCGTTTCCCGACTGCTGGTCGGGGCCCAAAAAGGCTCCATTTCTATGGAATTGTGACCTACATTCTTTTGCCCAGTGATATCCTTTTTGACAACGAGGGCAGAGAGATCTAGGGAGATTAGTAGGCACAGCCGGGGAGGGAGAATTCGGCAGAGAAGAACCGGCTGCTTTTTGGGGACAAGCTCGCATAAGGTGCCCTTCCCGTCCGCAAGAGAAGCAGGCCTTGGATAAACCAATATTCTGGCCTGGACTACTGGAATGACTCTTTGACGGGTTATTTCTATTTGTAAAAAAGGACTGTACTGCCTGCTGGTAAGAATTTCCCTTTATGGCTGCAGCTATGGCAACGCCCTGCATCATCGCTGGTCCTACATCTGCACATTGCCTGATATAATCTATTATTTCCCCAGTTTTTTTAATAGGACGTAAAATGGCCTGGCAGGTAGAATTAGCATTTTCAAATGCCAGTTGTTTTATCAATATACTAGCTGCCTCAGTGTTGGAAATTACTCTGTTGACTGCCTCTGCAAGTCTTGATATAAAGTCTTCATATGGCTCTTCTGGTTTTTGTTTAACATTTGAGAAGGAAGAGGTAGATTCTTTCCCTTCAGGCAACAAACGCCAAGCCCCAAGGGCGCAGGCGGTTACTTGATCTAAAGTGGTTTTATCTAATCCCATTTGATCTCTAAGTGTTCCAAAATCATTAGTCCCTGCCAACATATTTTTTATAATATATCTTGGGCCATATTTTTGGTTAGCATCAGCCTATTTTTGGGCTAGATCTTCATATTCAGTTCTCCAAAGTACATATTGACCTCCAGACAGACAAGCTTTAGCGACTGTCTTCCAGTCATGGGGTGTCATCCATCTGCCCGCTAAAGCTTCCACCAATGATACAGTGTACGGGGCTTTAGGCCCATACAAAGCACAAGCCTGTTTGAGTTCTTTAATCATTTTCATTGGAATGGGTTCCCAGTGGGGGGCTGTTCTCCCACCACTTCCACCAAATATTATGGGGAAACAAGCCTCAAGGTGGGGATCAAGTTCATCATCTGGGCTAGAGAAAACTCTTCTTCGGGGAGCTTCTAGTGGAGGCCCCTCACCCTTATAGGGAGGGGGGGGCAAGGGGTGTCCTATGTCACTTTCTTCGTACTTTGGGAATTTTTTATCCGTTCTGTGTTTAGGTCTTACGGATGTTTTATCTGGGGAATCTGGCCTTAAACTCTCAGGTGCATATAATCTGATGGGGGACATTTGTCTTGAGCCTCTGGAAGCAGAAGGCTTAATTAAGGAAATTTCTCTTGAATTTGTGGAAGCAGGTGGTCTGGTTGGGGAAGTTTTTATTAAGCTCTTTGGAGCAGATAATCTAATTGGAGAAGTTTCTCTTAAACTCCTTGGAGCATCTTTATTTAATAAAGACCAGTCCTCATCAGAATGATCTTGACTTACTTCCTCTTCCAAATCTTCCTCATCTGAAAGCTGCTCTTTTTTGTCATCTCTATCTATTACCTTTTCTTGGGCAGTCATTGCAGCTATCATTTGACTCAACTGCCGATAGTTAGGTGTAGCCTCCTTTTCATCACTCTCCTCTTCGATAGATACCTTTTTCTCTGCACTTTCCTCTTTAAGATGTACCTTTTCAGATTCAGGGGCAGGGTCTAGAGCGTCCCTAATTATATTCCATAAGGAAAAGGCGTCAGTAGGCACCTTTTGTGAGCCATGTTCAGCATGGTAAGTTTTTAGTTGTTTTCCTACTCTCTCCCAGGTGTCTAAGTTAACAGTGCCTTCTTCTGGAAACCAGGGACACTGTTCTTGTACAAAGGAAAAAAATGAATGAATATTGGATTTTTTAACTTTAATTCCTCGTTTAGTTAGTAACTGCAAGATTACTCCTGTAAAAAGCTGTCTTTCTTTTGATTCACTGTTACCCATGTCAGAAAATTAAGTCTTATAGAAAAGTCTACCTCAACAAAAAGGTTTTACCTTTGGCGAGGGGGGTTTTGTTTTCAACCCTAAGATAGCAGGTTTCTTTTCAACCTCTAGAGCACCAGGTTTCTCTTAAACCCTTGAACACTTCCCACTCCTCCTCACCCTGTCTATCCTACAGGGGGGTCCGCGGCACCCTGAGTGGGGTCCTAGCCGTCCCGAACACTCAACACTGGGGGAGTACCCGAAAGTACTCCGGGGGGAGTGATTAAGTCACTCCGGGGGGGAGCAACAGAGAGTGCTCCGGGGGGAGCAACAGAGAGTGCTCCGGGGGGAGCTACAGAGAGTGCTCCGGGGGGAGCTTTTGCTCCGAGGAACCTACCTTCGAATAGCCTGTTCCGGGCGCCACTTGCCGGGGTCCAGCCCCGGTGGATCCAGGGAATTCGAAGGGTGGATGGCGTTGGCGTGGAAAGACTTGTTTATTTATTAATATAAGATTAGATTAAGAAACTGTAGTGCAGTAGGAAGATTAAGTGGAGAAAGAGGGCTGAATAGCTTGGTTTACGCGGAAGACCAATAAAATTCCAGACAAGGAATTTGCACCATCTACGTTGGGCCACCGGTGCCCGCTTGAATATCTAAGGGTGCCTCGCCTTAAGCTCCCTTTCTCGCGGATCTTAATAACCAGGGCAAATAAGTAGACCTGGCGAGCCTCCGCGCCCCAGATGGAAATTCAGCCTGAAATTAAAGTAAAGAGCAGAGGGAAGAAAAGGGAGAGAAAAAGAGAGAGAGAGAGAGACACGGGGGGAGCCAGATTCCCAAGAAACCAGGCCGAGACTAGTCCGAGAAACTGGTCTGAGAATCTGGTCCCGTCCTTTATTGTTCAGAAGGCCTTTTATACTTTTGATAAAACATGGAGATCAATGGGTAACACAAAGTTATGCAGCGTTAGCAGTCCAGACTCTTATCAAAACCAGGCTTTTCTCTCTGCATACCTAATTGTATACACAAGTCTTAGGTAATTTACATCATCTTCCAACCAAAAGGGCCAATTAACATTTTACAGCCTTTTTTCTGATAAGGGTTTGTCAACCACAAGACTTATTTGTGTTGATCTTCCCAAGGTCTGGTGCCACTCTCGGAAAGCACTAAAGAAAGTTACATTCTTAGACAGCAAGGATACAGCAACTTATAACAAGTAGAGGGAGTGCAGTGCTTTATAGCAAAAGAGAAGCAATTAACTCAAAAGTCTAGTGTTGCTAACATCAAAACTACTATGTATCTTTTTCTACATCCTGCTTACATTAACATCCTTCCAGGTGCCTAAAAGATAAAGAATAAGGAGGTCTGGCAGCAATCCTTGAGTCAACAGTGAAAACCCTCTACCAATATAATTTTTAACTCTTTAGAAAAGGCTCTGTATCTTTAAGATGCTTTTAAGCTTTGTGCCTCCCGCGGTTGGGGGGCTGTAAGCAATTCACAAGCTGTAAGCTTTGTGCCTCTCGCGGTTGGGGGGCTGTAAGCAATTCACAAGCTGTAAGAGGTCTGGGGAACCTGTTAGGGAGACTAGAGAGCTATCAGAGGGGTTTAACCGAAACATCCCTTTCAAATGCAGAAGACTAAAACCCTGAATTGACTTTTTTCCAGAGAATATCAGAAAAGTGGAAAAGCAGAGCACAAAAGCCAGCAGATTTTTGCTGGGGTACATGCTTAGGAATATCCAGAGGGGTCCCTGAAGTCTGAGCACGCCTTGCGTATGTCAGCTTCCTTCCTCATGACCTTGTCACGGGCGGGATTCCTCACACAGGCTTCCGGCAGGGTATGGTGGTGAACTTCTTGAGTTGCAGCAAGGCTGTGAAAGACCCTTTCGAAGTTCCAGAGGTAAGGTGTCATTAGTCTCCAGACGCCTCATCGGAAATAGGCCTCATCTCGCCTGGAAGGGAGAACTTCCTGGATTTTCTCGAGTTGCGGCAGGTGTTCTCGGGTTACGACGGGGACCTCAGGGACCCGCCCTGGTGGCCTCAGGAGAGGCCAGTCCCTATGCGAGTTGCTAGGGGGCCTCTCGGGATTCCTCTCCCGTCGATACCGGGGCCAAAAACCTTGTGTGGAGTCAGGGCCGGAACCGAGGATTCCTCTCAGGGGCTGACATGGATCTTTGGGTACTTCTGGAGTCTCCCCAGGGGAGTCAGGCCTCGTCTCGAGTGGGGGCATGCACGTGCACTTTCCTTCCAGGCTGTAGCAGCAATGTCACGCTACCTGTCGCGTGGATCAAATGATCTGTGGTTTTCCCTCGAGGCTTTCCCACAGGGCTGTCCCACGTGCCACCGTGGTGTGAGTCGATCCTCGGCGTGAAAGATGAGCCAGTGCAGGGCAAAGAGGTTCCTCTGGAATGGACTGAGACATCTGGGGGACTCTTGGAATGGTGGTACGACCATGGAGTTCCTCTCGCCTTTACTGTTGAGAGTGCCTCCTCTTGAGATGCGACGGGAACGCCGGGAATATTTTCCCGTTGAAAGCAGGGAAAGGATCCCTCATCTCGAGCTACGAGGGGGAAACGGGGCTCCTCTGGATGTGGGCGGGACCATCGTGCTTTCTCTCGACTGGAGACGGGTATGGCGGTGAACTTCTTGAGTTGCAGCAAGGGTGTGAAAGACCCTTTCGAAGTTCCAGAGGTTAGGTGTCATTAGTCTCCAGACGCCTCATCGGAAATAGGCCTCATCTCGCCTGGAAGGGAGAACTTCCTTGATTTTCTCGAGTTGGGGCAGGTGTTCTCGAGTTACGACGGGGACCTCAGGGACCCGCCCTGTTGGCCTCAGGAGAGGCCAGTCCCTATGCGTGTTGCTAGGGGGCCCCTCGGGATTCCTCTCCCGTCGATACCGGGGCCAAAAACCTTGTGTGGAGACAGGGCTGGAACCGAGGATTCCTCTCAGGGACTGATATGGATCTTTGGGTACTTCTGGAGTCTCGCCAGGGGAGACAGGCCTCGTCTCGTGTGGGGGCATGCACGTGCACTTTCCTGCCAGGCTGTAGCAGCAATGTCACGCTTCACGTCTCGTGGATCAAAGGATCTGCGGTTTTCCCTCGAGGCTTTCCCTCGAGGCTTTCCCACAGGGCTGTCCCACGTGACACCGTGGTGTGAGTCGATTCTCGGCGTGAAAAATGAGCCAGTGCAGGGCAAAGAGGTTCCTCTGGAATGGACTGAGACATCTGGGGGACTCTTGGAATGGTGGTACGACCATGGAGTTCCTCTCGCCTTTCCTGTTGAGAGTGCCTCCTCTTGAGATGCGACGGGAACGCCGGGAATTCTTTCCCGTTGAAAGGAGGGAAAGGATCCCTCATATCGAGCTACGAGGGGGAAACGGGGCTCCTCTGGATGTGGGCGGGACCATCGTGCTTTCTCTCGAGTGGAGACGGGTATGGCGGTGAACTTCTTGAGTTGCAGCAAGGGTGTGAAAGACCCTTTCGAAGTTCCAGAGGTTTGGTGTCATTAGTCTCCAGAGGCCTCATCGGAAATAGGCCTCATCTCGCCTGGAAGGGAGAACTTCCTGGATTTTCTCGAGTTGCGGCAGGTGTTCTCGAGTTACGACGGGGACCTCAGGGACCCGCCCTGGTGGCCTCCGGAGAGGCCAGTCCCCATGCGAGTTGCTAGGGGGCCTCTCGGGATTCCTCTCCCGTCGATACCGGGCCCAAAAACCTTGTGTGGAGTCAGGGCCGGAACCGAGGATTCCTCTCAGGGGCTGACATGGATCTTTGGGTACTTCTGGAGTCTCCCCAGTGGAGTCAGGCCTCGTCTCGAGTGGGGGCATGCACGTGCGCTTTCCTTCCAGGCTGTAGCAGCAATGTCACGCTTCCCGTGGCGTGGATCAAGGGATCTGTGGTTTTCCCTCGAGGCTTTCCCTCGAGGCTTTCCCACAGGGCTGTCCCACGTGCCACCGTGGTGTGAGTCGATCCTCGGCGTGAAAGATGAGCCAGTGCAGGGCAAAGAGGTTCCTCTGGAATGGACTCAGACATCTGGGGGACTCTTGGAATGGTGGTACGACCATGGAGTTCCTCTCGCCTTTCCTGTTGAGAGTGCCTCCTCTTGAGATGCGACGGGAACGCAGGGAATTCTTTCCCGTTGAAAGCAGGGAAAGGATCCCTCATCTCGAGCTACGAGGGGGAAACGGGGCTCCTTTGGATGTGGTCGGCACCATCGTGCTTCGTCTCGAGTGGAGACGGGTATGGTGGTGAACTTCTTGAGTTGCAGCAAGGGTGTGAAAGACCCTTTAGAAGTTCCAGAGGTTAGGTGTCATTAGTCTCCAGACGCCTCATCGGAAATAGGCCTCATCTCGCCTGGAAGGGAGAACTTCCTGGATTTTCTCGAGTTGCGGCAGGTGTTCTCGAGTTACGACGGGGACCTCAGGGACCGGCCCTGGTGGCCTCAGGAGAGGCCAGTCCCCATGCGAGTTGCTAGGGGGCCTCTTGGGATTCCTCTCCCGTCGATACCGGGGCCAAAAAGCTTGTGTGGAGTCAGGGCCGGAACCGAGGATTCCTCTCAGGGACTGACATGGATCTTTGGGTACCTCTGGAGTCTCCCCAGGGGAGTAAGGCCTCGTCTCGAGTGGGGGCATGCACGTGCGCTTTCCTTCCAGGCTGTAGCAGCAATGTAACGCTTCCCGTCGCGTGGATCAAAGGATCTGTGGTTTTCCCTCGAGGCTTTCCCTCGAGCCTTTCCCACAGGGCTGTCCCACGTGCCACCGTGGTGTGAGTCGATCCTCGGCGTGAAAGATGAGCCAGTGCAGGGCAAAGAGGTTCCTCTGGAATGGACTGAGACATCTAGGGGACTCTTGGAATGGTGGTACGACCATGGAGTTCCTCTCGCCTTTCCTGTTGAGAGTGCCTCCTCTTGAGATGCGACGGGAACGCCGGGAATTCTTTCCCGTTGAAAGCAGGGAAAGGATCCCTCATCTCGAGCTACGAGGGGGAAACGGGGCTCCTCTGGATGTGGGCGGGACCATCGTGCTTCCTGTCTAGTGGAGATGGGTATGGTGGTGAACTTCTTGAGTTGCAGCAAGGCTGTGAAAGACCCTTTCGAAGTTCCAGAGGTAAGGTGTCATTAGTCTCCAGACGCCTCATCGGAAATAGGCCTCATCTCGCCTGGAAGGGAGAACTTCCTGGATTTTCTCGAGTTGCGGCAGGTGTTCTCGAGTTACGACGGGGACCTCAGGGACCCGCCCTGGTGGCCTCAGGAGAGGCCAGTCCCTATGCGAGTTGCTAGGGGGCCTCTCGGGATTCCTCTCCCGTCGAAACCGGGGCCAAAAACCTTGTGAGGAGTCAGGGCCGGAACCGAGGATTCCTCTCAGGGGCTGACATGGATCTTTGGGTACTTCTGGAGTCTCCCCAGTGGAGTCAGGCCTCGTCTCGAGTGGGGGCATGCACGTGCGCTTTCCTTCCAGGCTGTAGCAGCAATGTCACGCTTCCCGTCGCGTGGATCAAAGGATCTGTGGTTTTCCCTCGAGGCTTTCCCTCGAGGCTTTCCCACAGGGCTGTCCCACGTGCCACCGTGGTGTGAGTCGATCCTCGGCGTGAAAGATGAGCCAGTGCAGGGCAAAGATGTTCCTCTGGAATGGACTGAGACATCTGGGGGACTCTTGGAATGGTGGTACGACCATGGAGTTCCTCTCGCCTTTCCTGTTGAGAGTGCCTCCACTTGAGATGCGACGGGAACGCCGGGAAT
Organism: Capricornis sumatraensis; assembly: GCF_032405125.1. NCBI lineage: Eukaryota > Metazoa > Chordata > Mammalia > Artiodactyla > Bovidae > Capricornis > Capricornis sumatraensis. The sequence continues at coordinate 6,187,413 of NW_027184617.1, read as the reverse complement.
TCTTTCCCGTTGAAAGCAGGGAAAGGATCCCTCATCTCGAGCTACGAGGGGGAAACGGGGCTCCTCTGGATGTGGGCGGGACCATCGTGCTTCCTCTCTAGTGGAGACGGTTCTGGTGGTGAACTTCTTGAGTTGCAGCAAGGCTGTGAAAGACCCTTTCGAAGTTCCAGAGGTAAGGTGTCATTAGTCTCCAGACGCCTCATCGGAAATAGGCCTCATCTCGCCTGGAAGGGAGAACTTCCTGGATTTTCTCGAGTTGCGGCAGGTGTTCTCGAGTTACGACGGGGACCTCAGGGACCCGCCCTGTTGGCCTCAGGAGAGGCCAGTCCCTATGCGAGTTGCTAGGGGGCCTCTCGGGATTCCTCTCCCGTCGATACCGGGGCCAAAAACCTTGTGTGGAGTCAGGGCCGGAACCGAGGATTCCTCTCAGGGGCTGACATAGATCTTTGGGTACTTCTGGAGTCTCCCCAGGGGAGTCAAGCCTCGTCTCGAGTGGGGGCATGAACGTGCACTTTCCTTCCAGGCTGTAGCAGCAATGTCACGCTTCCCGTCGCGTGGATCAAATGATGTGTGGTTTTCCCTAGAGGCTTTCCCACAGGGCTGCCCACGTGCCACCGTGGTGTGAGTCGATCCTCGGCGTGAAAGATGAGCCAGTGCAGGGCAAAGAGGTTCCTCTGGAATGCACTGAGACATCTGGGGGACTCTTGGAATGGTGGTACGACCATGGAGTTCCTCTCGCCTTTCCTGTTGAGAGTGCCTCCTCTTGAGATGCGACGGGAACGCCGGGAATTCTTGCCCGTTGAAACCAGGGAAAGGATCCCTCATCTCGAGCTACGAGGGGGAAACGGGGCTCCTCTGGATGTGGGCGGGACCATCGTGCTTCCTCTCGAGTGGAGACGGGTATGGCGGTGAACTTCTTGAGTTGCAGCAAGGGTGTGAAAGACCCTTTCGAAGTTCCAGAGGTTTGGTGTCATTAGTCTCCAGAGGCCTCATCGGAAATAGGCCTCATCTCGCCTGGAAGGGAGAACTTCCTGGATTTTCTCGAGTTGCGGCAGGTTTTCTCGAGTTACGACGTGGACCTCAGGGACCCGCCCTGGTGGCCTCCGGAGAGGCCAGTCCCCATGCGAGTTGCTAGGGGGCCTCTCGGGATTCCTCTCCCGTCGATACCGGGGCCAAAAAGCTTGTGTGGAGTCAGGGCCGGAACCGAGGATTCCTCTCAGGGGCTGACATGGATCTTTGGGTACTTCTGGAGTCTCCCCAGGGGAGTCAGGCCTCGTCTCGAGTGGGGGCATGCACGGGCGCTTTCCTTCCAGGCTGTAGCAGCATTGTCACGCTTCCCATCGCGTGGATCAAAGGATCTGTGGTTTTCCCTCGAGGCTTTCCCTCGAGGCTTTCACACAGGGCTGTCCCACGTGCCACCGTGTTGTGAGTCGATCCTCGGCGTGAAAGATGAGCCAGTGCAGGGCAAAGAGGTTCCTCTGGAATGGACTGAGACATCTGGGGGACTCTTGGAATGGTGGTACGACCATGGAGTTCCTCTCGCCTTTCCTGTTGAGAGTGCCTCCTCTTGAGATGCGACGGGAACACCGGGAATTCTTTCCCGTTGGAAGCAGGGAAAGTATCCCTCATCTCGAGCTAGGAGGGGGAAACGGGGCTCCTCTGGATGTGGGCGGGACCATCGTGCTTCCTCTCGAGTGGAGACGGGTATGGCGGTGAACTTCTTGAGTTGCAGCAAGGGTGTGAAAGACCCTTTCGAAGTTCCAGTGGTTTGGTGTCATTAGTCTCCAGAGGCTTCATCGGAAATAGGCCTCATCTCGCCTGGAAGGGAGAACTTCCTGGATTTTCTCGAGTTGCGGCAGGAGTTCTCGAGTTACGACGGGGACCTCAGGGACCCGCCCTGGTGGCCTCCGGAGAGGCCAGTCCCCATGCTAGTTTCTAGGGGGCCTCTCGGCATTCCTCTCCCGTCGATACCGGGGCCAAAAACCTTGTGTGGAGTCAGGGCCGGAACCGAGGATTCCTCTCAGGGGCTGACATGGATCTTTGGGTACTTCTGGAGTCTCCCCAGGGGAGTCAGGCCTCGTCTCGAGTGGGGGCATGCACGTGCGCTTTCCTTCCAGGGTGTAGCAGCAATGTCACGCTTCCCGTCGCGTGGATCAAAGGATCTGTGGTTTTCCCTCGAGGCTTTCCCTCGAGGCTTTCCCACAGGGCTGTCCCACGTGCCACCGTGTTGTGAGTCGATCCTCGACGTGAAAGATGAGCCAGTGCAGGGCAAAGAGGTTCCTCTGGAATGGACTGAGACATCTGGGGGACTCTTGGAATGGTGGTACGACCATGGAGTTCCTCTCGCCTTTCCTGTTGAGAGTGCCTCCTCTTGAGATGCGACGGGAACACCGGGAATTCTTTCCCGTTGAAAGCAGGGAAAGGATCCCTCATCTCGAGCTACGAGGGGGAAACGGGGCTCCTCTGGATGTGGGCGGGACCATCGTGCTTCCTCTCGAGTGGAGACGGGTATGGCGGTGAACTTCCTTAGTTGCAGCAAGGGTGTGAAAGGCCCTTTCGAAGTTCCAGAGGTTAGGTGTCATTAGTCTCCAGAGGCCTCATCGGAAATAGGCCTCATCTCGCCTGGAAGGGAGAACTTCCTGGATTTTCTCGAGTTGCGGCAGGTGTTCTCGAGTTACGACGGGGACCTCAGGGACCCGCCCTGGTGGCCTCAGGAAAGGCTAGTCCCCTGGAGAGTTGCTAGGGGGCCTCTCCGGATTCCTCTCCCGTCGATACCGGGGCTAAAATCCTTCTGTGGAGTCATGGCCGAAACCGAGGATTCCTCTCAGGGGTTGACATGGATCTCTGGGTCTGTCTGGAGTCTCCCCAGGGAAGTCAGGCCTCGTCTCGAGTGGGGGCATGCACGTGCGCTTTCCTTCCAGGCTGTAGCAGCAATGTCACGCTTCCCGTGGCGTGGATCAAAGGATCTGTGGTTTTCCCTCGAGGCTTTCCCTCGAGGCTTTCCCACAGGGCTGTTCCACGTGCCACCGTGGTGTGAGTCGATCCTCGGCGTGAAAGATGAGCCAGTGCAGGGCAAAGAGGTTCCTCTGGAATGGACTGAGACATCTGGGGGACTCTTGGAATGGTGCTACGAACATGGAGTTCCTCTCGACTTTCCTGTTGAGAGTGCCTCGTCTTGAGATGCGACGGGAACGCCGGGAATTCTTTCCCGTTGAAAGCAGGGAAAGGTTCCATCATCTCGAGCTACGAGGGGGAAACGGGGCTCCTAGGGATGTGGGCGGGACCATCGTGCTTCCTCTCGAGTGGAGACGGGTATGGCGGTGAACTTCTTGAGTTGCAGCAAGGGTGTGAAAGACCCTTTCGAAGTTCCAGAGGTTAGGTGTCATTAGTCTCCAGACGCCTCATCGGAAATAGGCCTCATCTCGCCTGGAAGGGAGAACTTCCTGGATTTTCTCGAGTTGTGGCAGGTGTTCTCGAGTTACGACGGGGACCTCAGGGACCCGCCCTGGTGGCCTCAGGAGTGGCCAGTCCCCATGCGAGGTGCTAGGGGGCCTCTCGGGATTCCTCTCCCGTCGATACCGGGGCCAAAAACCTTGTGTGGAGTCAGGGCCGGAACCGAGGATTCCTCTCAAGGGCTGACATGGATCTTTGGGTACTTGTGGAGTCTCCCCAGGGGAGTCAGGCCTCGTCTCGAGTGGGGGCATGCACGTGCGCATTCCTTCCAGGCTGTAGCAGCAATGTCACGCTTCCCGTTGCGTGGATCAAAGGATCTGTGGTTTTCCCTCGAGGCTTTCCCTCGAGGCTTTCCCACAGGGCTGTCCCACAAGCCACCGTGGTGTGAATCGTTCCTCGGCGTGAAAGATGAGCCAGTGCAGGGCAAAGAGTTTCCTCTGGAATGGACTGAGAAATCTCGGGGACTCTTGGAATGGTGGTACGACCATGGAGTTCCTCTCATCTTTCCTGTTGAGAGTGCCTAATCTTGAGATGCGACGGGAATGCTGGGATTTCTTTCCCGTTGATAACAGGGAAAGGATCCCTCATCTCGAGCTACGAGGGGGAAACGGGGCTCCTCTGGATGTGGGCGGGACGATCGTGCTTCCTCTCGAGTGGAGACGGGTATGGCGGTGAACTTCTTGAGTTGCAGCAAGGGTGTGAAAGACCCTTTCGAAGCTCCAGAGGTTCGGTGTCATTAGTCTCCAGACGCCTCATCGGAAATAGGCCTCATCTCCCCTGGAAGGGAAAACTTCCTGGATTTACTCGAGTTGCGGCAGGTGTTCTCGAGTTACGACGGGGACCTCAGGGACACGCCCTGGTGTCCTCAGGAAAGGCCAGTCCCCATGCGAGTTGCTAGGGGGCCTCTCGGGATTCCTCTCCCTTCGATACCGGGGCCAAAAACCTTGTGTGGAGTCAGGGCCGGAACCGAGGATTCCTCTCAGGGGCTGACATGGATCTTTGGGTACTTCTGGAGTCTCCCCAGGGGAGTCAGGCCTCGTCTCGAGTGGGGGCATGCACGTGCACTTTCCTTCCAGGCTGTAGCAGCAATGTCACGCTTCCCGTCGCATGGATCAAGGGATCTGTGGTTTTCCCTCGAGG